>NC_081563.1:89646281-89688582 GCF_022355385.1 Mustela nigripes | reverse complement strand
GTGTGTAAACCTGGTGATTCACAGACCTGTACCCCTGGGGATAAAAATATATGTTTATAAAAAATAAAAAATTAAAGAAAAAAAAATTTATTAAATCAATATAATTTATTAAAAAAGAAAAAACTACTTTAGGCCAAGTAATATTTGTACTTGCTGGTGGCTATTCAGTAGTATTTATCCAATTCCAAAATATTTTACATTTAGTCAGACATTTAACAATTAAATAATTCCCAGATCACTTGTCAAAAAAAAAAATGAGATTCTTCAAGAAGAAAAGGAATAACAACCAGAACTACTTAAGTACTTTTGTAAGATTGACAAAAGTTGCCATTTGGAAACTATATGGAATCAATTTGGAAACAATATGATATCATCATATTGATAAAATGCCTTGAAATAAAATGAAATGTGGGTAGATTTTAGAAAATATAAAACAAGCAGACAGATTGGGGGAAGAAAAATGCATCCACATAGAAAACGTGAGAATGTTAGTAAGCATATAAAGGGGAAGGGCTTACCCTAATAAACTAAATATGGCTATAATGGGAATAACAGGAAATATATTCTTTAAAAGTTCATGATCAGTTGTTTGTAACAGAAATCAGGAAAGGGGTATTTACTGCAGTCTCTTAGGTGTCTTGGAACATCTTTGTGTTATCAAGAAGGTTGTAGGCTGAGCTTCTAAAACCCTCCCAGAATACTACCACAGAAGAGGACCACTGGAGGAGCCACCTCTGTTTCTGTCTGGGAGATGGAGAATCAAGAAGTCACTGTTCCAGATGGACCAGAGTTAAAAAGCTATGATACCCTGCCACCCAGGATCTGTCACCAAAAGCCTTTTGTTGGGATATTCATAGCACACTCATTATAGCCCTAAAAAGAAACTACTAAATTGACATAAAAGACATAAATTGTGTTATAGTCACACAAGTATACAGTAATGAGAATAAACAACCAGTCTGCAAACAATAACACAACTGAATCTTACAAACCCCATTCAGGAAAAAAGTCAGACACAAGGAGTATATACTATATGATTCCATTTATGTAACATACAAAGTCAAAATTAATCTGTGGAGTATTTCATATACTCCCATAAAAAAATTTTAAGTACCTGCCTCAACTATGGATCTAGGCCCCACTGTCCTAGCCCCAGTCCACACCAGCAAACTCGATGCCTGTGCACTGCTCTAGACTTGGATGACTCTAAGGACCAAGGCTCTACTCCCAGGAAAGATCTCCATCCCCAGCTTGCCTGTGGAATGACAGAGACAGAATAACCTGCATCTCACCTTGACCTTCCTAATCTGCACAGCAGTAATTTGATGGAAGCCAGTCTAATTAAAAGTTCTCAAATTTGAGGGTTTAAGAAGTATAGCTGCAAGTTTGGAATATGCCAGTTTCCAGAGTGAGGCATAGGACAGGGGGTTAGGATGGAATTGTGGGATCAGTGTGCAACTCAGCATCCTTTTACCATTCACTAGCTGATGTCCTTGATATTTGCCTCTTTAGTTTAATCCGGCCTCATCTGTTAACAGCTTGATGCTGTAGCCTTCTCAGGGACTATATTTTATAAATTAGATTTTATTGTAAATACATTCAGATAAACAGCAAAACAATGAAAAATGGAAAAGTCATGACAGGAAACCAAAGTATGTCTTTTTTATTTTTTATTTTTTTTTGGACTTTTTCCCCCTTGTGCAATATTTCAAACATATAAAAAATGGTGAACAAATATATACCCATCACCCAGCTGTACCGTATTTAAACATCTTGCTATGTTTGATTCTGCTCCTTTTTTTTTTTTTTAAAGATTTTATTTATTCATTTGACAGACAGAGATCACCAGTAGGCAGAGAGGCAGGCAGAGAGAGAGGAGGAAGCAGGCTCCCCACTGGGCAGAGAGCCTGATGCAGGGCTCTATTCCAGGACCCTGGGTTCATGACCTGAGCCGAAAGCAGAGGCTTTAACTCACTGAGCCACCCAGGTGCCCTGATTCTGCTCTTTTTTTATTTTTTATTTTTATTTTTAATTTAATTTTATTTTTTATTTTTTTAATTTTTTTTAAAAGATTTTATTTATTTATTTGACAGAGAGAGATCACAAGTAGGCAGAGAGGCAGGCAGAGAGAGAGGAAGGGAAGCAGGCTCCCCATTGAGCAGAGAGCCCAATGTGGGACTCGATCCCAGGACCCTGAGATCATGACCTGAGCCGAAGGCAGCGGCTTAACCCACTGAGCCACCCAGGTGCCCCTCTGCTCTTCTTTTAAAAAGAAACAGAACACCACCGATATAGTTTTTTCCTCATTTCATTCTCCTTCTCCTGCGAAGGTAACAGCCATACTACATTTGGTATATATCACCCCATGCCTTTTTTTTTTTTTTTTTTTTTTTTTTTTTTTTGCTGCATATGTTTGTATCCCCAAATGAAAGAGTATTATTTTATTTTCAAACCATATAAACTGTATCATACTGTACATTTCAGACTGCAATTTGCTTTCCTTTTTCACTTAACACTACAATGTTGGTATATATGGCTTTACTTCATTTATTTTTAACTGCTTTATAGTATGTCACCATATGATAGTACTACAATGTATCTATTCTCCTTGTGTTGGAAATTTGGGTTGTTCCCTTTTTGTTTGTTTGTTTTAAAGGCTATTTATTTGAGAGAGAAAGAGAGAGGGATTGAGAGAACGAGTTTTGGGGGGGCGTGGCACCTGGGTGGTTCAGTCATTAAGCATCTGCCTTTGGCTCAGGTCATGATCACCATCCTGGGATCAAGCTCAGCATCAGGCTCTGCTAGGTGGGAAGCCTGCTTCTCTCTCTCACACTACCCCCTGCTTGTGTTCCCTCTCTCACTGTTTCTCCCTCTATAAAATAAAAAAATAAAATCTTTTAAAAAAGGAGAGAGGTAGAGAGAAAGAGAGAATGAGTAGGCAGAGGGGCAGAGGAGAATCACACTCCTCACAGAGCAGGGAGCCTGATGCAGCACTCACTCCCAGGACCCCAGGATCATTACTTGAGCCAAAGGCAGACCCTTAACCAACTAAGCCACCCAGGGGCCCCCTTTTTGGTTATTATTAGAAACAATGCTGCAACAAACATGCACTTGTCCTTGCTAGATTTCCCTAAAGCCAAAGCTAGCTAATTCCTGGGATCTTGTTGAAATGCAATTTCTGATTCAGGAAGTATGGGTGGAGCCTGAGATTCTGGACTTCTAATAAGCTACAAAGTGATGCTGATGCTTTAGGTATAAAGACCATCCACTGGGGTACCTGGTGGTGCGGTCCATTAAACTTCCAACTCTTAGTATTGACTCAGGTCCTGATCTCAGGATGCTGAGATCAAGCCTTACTCCATGCTTAAGGCTCTCCCTCTGCCCCTCCCTGCACTTGAGTATCTCCCCTTCCCTTTCAAATAAATAGATAAATCTTTAAAGAAAAATAGAGGGTACCTCCTGAGTAGGGTACGTATTGAGAAGTGGAATGGTTGGCTTAATGAGTATAGGTATCTTTGGGATGCCTGGGAAGCTCAGTTGATTAAGCCATTGCCTTTGGCTGAGGTCATGATCCCAGGGTCCTGGGACTGATCCCACATCGGGCTCCTTGCTCAGTAGGGAGCCTGCTTCTCTGCCTCTGCCTGCTGCTCAGCCTGCTTGTGTGCTCTCTTTCTCTCTGACAAATAAATAGCTAAATAAATCTTAAGAAAAAAAAGAGTATAGATATCTTCAACTTCATTCCATTTTTCCAAATTCCTCTCCATAGTGGTTCTATCTTATACCCTTTCTACAAATGACAGTTGCTGTACATTTTTCCTAACTCTTAGTATTATAAGAAAATAAACTTGTTGAGATGATTACATAGTTTTTCTCCATACTGGATTGTGGTATATTATATCAAACAGATTTTCTGATTTTGAAACAGCCTTTCACTTCTGAGGGGAGTACCTTACTTGAATTGGCCAAACTTGATAAGCTATTATTAAGGATTTTTAACTCTAGTTTAATAAGTAAAATTGGCCTACAGTTTTGTTTTCATGTACTCTACCAGTCTGATTTTGTTGTCAAGATTACATTAAACTCATAAAGTGAGTGTTTCTTTTTACATTCTCTTAAACAGTGTATGTTAGAAAGTATCTGTGTTATGTTTTGTTTGTTTTGAGAGATTACAGTTTCTGGAAAAGAATTTTATTTTATCTTTTTTAAAGATTTTATTTATTTATTTGACAGACAGAGATCACAAGTAGGCAGAGAGGCAGGCAGAGAGGAGGAGCAGGCTCCCTGCCAAGCAGGAAGCCTGATGCGGGACTCGATCCCAGGACCCTGGGATCATGACCTGAGCCAAAGGCAGAGGCTTTAACCCACTGAGCCACCCAGGCACCCCGAAAAGAACTACTTTTAATTAACAACTCAATATCTTTAAAAAATTTTTTTTAAGATTTTATTTTTTATTTGACAGATTGAGAGAGCAAAAGCAGGGGGAGCAGCTGAGGGAGAGGAAGAAGCAGGCTCCCTACTGAGCAGGGAGACCAAAATAGGGCCCAATCCTAGGATCCCGGGATCATAACCTGAGCTGACAGCAGATTCTTAACCAACTGAGCCACCCAGGTGCCCCAACTACTCAATTTCTTGAATGGTTATTTCTTTTTTAAAGATTTTTTTTTTGGGGGGGGGGTGCCGAGGTGGCTCAGTTGGTTAAGTGTTTGCCTTTGGCCTAGGTCATGGTCTCCAGGATCCTGTGACTGAGCCCCAAGTTGGGCTCCCTGCTCAAGGGGGAGCCTGCTTCTCCTTCTCGCTCTGCCATGCTCACTCTCTTCCCAAAATATATAAATAAAATCTTAAAAAAAAAGATTCTCTATTTTTAAGTCTTTTTCCCTGAAAACATTATCTATTTAATATTTTTCAAATTGTTACTGTAAATTTACTGTATTGTTTTTGTATTTCTTATCACCATCTTTAAATTTACTATATTTCTAGTTTGATTTGAGTGATTTACCTAATTTCATTCAATAACATGAGTTGATGAAAAATCTGAATTATAAGATAAGTGCAATTCATTTCCATTTATAAACTCCAACTAGGCTGACAAAGTTCTGCTTCAACATAGGTCCCAGAATTAATGAATGCCTGCAGCTAGGCTGGGACATATAAATAAGCATCTATATCACAGATTTTTCGGGTTAAAATGACCTCAAAGTTTATCCCGTCCAACTTCCCACAGTTCAGGAATTCTCTCCTCAATATCCTATACTAATGGTAGTATTCACCTTGAATGAAAGGCATATGGTGGTGGTTTACAGTCTTCACCTACCAATGTTTCCCTTAAATACTCCTTTATTCTGTTCATTTGCTTACCAAAATATCACTCCATAAAATTGTTAAGAACTTAATTTCAGCACAATCTAAATCTGAATAAATTTTCTGTGTATACCCAAGAGTCAGAGATATATGCAAGGAGACACAAAGACACAAGGAGAGAGTGAATTTGAACAGTCAGCATAAGAATTACACATGTCTAGGGGTACCTGGGTGGCTCAGTGGGTTAAGCCTCTGCCTTTGGCTCAGGTCATGATCTCAGGGTCCTGGGATCGAGCTCCATATTGGGCTCTCTGCTCAGCAGAGAGCCTGCTTCCCCCTCTCTCTCTGCCTGCCTCTCTGCCTACTTGTGATCTCTCTGTCAATAAAATAAAATAAAATAAAAGAATTACACATGTCTAGACTACACTTGTTAATTACCCCCCGCCAAACATACACACAGGGAAAGAAAAGAAGAGCAGACCTCACGTAACATTTCCCAGGCAACTTGCAGATGGTTTCAGAAGGATATCTGAAGGAAAGTCTAGGAGAGTGAAAAAATGTTCATGAAATGTGCAAGGTGGATTGAAATCATATATATCACGGTGAGGTAGAAGGCAGGGAGGTGAGTGGCAGGGGATGAGGCCAGAAAGAAAAAAGTGGACCCTGGGAGATTGTGAAAACCTTGTCAGTCCGAAGCCAGGGAATGGCACAGTCAGATGGTCCTTTGTAAATATCCCTCTGGAAAGGGTGCCACGGACTGGCAGTGGGCATATGGAGATTGAGCCAGCATCTTAGTGCAGATTCCTGTGGTACCCAAATTGCAACAAGTCCTACTCTCATCTCTGATGCCTTAGAATTAAGGTGTCCTTAGGTGAAAATCTAAATACTTGCTTTTTTTTTTTTCTTTTCACTATCTGTATTAGGTATAACCCAGTAAAAACTGAAAGAACTATTTTAGACCATGGAGAGGGGATAGCCTAAATTAAAGTCTGATACCCAACAATATAGAAGGAACCATTAAGCTGAAGTTACACTGGGGAATGTAAATGGGGTAAAATGAGTAGTTTTTACTTCTTCCCCTATCTGATTCTATCCTATCATTTATTTAAATCCGTGGACATACATTACATTTTATATATAAAAATAGCTAATAAGGCAAGGTATTTTTATTCATTTGAAGTACATATGTAATTAATTGGGTGTCAAAGTTGTAGGAAGTCACTCATTTTTAAGATCAGTTTGCAAACAAGGGACAAATATCCTTGAAGATTCTGTTCTTTTTTTTTTTTTTTAAGATTTTATTCATTTATTTGACAGAGGTCACAAGTAAACAGAGAGAAAGGCAGAGAGAGGAGGAAGCAGGCTGAGCTGAGAGCTCCCTGCTGAGCAGAGAGCCCAATGTGGGGCTCAATCCCAGGACCCAAGATCATGACCTGAGCCGAAGGCAGAGGCTTAACCCACTGAGCTAACCAGGCGCCCCAATATTCTGTTCTTTAAAATATATGAACATCACCCTTTGTGATACAGCAAAGGCAAATTTATGACTATTCCAAAATGAGTTATCAAAATTCAGACTCATTGGGTTAAAAATTGGTAAGTTTATGGCAAGGAAAATGGATAACATATTGCTGGTTTTCTCGCAGGTTGACCTTTAATCTTAAGATTGTGCGGAAGCAGCGAGACTTCTATTAAAGCTTAGTGCTCAAAGTGAGAAGAGGCTAGGGAGAGGGGAATTGAGCCTGAAAAAAGAAACATAACCATACCCTATACATTTTAGCAACTCTATCATTCTGAGCTAAGAAAATGATCTTTCTCAGCCCAAATGAATTTCATCCTAGGCGAGAAAGAAAAAAGCTAAACACCTAAAAATCTAGTTTTAATCTTATTCCTATGCAGCAATATCAGGTAGTAAACTCGTATTTACCTCAATCATCAGTGCTTGCCTGTTGTTTTTGTTTTGTCTCTTGTACAGGGACTGTGAATTTTCTCCATCATTTCTACATCACCCGGTGGTAGCTTTGTAAGCATATGGCCAGTTGACTATAACTTAAGTTCCCAGAGAAGTGGCATAGTTTAGTGCTTACCACAAACCCAAGAATCGAGTTGCCTGGGGTTAAGACCGGGTTTTACTACTAACTAGCTTTGTGAACTTGGACAAATAGCCAGTTTCTGCACCTCAATTTCCGATTAATAATAGAGACAAACTACCGTCTAATGGGGATGAAGCTGGGAGAATTAAATGGCTTATTTTTTATTAAGTGCTTAAAACCTTGCCTGGCATGCATAGTAAGCTTCCTGGAAGTATTACCTGTTTCCATACAGCCAATGAAAACCCTTCTCTGGGTTTAGAATCTCCTTAGTGCAACTCAGCATGCAGCCACACGATTGAACTGAAGACCACGACCAAACACTGCCTCACAAAACTCAAGGATCACATTTACCAATATTGGAAACTTCTCGACAAATCTTAGGAATTCAACACTTCTGAGAGACCCATAAGAGTATTCTAACACATGTTTCCTGGTTCATCAGAACAGCATAAATTTGGGTTAAAAAAATTATGTTATGCTACTTCACTGGGTAACTTCAAAGTCAGGCCACTTTCAGCTAAAAACTTCAGTCAGAATGAATACGGCCTAGAGCAGTGTGTATCAAGACAGTTTCTTTAGATCTATTTTAACTTCTCAGGTGCTCCTATAACCTCTGATCAATGATTTCCAAGGGCTGTGTTGTGCCTCCTGAGACAGTCCACGGCATGGTTAAAGTGATTATTAGTAAATTCTCTAAGCTAAACTTAGAGGTGACTCTCTCTTTTGCTTTTTGGGGTTATACAAAGTAGTCATTTGTATACATGATAATAGTTAGAATATTTAAAGTCAGTTAAAGTAGATTTTCCTATGGTGAACCTGGGTGGCTCAGTGGGTTAAAGCCTCCACCTTCGACTCAGGTCATGATCCCAGGGTCCTGGGATTGAGCCAGCTCAGCAGGGAGCCTGCTCCCCCAACCCTCACCTCTGCCTGCCTCTGCCTACTTGTGATCTGTCAAATAAAATAAATAAAATCTAAAAAAAAAAAAAGTAGTTTCTCCTAGGGATTATGTACTTGAATCAACTTGTAAGGTAAAACTTTCTTATAATCAAATTTACTCATGAAAATCTTTTAAGTTGTTCTCAAAGTAAAATTCTATTAAAGCAGATTTTACCTCTGGGGTTGAAAGATTGTTCTTTGGCTGGTCTGTAAATGAGGTGGTTGGCTAGCAGTTAGGAACCAGATCCTATGGAAAATACATTTGGCATAAATGTGTATCATTGAAATTATCCATATGATGTGACATTATGAAATATTTTATAGTGTTTTCCACTATAAAAAAAAAAAACCCACACACCCACTCATTATCTCCAACACACCAGACATTGTGTGAGGGTGGAGACTTGTCCAATATTCCTTACCAATAAATGTGGAAAAAGAGACAATTTTTTAACTGAATGGGGAAGCCACTCCTAAGACAAAACTGAGTTTTAAAGAAAAGAGAGAAAAAGTATAACCTGAAAGTGATATTCTTCAGAGGAAAATAATTAGATATGACACAAACAACTCTACTTCCGAATCTTAAAAAATGAGTCCACAAAATGTAATTTTCCAACTTAACTTCTAATGTTATTCATGAAAATTTGACTCATCACTGAAGAACAATGGTTTGCAGTAAATTCCCAGAGTATTTATTTTTTAGGATTAACTTCCAGGAAACTCCAAACTGCCATTTATTTAGCAAAATATAGTTTTTCACTAAGACTAAATACAAAGATCTTTCAAGTGGGCTGTTCAATGAATCCTTCTAAGATACATACTTCTCAGGAAAGAAGTCATTCTAGAAACAGAAACTAAACTTAGTCCTTCAGGTATATGGAAAAATATTTTATAAGTTGTCATAAAGCAAGAGTGACAATAAAAATCCCCAGCAGCAATGATAATTGGATCTTCCCAGGTGCACAATGGCAGAAAAAGTACATCAAGTCTTCCCACATATCCTTTTGCCATCTGAATAGAAGTGAATTTTGTTAGAGATTAAAGTATTTATTTGGTGAGGAAATGAGCTCATTAACGACCAAAGCAAATGGATACTGAAGAAAATTAAAAAAGGCATTCCCGTATGTTTAAGATCTGTCTGGGTTGGAAGGGTTCAGGTTAGTTGGTGTGTGCATGAACTATACTTTTTTTTTTTAAATGTAGTGGTGGTACTACCCCTTCTGTCCAAGTTGATTCCTCCAACACTGAAGTCAAACTACAGTTGTTTTGCCCAAAATTGGCAATTTGAAGTGCAGAAAATATTGTAGAAAAGCACTTAATCTTAAAATCTTGCTAGCTGCCATTTACTTCGTAACCCTGAAGAGCCATCAATCTTCATTCCCTTAACAACTTTAAGGAAGAGGAAAGGGATCAAATAAAAATGGCAACTTTGAAAGGCACTGTTAACTATAAAATACTACACAGGTAAAAGTATAAAGGGCTACAGTGATTTAGACAATTCAGAGAAAAAATGTAGTGTGAACCTTTTATTTTGACAAAACAAACTTTTACAAATTACACTCTCTATAAACTCCCAAAGCTTCACTCATTTAAAAAATAAGAGACGAGGCATCCTGGACTCCCAAGATTTCAGTCATGATTAAAATAGTACCAGATTTTCAAGTTATATAAACTAGCTGCATTTTACACACCATGGAAGTGAAGAGAATTGTGACCAAACATTCACTAGTTTCAAGTGTACCTATAAGAAACACACGGACATACTTGGGTTGTCTATATCACACAGTTTCGTATCAATAAACATCTAAGTAATTGACATACTTATTTTCATAAGACAACTCCATAAAATCAAATTACACATATCATTTGCTTTTAATAATCTCAATTTGGAAACTGAAAAAGAAGAGGAATGTAGAGTTTAAGTAGCTGAAAATGCTATACTCACTGCACACAAGCACATCGTGACAAGGAATGCTAGAAGTGGTTCCTCTTAGGAATGATTTTTGAAAATTTAAAGTTAGATTTTATTGGAAGTTAAAATCTTTAGTGTTTAAAGCAGGTTAAACTGAAGTACTGACTCGACCTCTAAAAACCCAGTAAATTATAGATTTTGTGCAATTAGTTACTAATATATACATTTTGAGATTAATACCAACCTCAATAGATGGTTCTGAAGTATCTACATTCCATAGTTCATTTTAGCTTTGTATGTCAATGAAATGTAAGATTCCTCAGCGGGAAGTTATATTGCTTGTTCTGCACTAGATACAGGTATATATACATATATATATATATATATAGAGAGAGAGAGAGAGAGAGAAAGAAAGAGAGAGATACATATAGATATATATAAATAATTCCAAACAAATGACTGCTTTTCATCTTCAAGGAACCTCTAATATACAAAATTAGACTGTTTTTACCCATATGTATGGTTAAAAGTGCTTCCCAAATGTACATAGCCTACTTCCATAATCTAAAACCAAAAGCCACACAAATGGGTAATAATTTATGTATTTTATGTGAATATTTCTGATATGTCTTTAAACAAATTCAATTGCTATCTAGAAAGGTGTGACACACATGGTACAAATTTCTAAGAACTGGTAAAGTAAAGATCTAAGAACTCCCTAACCTTCAGTTCTGTGCTATTTATATACTGGTTCATTGACTCTGCAAACTGTTAACTCACTCCTTAACCTCTAAGGGCTCCAGGTACTTAGTTTCAGCAGTTCGGAGACCAAAAAGACTAAGGGAGCAGAACTTGTGAGAATTAATCTCCCAGGAAGTTGTTTTGAATCCTGTTACAAATTGATTTAATATGCTTGTGAGTTAAATTTTATAATAATTATATAGACATTTAACAAATTTGAATGAAATGTGATTAAGAACTACACTTAACGCTGTAATCGTAATGAAAGATATTTTTCCACTTATAAACAAAAAGAATTCAATAGCCAGCAGCTTTTAAATAAAGAAATAGTTCCACCTCTTCTCCCTTTTATAAAGTGCTATTTTTAACTGGGTAGATTTACTACACAGCTTTTCAATAATTTCACTGTACGCCTCTAACAAATTCAAGGAAACACTGGAAAATTTAAAGTCTTTAGTACTAGAAACATATGCAAACATTGCTACAAAGCACAGACTATGAGTGTACTTTATTAGTAAAGTGTACCTTACGTGAGAATCATTGATTTAATAATTACTTCACAGAAGCATAGGCTCACTAACATTTATGCTGGTCATCTAAATTAGAAACAGCTTCTGTAGGCAATTCACTTCTAAGTACCAAATAGGGTCTTGTCAAATAGAACCAATGGTTATATGATCCCTAGAATTAAAACTCTGGCAAATTTAGACTTTTAGAATAGCAAAACAAATTAGTGAGAATCAGAACCAAAGGCAATGTTTTACTTAAAAGTACCATAGATTGTGTTCTCTTTAAATAAAATAATTTTTGTATTAAAATAATGTACCTTAACACTGAGTGCAATGATATTCGAGTTAAGAGGAAACCACTCTACGGATTACCTGAAAAGTGAATACTGCTTATTTCTTTAGTTCAGTGATTAGAGTTGAAATTGCTTTTTAAAAAAAATAGTTGAGCACTACTTACAATATAAACAGAATACCATCTTTATTCACTAAATAGTATTTTCGCTTTTCAACTTTGACCTGACCTTCAGTAGTATTTTAAAAGGTAAATGCAATTAGTGAAAAACAAAAAACCAAGGCAGTATGTAGTTTTGTTCACTTAAAATTTCATTATAACTTGCACTTCTTGTTGCCCTTTGAAGAGTAACCACTTTTAAAAACAGAAACATAAAAGTGCAATATTCCTTATTTTGCATGGCATCCAGTAATTGTAAAATCAAAGGAACCCTCAATCACCAATTCTGTACACCCAATTTAAATACATTCCCAGTCCTCAGAAACCGGGACTCCAGTCAGAGGGGTGGCACAGGAAAAAGAGGCCTAGGGCAGGTTTGATGAAATCACTTGGAAACCTACTTAACCCAGAATGCTAGGGGAATTCCTTCCAGCATTCCAACTCCCCAAGTAAGAATGCAAAATTTGGCCTCTTTTCTGGTCTCACTTACTAGCCTACAGTGTGTACTCTATTCCTGAAGACCAATAAACCTAGAATTTTCTAAACGAAATTATTTTTACCCAAATACATTGGATTTCGGCCTCAATTTGAATGAAGATGAGTGACCTTTAAAAGCCCGTTCCTCCTCTTCCTCCTCCCCCTCCTCCAGTGGCTGCTCCTGGTCTCTGAAAGAGGGTGTAGTGTGGATGATCTGGGTCCTGAAGCGGATTTTGTTGAGTCTGGGTTTTATTCGTCCACTAGAGCTGCTGGAGGCCTTGCGACCTGGATCCTTTGCTTTGCCTCCAGTCCATCCCTCAGTCAATTGGTGGTGGTGGTGGTGATGATGATGGTGATGATCCCCTCCATCCTCCAGGACGTGTGAGAGTTTGTAGGTGATGAGGTGTGAAGGGAGCACCTTTGAAAGCCTCCAGCGCCCACCCGCGCTGCCAGTGGCACTCTCTCCATCATCCTCGTCCAGGGCTCCCACCAGGTTCTTGATTTCCTCCGCGATGCTCTGACTCAGGTACTGAGAGGCCTTTTTCCCACTGTAGTCCCTGATGTCCACGTCTGCATCGTAGGCCCCCACCAGCAACTTCACCACCTCCACGTGCCCGTGCATGGCAGCTAAGTGCAGGGCAGTGTAGCCTCCGCTTGTCCTGGCGTTGATGTTCACTGGCAGCTGGTGTTTGTTAGCGAAGTTGACCAACATGGCCAGGAGCTCCTGCCTGCCATGCTTGGCGGCCCAGTGCAGGCAGGTGAAGCCGGTGATGAAGTCTCGCTTGGCGAGCAGGCCAGGCTCGCAGATGAGCAACCCTTCCAGGCTGTCCCACTTGCCGTCTGAAGCTGAGAGCATCCACGCGTGTTCTAGAGGGTCCAGCGTCACCGAACCCCCGCCGCTGCTCTCCTCCTCTGCCGAGGACGAAGCGACCGATGCACTGTCTGAATCGCCCCCCCCTTTGACGCGTACTCCCCCAGAGGAGCTCCCCGGGCTGCTCCCTCCTGGACAAACGCTCCTCTTCAGCTGCGGGGAGCTGCCCATCACAAGGTCCCGGAGGTTCTGGCGGGTAGACCTTGGGGTGGCCATCCCCCCGGGGGAGCTGCCCGAGTCCATTTCCCCGCAGCCGTGGGGCGGGGGCGCTAGGTCCTCGCTGGGCCCGGGGACCGGTCCCCGGGGGGGAGTCTGCACTTCTCGCCGCGAGTTTTTCCTCCGGGCCCCGCCATTGAAGGGCGGCCCATTCCGGCTCTCTCCGGCCGGGCTTGGCTGCCCAAGCGCTGCGGCCAGGGGCTCCCCATCGCTCGGCTCGCAACCCGGACTCGGGGACGCCGCCTCTGGGCACAGGCCGCTCTCCCGGGTCTCGACCAGGCCGTCGAACGCCCCCAGGGAGCAGCTGCTGGATTCGGGTTCTGCAGTCACCGAGATGCTCGGCAGGTCCCGTGGGGACACGGCTTCGGACGACGTGGACCTCTCCAAGAACCTCTTTTTAAGGTGCACATACTTAGAGCCGTCGGCAGGGTGGGTGCGCACCGTGGCTACGGCATTGACCAGCTCCTTGAAAAGGGCGCGGGCGCGGGTACGTTGCTCGGGCTCGCCGCCCAGGGCACCCCTGAAGTGCTGCACCAGCTCGGCATGCTGGGCCCGACCCCCGCGCTCCGAGAGGAAGCGCAGCACGGCTTCGGGGCTGAGCTCCGCCGACCTTTCCATTCTTGGCCGCGCTGCTCGTCCGGCGGCAGGCAGCTTAACCCGGCCCCATTTCGGCCGGCTTCAAAACGCTGGCTTCTGACCGACGTAGAATCGAACCGTACAGCTAGCTACTCGGTATTCGCGCCTGGGCGTCCGCGGCGGGAGACGCCACCAACGCCTTACTGGCGCCGCTCCCCGGGAGAACACACCCCCGCCGGCCCCGCCCCGCTGGTTTCACTCCGCCCCGGAGCCCGCCCACTTCCGGTCCCCGCGGTGGCCGCTAGTTTGGCTCCGGCCAGCCGCCGGTGGGCACGCCCCCTCCCCGCCTCATGACCCTCCCACTTCCGGCCTCCGCGCGGGCCTGCAATCACTGCACGTACCCGCGGCTCTCCGCCGGCGGAGGAGATTTGTTTCCTCGCATCTTCTTCCGAACCTCCTCCAGTCACCCTCCCCCTGCATGGATTTATCGTTCTCTGAGACGTCGAGGGGCACTCTTCTGAGAAACTCGCTTCGCGCGCACGCGCGCAGCGATTTTGTGCGGCTAATGGCGCGCGCCCTGCCTCGTGGGGCCTCCGCCCTCTCGCTCCGCGCCCTCGCGTCACTGAGGCCACTTGGCTTGGCTCCTCCCCTTTTCCTGGACGCCCCCCCCCAATAATACCGCCCCCTCCCCCATCGGAGGCTGGTCCCGCCCGTTATACCCGCCTCCGGCTGGTTCCCCGCGCGTTCCACCCTTCCCGGCCCCACTTTGCTCGGTTCGTAGTCTGGACGCTCTGATCAGGGGCTGGAGCTGAGATCCCCCCGCTTCGCTGGGACCCCCCCCCCCCCCCGCCTTCGTTCAGCTCTCGCTCGGGACCATGACCTCTGAGGTGGCGCGGCACCTGGTGAGTCTCGGTCGACCCCTCACGCCCCCCTCTGCTGCCCAGCACTGCCTGCTCCCCCAGGGCCCGACTCCCAAGACCCCCGCCCCGCGTTTCCCGAGGACACAGCGTAATTTCCTCAGCGCGGGGCTCGGAGCTCGCAGCCCAGTCACGGCCGCGGCCAGTCCAGGCGGGGATTGTGAGCCCCGCCCCTCCTCAGCCGCTACTGCCCACTCGCCGGGTCCTCCCCGGGCGCCCGCGGCCGGCTGGTCCGACGCGGGTGGGGAGGAGGGGTTCTCTTTCTCCTGCGGCAAGGCGGGAGACGCCGGGCTGGGCAGTCCCTCGCCCCGAGAAGCGGGCCCGGGACGGAGCCCAACGTAGCTCGCGGAGAGCGCGGTGCTGGAGTGGCTGGAAGTTTTGCAACTGCTTCCCTGTCTTGCCCAAAGTTAAATCTGAAACAGTGATTGCGGGTCCATCATTTTCATAACGGTTTTGGACGTGCGGAGCGGATCAATCCAACAGTAGTGTAGTAGTTTACGGTTGTACACTCTTCCCTGACCATACTCAACTGGAGCCCAGCTTTCTTGGACTTTGAAGAAGCTCCCTCTTTTTACCAACTGTGCGCTTGTCCTAGTTGTCCTCCATTAGGATTTGAGCTTTTTTTTTTTTTTGGCAGCCTGGAACATAAAAGAATGTATGTTTTGTTCAATGATTTGTTCAATGTTTTATACTTTTATTTATTTTTTTTAAAGATTTTATTTATTTATTTGACAGAGAGAGATCACAGTAGGAGAGAGGAAGGGAAGAGATCACAGAGAGAGAGGAAGGGATGCAGGCCCCCTGCTGAGCAGAGAGCCCGATGTGGGACTCGATCCCAGGACCCCGAGATCATGACCTGAGCCGAAGGCAGCGGCTTAACCCACTGAGCCACCCAGGCGCCCCAATGTTTTATACTTTTAAAATCACTTAAATAATTACCTCATATGATAGTAAGCCAGTGGTTCTCAAAGTGTGGTCACAGTTATTTTCATAACCATACCAAGGAGTTACTTGCCCTTTTCACCCTCTTTCTAAGTATACATTGAGTTTTCAAGAGACTATGTAAGGTGGGATGACCTCACCTTTCTGAGGCCTAATGTGTGTACTTGTTTTTTAAAAAAGTTCTTTTAATTACCTAATACTGTAAATATTAATGGTTGTAATCCAGGTAAGTGAAAGCTCTTTGGGGGCCTGAGACCAGGACGTTTGGGAACTACGGTAGCCTTAGAGGTAAGGTGATGTGTGGAAGTTTTACAGCCAGCTTCTTTGATAGAGCCTGGATAAGGATTTTTCTCCCTGATACAGCCCAAGATCTCTTTGCACTTTTATTACGTGTTCAGAGAACTTTGTTTTTCTGTCTGAACTGTGTTACCGTTCCTTGGTGTGGGTATGTAGATGAGGAAAATGTGCTTTATAAACTGATTCAGAATAATCTTCAGAATTAAACTTGAGCTAAAGAGAGCACTTTATTTAATTGGTATTGTATTTCTTGTGAGTTGGTGTACTTATTTTGCAATAATGCTACCTTTATTTTCTAATTAAACCTTTTATTTTGAGGTAATTGAGGATTCAGATGTAATCGTGCAGTTGGTAAATAATAGAAATCCCCTGTACTATTATCCAGTTTTCTTCAGTAATAATATCTTGCAAAACTATAGTACAAGACCACAAACAGAGCATTGCCATTGATACTGAGAATATAGAGAACTTGCCATCACCACTGGATCCCTTAGGTTGTCTATTTATACCACATCCACTTCATTTCTATACCACTTCCACCTTAACCCCTGACAACCACTAATCTGTTTTTTGTTTCTATAATTTTCTCATTTTAAGACTGCTATATAACAGAATCACAGGGTACCTAACCTTTTTGGATTGGATTTTTTCATAGAGCAAAATTCTCTGGAGATTTCATCCAGGTGGTTGCACGTCATTAGTTTGTGCCTTTTAATTGCTGAGTAGTATTCAATGGTATAGATGTATCACACTGTGTGAGGAACACTTAGTTGTTTCCATTGTTGGGCTACTATGAATAATGTTGCTATAAACATTGCAGTACAGTAACATGTCATGTAACATAAGTCTTCATTTCTGTGGTATAAATGCCCAGGAGTATAGTTGCTGGTTCACATGGCAGTTGCATGTTTATTAGTTTTTGTTTTGTTTTGTTTTTGTTTTTTAAGATTTTATTTGTTAGAGAGAGAGAGCAGGGAGAGCAGCAGTCAGAGGGAGAAGCAGGCTCCCCATTGAGCAAGGAGCCTGATGCCAGACTCCATCCCAGGCCCTGGGATCATGACCTGAGCGGAAGGCAGACACTTAAAACTGCCTGAGCCACCCACTGTCCTGCATACTTCGTTTTTATGAGAAACTGTTAAAACTGCTTTCCATGGGGCGCCTGGGTGGCTCAGTGGGTTAAAGCCTCTGCCTTCGGCTCAGGTCATGATCCTAGGGTCTTGGGATAGAGCCCCACATTGGGCTCTCTGCTTAGCAGGGAGTCTGCTTCCTCTTCTCTGCCCGTCTCTCTGCCTACTTGTGATCTTTGTCTGTCAAATAAATAAATAAATAAATATCTTAAAAAAAAACAAAACTGCTTTCCAGAGTTTCTGTGCCATTTTACATTCCCACCAGGAGTGTATGTGGGATCAGTCTCCCTGCATCCCCATCAGCATTTAGTGTTCCTATTTTTTATTTAGACATTTTGGTCGATATGTATAGATATGTATTATGTATTATGCAGGTATCTGGTTTTAATTTAATTTGCATTTGCATGATGGTTAATGATTAGCATCTTTTCATGGGCTTATTTATCTGCATGTCCTCTTCAGTGAAATGTCTCATTTCTTTTTTTTTTCCTTTTTTTTTTTTTTAATGACGTTCAGTTAGCCAACATATTAGTTTTAGTTCATTAGTTTTTGATGAGGTGTTCAACAATTCATTAGTTGCCTGTAACACCTACTGCTCTTCACAGCACATGTCTCTTCATTTCTTTAGCCCATTTGCTAACTGGATTTTTTTTCACTGTTAATTTTAGAGGTTTTTTTTTTTTTCTTTTGTTAGATATATGTCTGGTGCCTCTCCTTTCTTGACATGTAGTTTGCAAATCTTTTCTCTCAGCCTATTGCTTTTTTTCTTGTCCTCTTAAAAGACTTCTTTGCAGAGCAAACATTTTTAATTTTGATGAAATCCATTTTAACAATTTTTCCTACAATGGATTATTCTTTTGGTGTGAAGTTATAGAACTTTTTGCCTAATCCTAGATCCCAGATGTTTTCTCATCTTTTTCTTAAAAGTTTTAAAGTTTATTATTTTATATTTAAGCCCATGACCCATTTTTTTTTTAAGATTTTATTTATTTATTTGACAGAGATCACAAGTAGGCAGAGAGGCAGGCAGAGAGAGAGGAGGAAGCAGACTCCCCGCTGAGCAGAGAGAGCGATGCGGGGCACCATCCCAGGACCCTGGGATCATGACCTGAGCCGAAGGCAGAGGCTTTAACCCATTGAGCCACCCAGGTGCCCCGTGACCCATTTTTTTTAAAAGATTTTATTTATTTATTTTACAGAGAGAGTGTGAACAGAGGGAGGGGCAGAGGGAGAGGGAAAGAGAAATCTCAAGCAGGACTCCTTGCTGAGGGTAGAGCCCGCTGTAAGGCTCCATCTCAGGACCTCTGAGATCATGACCTGAGCTGAAATCAAGTTGGATTCTTTTTTTTTTTTTTTTTAAAGATTTTATTTATTTATTTGACAGAGAGAGATCACAAGTAGGCAGAGAGGCAGGCGCGGGGGTGGGGGGGAGGAACAGGCTCCCTGCTGAGCAGAGAGCCCTATGTGGGGCTCAATCCCAGGACCCTGAGATCATGACCTGAGCCGAAGGCAGAGGCTTTAACCCACTGAGCCACCCAGGTGCCCCATCGAGTTGGATTCTTAACTGAGTGAGCCAGTGAGGGGTTCTAAGCCCATGACCTGTTTTTGAGTTAATTTTTGTATAAGGTGTAAGACTTAGATCATGTCATTTTTTGACTTATGGTTGCCCTAACACCATTTGTTAAAAATGCTATCTATTCTTTATTGAATTGCTTTTGCTCTTTTTCAAAAAGCTGTTGAGTATATTTGTGTGGATCTATTTCTGGGTCACTACTAGCACACAGTCTTGATTCTTGTAGCTATATAAGCCTTGAAATAGAGTGATACCTCTCACTTTGTTCTTCTTTTTTTTCTTTTCTTTTTGAATATTTTAAAATTTATTTTATTTATTTGAAAGAGACAGAGCTATCTCTGGGCAGGGAACCTGACACAGGGCTCTGTCCCAGGACCCTGGGATCATGACCTGAGTCAAAGGCAGACACTTAAACTTACTCAACTAAGCCACGTGGCCAGGCGCCCCTGTTCTTGTTTTCTTCAAAAATTATTTTGGTTATTCTAGTATCTTTGCCTTTCATTATAAATTTTAGAATAGTCTGGTCTATATCTACAAAGAATTTTGTTTGGATTTTGATAGGGATTATATTATATCTGTATATCAATTTAAGGAGAATTGAAATCTCTAGTATGTTGAGTCTTCCAACTTGCAGACATGGTATCTCTCCCCATTTCTTTCTTTCTTTTTTTTTTTTTTTAAGATTTTATTTATTTATTTGACAGAGATCACAAGCAGGCAGCGAGAGAGGAGGAAACAGGCTCCCTGCTGAGCAGAGAGCCCGAGGAGGGGCTCTATCCCAGGACCCTGAGATGATGTCCTGAGTCGAAGGCAGAGAGAGGCTTAACCCGCTGAGCCACCCAGGTGCCTCTCTCCCCATTTCTTTATATTTTCTTTCATTTCTTCCATCAGCATTATGTAGCTTTCAGCATATAATCTTGCATGTTAGATTTACACACATTTCATTTTTTAAGCAATTATAAGTTGTATTTTAATTTCATCATCCACATATTCATTGTTAACATGTAGAAATACAGTTGATTTCTGTATGTTTATCACGTGTCCTTTGACCTTGCTGAATTCATTTATTCTTGGAATTGGGATTCCTAGTAGATACCGTGGGATGGTCTTCATAGAAAATTGTATCATTTAACACATAGTGACAGTTTTATTTCTTTCTTTCCAGTCTGTTTGCCTTTTCTTGCTGCTTCATTTGTGCTGGTTAGGATTTGTAGCATTATTTGAATAAGAGTGGTAAGAATAAATATCCTTGCTTTGTGTTGTTTAGAGGAAGGCATTCAGTCTTCTGTCACAGATGTAGATTTTTTTTTGAGGATGTTTTATCAGTGCATGAGGTATATTGGTATTGGTCTATAGGTTTTTGGTATTGTCTTTGTCTGGTATCAGAGGAATAATAACTTCATAAAATTAATTGAGAAGTGCTCCCTCCTTTTTTTATTTTTTTTTTCTGGAAGCGATTGTATAGAATTGTTAATTCTTCTTTAAATGTTTGCTAGCCTTCAGTGAAACCATTGGGACCTGGAGGTTTCTTTTTTAGAGCTTTAAACTTGCAAATTTAATTTCCTTAGTATTTATGTGGCTATTAATAGTATTTCTTATTGGGTGAATTTTGTTAATGCGTGGTTTTGTGATCCATTCCTTCCAAGTTGTCAAATTTTATATGTGTAGAGTTGCTCATAACATTTTGATGTCTTCAGGGTCTGTAATGATATTCCTTGTAACATTCTTGATAAGGTTAATTTGTGTCTTATGCCTTTCTTGGTTCATCTTGCTAGAAGTTTGTCAGTTTTACTTGTCTTTTCAAAGAACCAGCTTTAGTTCATTGATTTTTCTCTATTGTCTTATTTTAAATATAACATTTCTGGTTTTACCTTTATCTCCTTTTTTTTTTTTTTTGCTTCTTTATTTATTTTGTTTTTCCTTTTCTAAGTTTTCAAGAGAAGACTTTAGATCACTGATTTGAGACTTTTCTTCCTTTGTAATACATATGGACTTTGTTTTATGAATTTCCCTTAGAGCACGGCTTTTAGCTGTGTCCCCCAAATTTGGGTATGTTGTGTTTTTGTTTTCATTCTACATTTATAAAGAGCTATGTTAAATCTCACTTAGTACTCAGGTTTTCAGACTTTTTTTTTTAAGAGAGGAAAATATCAAGATTCAGGCAAGTTTCGTATTTTGCTCTAGGAATTACCACTGGTGATGGTGAGATCTGCTCTTGGCCATATTGTTTCACCACTGTCTCCAGCATGTCCCCTATTAGTAATTGCGTAAGTGCTATCATTTAAGAGATTTTGACTGTATAATTATTTATTGCTAACTGCAATAGTAGATATTGAAATAATGTTGACTGCCTTTGTTGCCTTCTGAGAAAAGAACTTATTTCCCACTTTTCTAGATTGTCCTTACCAAAGCTTTTAAATGGTGTCTGAATATTTTTCAACTCTTATCTGCATTTTTTATTTCCTCTTCCAGCTGTAATGCTTCTGAACTCATTTATGTTTCTACTTTAGTTATCCTTCACTGAAGATAATGTTTGTATTGTAGAGTCTTTCCTCATTTGTTTTATTTTCTATTTTGAAGTTGTAATTCATAATTCTTTATCTTCATGTCCTTAAATTGATTACTACCTCAATGCCTTGTTGTATTTCTGGAGAGACATCCTTCTTTCCCGCTGATCCAGATCCTATAATCATCACAGGATAATGAAATACCCGGTTCCTGTCCCACCTTCTCTGAAGTTTTCCCAGAGAATCCTAATCCTTAACAATCTGTCGTACTGCTCATTTGCCACTTAGTTAGATGCTACCTTGTAATATTTCCTAATTTAAGTTTTGTATTATTACTTAATTTTTTGCACTCAATTAAGTTTTAATGAGTCTTGTATTTTCCCCCTCTATTAAATGATCTGTCTTCAGGAAGAGCAGTCTGTAATATTCTTTGTATCCTTCATAGCCGTGATTATATGTTGTTGAGGATGGATGTTGATTACTCTTCATATGGAAAATAAGTTCACCTTGAATAGTTTTATTCTTGTTAAATGTTAAATGCAGAAATTATAAATTCTTACAGGCAGTCAAGAGCTATTTCTTGGTTTACATTTATGCTTTCATGAAGCTCCACCTTCCACCAGGCTAGATACAGATAATGTCATACCTTTCAGACATTCCCAGACTGTTTTTGATCTAACATAGTCCCAGACTACTTATTTGTATTGGTATGTACATATGTATGTATGTTATGTATTTTAGTGTGTGGGAGAAGAGGAAGAACAGTGCTTTTAAAATTTTATGATTTTTTTTTTTTAAGGTTTTATTTATTTGACAGACAGAGATCACAAGTAGGTAGAGAGGCAGGCAGAGAGAGGGGAGGAAGCAGGCTTCCTGTGGAGCAGAGAGCCCAATTTGGGGCTAGATCCCAGGACCCTGAGGTCATGACCTGAGCTGAAGGCAGAGGCTTTAAGCCACTGAGCCACCCAGGCGCCCCTAAAATTTTGTGTTTTACTACAGAATAGATGTCCTCTCTTCAAGAGTATGTGTCAACCCCCATTTTTAGCCATATTAAATCTAATTTTCTCTGCTTAAGATTTTAAGTACTCCTGATAAAAATATCTGATTTTTAAAGCTCTCTCAGTGAGAACTTTGATTTTTACACTTTCTTTTCATTTCTGGAAGGAAGTTTGATTTAAATGATGCTTTATTTCAAAAATTTATTTAACACCTTGTAAGACTTGTATCTGCCACTGATTTAAAGATCACGGAAGTAGGAATCACATTTCTTATAGTCTCAGTAACATAAATAAAAGATTAAAAGCTCATTTTAAATACTTTTAAAATAGGGGCGCCTGGGTGGCTCAGTGGGTTAAGACGCTGCCTTCGGCTCAGGTCATGATCTCAGAGTCCTGGGATCGAGTCCCGCATCGGGCTCTCTGCTCAGCAGAGAGCCTGCTTCCCTCTCTCTCTCTGCCTGCCTCTCCATCTACTTGTTATTTCTCTCTGTCAAATAAATAAATAAAATCTTTAAAAAAAAAAATAAATAAATACTTTTAAAATAAATATGATTTTGTAGACTAACACAGGCTCTGTTAGTATTACTTGTAGTAAATGTGCATATTTTTTCTAATATCCTTCCTATCTTTCAAATTTTGTCTTTGGCAGTTACACTAATTTGAAATTAACTTCTTCCTTTGTTTTTCTTAGCAAGGCTTGAGATTTTTCACTAAAAATTTAGCTGAAACAGTTTATTCCAGCTTATTACTAAAATGAACTTTTGGAAAATACAACCTATTAGTAAGATTATGATTTGTATTAGTTTTAAGTTATATAGTGAAGACTTTGCAAAAGTTCAATATTGAGCTAAATATTAGAGTAGTATTTCTCTACCTTTTATTTTCATCATTGCCCCTTTTATTCCAGAACATGACACTTTGAAGGTGAATTTTGTTTGCTAGTCTTAAAGTTGTTCAGAATTATATTTTGGCACTCCCCTTTTCCTTTTTTGCTTAAATAATGTCAAATAAAATGTATAGGTTTCCCTATGGCTAGCTACAAACCTCATTATCATAGACAAATGAAGGTGTGTGATTATAGTTTTACTACTTAGAGAAGTCTTGAGTCCTGGATTTTCTGTGATAGTACCAATTATCTAAGTACCATGATCCCTTTAGACTCTGTGTTTGGAGAAACATGGTTACCATATTCTCTCAGTAAACATGAATTGACTACATGGGGAATTCTAGAATTTTCAGATTTCTTTCAGTCTGTTTTTATCAGACACTAAGACATTTTTAAATTCTGGAGTAAACAAATTGTCAGAGCAAATTTTTAAAAAGTGGACTGGGTATTGAGACTAGAAAGGAAGGTAAAATCAAACAGCATGTGAAAGATTTTTGAAAATCACCCTTGGGGAGATATAAACTGAGGAGAATGACCCCAGGCTTTAGAATTTCACGCCTACTTCTTTCTGTTACAAGGGAAGATGCTTGGAGACTCAAGTGAGAGAAGGTGGTAGTTTTTCTGATAAGAATAGTAGGGTGAGCTAAGGTTATAGAGCCATGTTCCATTTAAGGCTGTTCCACATCTTCTCCCATTCTAAGAATCCTATGTACTCTTGGGCACCTGGGTGGCTCAGTGGGTTAAGCCTCTCCCTTCAGCTCAGGTCCTGATCCCAGGATCCTGCATCCGGTTCTCTGTTCAGCAGGGAGCCTGCTTCCTCCCCACCTCCTTCTCTGTCTGTCTCTCTCCCTACCTGTGATCTCTCTCTCTCTCTCTCTCTGTCAAATAAATAAATAAAATCTTAAAAAAAAAAAAAAGAATCCTATGTACTCTGATATCTAGGCCTGAGACAACTGACAGAAGGTATACATCAGTATAGTAGAGATTGCATAGTTAACAAAAGTTGTGTTCCAAAAACCTTATGACCAGAAGTAGAACTTATATAGGAGGCCTAGGGTTTTTTCTGGGGTGTCAGATCAGGGTAATATATTAAATTGAAATATAAACTAAAATGATGCTGTATCTTTAACAAGGTAATATGTACATAGGAAGAAGGGGCTATAGTTAAGGGAAAGGAGAAGAGACAGTTGTGCTTGAGATTTGGATGTGGGGTGAGACCAGGAGGATGACCCAACCCTACAGGTCCTTGCCAGGTGTGATGGATGCTTCCGCCCCTTCCAGCTAGTTTTAGGCATCCTAGTGTCACATGACCAAGGAGTTTACCAAAGAGAAGATGGGAGAATCATCAGACATCTCAGGTCTCCTTTCCCTTCTCCTCTTAAGAACCAGGTCAAGTTTCTCCTACTCTCTGTGTGGGCTATGCTTATAGACACACCAGGGAGTCCTATTGTTCTGATATGTGTAGAAAGATATTTTGTGAGTCATCTGTATGCTGTTTTTTTAATAGACAAATATAAGTAGTGCATAGCAATATTTTGCCTAGTTGTATGTATACTCTTTAGCTAGAATATTACTTTGAGCTGTGGATTAAGCCAGAATCACTTGATTGATTTTTGAAAATAAAACGATGCCTTTTTTATAAAGGAGCTTTGTTTTAAGAGGAGTTGTTAACTAGAGTAGTCCTATATACATGGATGAGATATTTTCCTATTTGAAAATTCGTAGCTAGTAATGCTCAGTCTGCAGAGCAGTGAGTCAGGGCTTCAAAAACAGAGACACTGAATTATCCCCCACCTATATGATCTTCATTATTTTCCCATTTATAATGCATGAAATCCACTTATTAAAAAGTCTTTCCTTCTCTTGTGAAAGTATAGCTAGCTCTGGAAAGGCAGTGGGTCACTTTCCTAATACCTAATACCTAATGAAATCCAGAAAGGTAATCCATTAGGAGTGAATATAGCTGAGCAGTTTTGATTTGGGGCCAGACTGGGGGAAGAGACTAGAGTGGGCAGAACAGCATGGGAGAATGCTGCAAAAGCAAGGTGGAAAAAGACAAAATGGCAAACATAGCCTGTTTCAAGGTTTATCTAGAGTAGTATTTCTCTACCTTTTATTTTCATCATTGCCCCTTAAGGAGAAAAATTAAATTTAAATCAAATTTAGTTTAGCTCCTATTAAATCAAATAGGAGATTTAATTAATCCCTTAAAATTAATTATTCTAATTAACCAAATAACTTTAAGTTTTCCCTGATAAGAGGAATTCAATACCAAAGAATAATTCTTTTAGGTAGGTTGAGCTTGGGAGGGCTACAGACCACTGAATTTGGGTTTTTTCATGCCCCAAGAACTGATTTCTGCCACCTTTCTGTGGGTTAGTAATACCTCCATTATGAATGCATGATCTAGAGTTGGTCTTTCTAGGAAGAGGGCAACAAACAGCCTTTTTCTTGGTTAGCTGCTGGATTTGAAAACTTAATCTAGGACTATAAATTGTTTGTATATCATAGGTAAATAAATGAGGCATTTGTGAACCTACTCAGGACCTGAACTCCATTTATAATATTGTTTCTAATGGAAACTGTATTCTAAATTCAAAAAGCTTATTACTAAAATGAACTTTTGGAAAATACAACCTATTAGTAAGATTATGATTTGTACTAGTTTTAAGTTATCTAGTGAAGACTTTGCAAAAGTTCAATATTGAGCTAAATATTAAAGGAAGAGATGGCCATAGATTAGAAGAACTGGCTAGATACTTTAGGTAGGAGGAAGATTCGGTATTTCAGACTCAGTCTGTATATTCAATCTTAAAATAACATGAGATGCCTTTTAATTATATTGACTAATCATGAAAAATTCCCTTCAAAATTTTTGAGGTATAGTTGTAAAAACTAAAGATAAATTTAGCCATTACTTCCAATTTCTCTGGACATATTTTTATTTCTTTTAGTGGCCTAGTAACCTCTAAAGATCTTTGCAAACGTTAAAGTATTCAAGATACTTTTAAAATTTTTTGGCTAAAGATGTATTTATTTGTTTACAAGAGGGAGAGAGAACATGAACAGGAGGGGCAGAGAGAAGAGAGAGAATCTCAGACAGTCTCTGTGCTGACACAGTCCAACTGGGCTTAGGCTGGGATCCCATGACTGAGACCATGGAAAGCAAGAGTTGGACGCTTAACCGATTGAGCCAGCCAGGTGCCCCTCTAGATATATTTTTATGTGGATTTCTCCTTTGCTGCTTTGAGTATATCCACCAGCATAATTGAATGCTACCAAATGCTAAAGTGCATTCACTATGACAAGTACTTTGGTTGTATTACCACATTTGTTTCCTAACCCTAGGAGCTAAGTACTCTTACTCCATTTTGGGAGGATGAACATTAACTTTCTCAAATTTTGTTGAGAAATCTTGCTTTTTGTTTTTTTTTTTAAAGTTTTATTTATTCACTTGAGAGAGGCAGAGAGAGAGCGAGAGCGAGAGCAAGCAGGAATGGGGTGAGCGACAAGAGGGAGAAACAGATTTCCTGCTGATCAGGGAATCTGATGCAGGACTCGATCCCAGGACCCCAGGATCATGACCTGACCGACTTAGTCACCCAGGTGCTCCCAGAGAAATCTTGTTTTGTTCATGTTGTCGTTGTACCTCCTCGTACAGGGCTTCGGCAGTTACTTTGTGCTCCAGCAGTTTGCATCTGTTACCACTATAAGCAGTTAATTCTAACAGCCTTCTTAAGCTGTACATTTATACTGATGTCATGTTAACTCTTCTCTACTGTGACATGGACCATTGAGATCATTTCTAGGGCTCTCTGTTTTGGGAGAAGATAGGCTGCTTGTCGTTTAGTAACAGAGATTCTGTTGTATAGAATAGAAATATAGTTTACAGTTTCCACATAACTCTGAGAGCCAGAAGAACCTAATGCTCAGTTGTAATTTGAACAGTTGGAGAAAATTTTTAATTGCCTTTTGCATTTGCTTATTTTGATGTATTTACTTTTTTTGTTGCTTACAGATACGTTGTCTTAATTACTTAGTTTATCGTCAAATGTTCTAAGTTTTTGTTAGCAACTGCTTTCCCATGTATTGCTTCCTTATATTTACTTAGAAAATTGTTATATCTTCATTACTTTTTTTTGTTGAGGTATAATATATGTGTAGTAAAATTTACCCTTTTTAATACAAAGTTCCATGAGTTTTGATGAACACATTCAGTTATGTATCCACAACCACAATCAAAGGTATAAAACCATCTAACCCCCATTCCTTTATGCTTTGTTGTCTTCCTCCTAATCTCTGATTAGTTTTCTCTCCTTATTGTTTTGCATTTACCAGAGTGTCCTATGTATGGAATTGCTGTAGCTTTTGAGCTGGCTTCTTTCACTGAATATAATACTTTTGAGATTGGTCCCTGTTTTATGTTTCTTTTTAGTGCTGAGTATTATTCCATTGTATGGATGTGTCAAAGTTGAGTTTGTTCATTCTTTCTCCATTTGAGGAACATTTGGGCTGTTTCCAGTTTTAATAGTTTTAAATGAAGTTACTGGTTACATTCACATACAGGTTTTTATGTGAATATAATTTTTTATTTCATCTGGGTTGATATCTAGGAGTAAGATTGCTGAGTGGAATGGTGTTTATTTAATTTAAGAAACTGTCAAACTGTTTTCCAAAATGTTTGTACCAATGTATATTCCACCAGTAATGACATGTTGCTCTGTATCTTTACTGGTGGTGTCAGTTTTTTAAAAAGTCATTTTGATAGGTATATAGTAATAGCTCGTGATTTGGCTTTACCTAATAACTGATGATGTTGAGCTTCTTGTCTTATGCTTATTTGCCATCCCTATATTCTTGGTGAAGTGTGTGTTCAAAACTTTACCCACTTACAAAATTAAGTTCTTGTATAATTACTGAGTTGTACAAGCTTTAAATATATATGTATTTCTCATATATGTCCTTTATGAGATAAATGACTTAAAAATGTGTCATCAAAGTATGTGTAATGTGTTTGTATTCCCTTAATAGTGTGTTTTGAAGAACAGAAGTTTTTTCATTTGTTAGATTCAATTTATCATTTTTTTCTTTATGGATCACACTTTTGGTATTGTAGCTAAGACATTTTTGTCTAACCTAAACTAAGGCCATAAAGTTTTACATCTATAGTCTGTTTTGAATTAATTTTTGTATATTGTACAAGGTTCTACAAGGTTCCTTTTTCTTCTCCATCTTCTTCTTCTTCCACCTCCCCCCCCCCCCCTTTTTTTTTGGCATATGGGAGTCTAATTGTTCCAGCACCATTTAAAAAAAAAAAAAAAAAGACTGTCCTTTCTCCATTGAATTGTGTTTGCACCTTGTTGGAAATCTTTCCTTCTCCCCATTATCCCTTTGACTGCTCTGGTTCACATCTCTCTCTTCCCTTCCTAACACTGACCATACTCTGCTTTCTTCTTTAACTGCCTCCTCTTCACTAAGCTCCTTGAAAGGAGGAACTTTTGTATGGGACCAGGGATGGAAAGGGTATCCAGGCAGATGGAGTGACAGTTGCAAAGCGCCTTCCTGTGGTGGCATGCAGCTTTGGCCTGTCTGAAAACGTGCCCAAAGTGGGGGCATCAAGAACAAGATGAAGCTGGAGAGATAGATAGATGGTGGTCAGATCCTGTAGGACCTTAGAGAGGCCATGGTACCAAAGGAGAGTATGGCCCAGGGAAAAAGGATTGCCCTACAGAGGGAACAGGGCATCATCACAGCATAATATTCCTCTTTGTCAGTACAGATGAAAGAGGAATAGTAAAATTTTTCACTTAAATTTATTGCTTGTGTTTTGTTTCACAGTTCCCTAGAGAGTTCTGCCCATTGCTTTTCTTAGGTTAGGAAGGATTAAGCCTTCCTTATGTATTTGTTAATTTAGTCAGAGTATAGTAATATTTTACCAATTTTACATGTGACCAAACTTTTCCCACAGGGGATTTGTGGGAGCGTTGTTTCAAGGCTTACTGTCATTAATGGACACCCCTTATAGTATGGAACCTATTATCACAGCATATGCTTTACGTCTGTCTTCCCCTAACTGGAATGGAAGCTTGCTGATGACCTGGACTTTTTTCTGTTTTGTTAAGTTATACTTCCCCTGTACCTAGGACAGTTCCTGAAATGTAGTAGTCACTCATACACATACGTATCTGTTGAATAAGTGCCTTTTTATAGGTATTTTAAAAATACTTATTTCTTTTTTCCTTTCAGTCTTTGTTAAGTTCATATAAGTGATAATATTAATGGATATCAATAAAAAAAGGTAGTATTTATTCTCCTCCTTCTAAGAATCAAACTCTTTATGCTTGTTCATATGTAAATAACTTATAACCATGATGTCAATGCAGTCTTAAATTCTTATTTTGTCATTTAATCTCACATCATATCATTTCTCTTAATTTTCATAATTATTGCTTCCAGTTGTTGTGATAATACTCCCCATAGTATTTCAATATAGACTTTCAGATGCAATTTTTCCTCTTTTAAATTATTTTTTTATTTTTTTAAGATTTATTTATTTATTCATTTGACAGAGAGAGAGAGATCACAAGTAGGCAGAGAGGCAGGCAGAGGGGTTTGGGGGGAAACAGGCTCTGGGATTATGACCCGAGCTGAAGGCTTAATCCACTGAGCCACCCAGGTTGCCCCACTTTTTCCTTTTTTAAAAATCATTTCTTTTTCTGACTTACAAAAATGGAAACTATCTCCTAAACTGCAGCCTACTAGTAGTAATATAGCATTAACTATGTTCAGTCTAAAAAGTAAGACTGACTAAATGAGTTAGGCTAAGTTTTTTAGTGCTCTAAAATGTAGAAGAATTACCGATATGGATGAATTCCAGTTTTAGAGAATCAGTGGAAACTTAGAAAGGAGAATTATCACTGTATTTTTAATAATCATAAAAAATTACCCTAGATTAATTATATACTTGACTAAAGATTTGGGTGATTAGACTCTGTAAGAGATCCAGAGGGGAACCTTAAACTCAGCGTTTCCAAAATTGCATCAAACATATGCTGATTTATCTCATTTTCTTTCCTATTTCACAGTAGCATCTACCAGATTATCTTAGGTCAAGACACTTGAAGGTGGGCAGGCCTTCACTTTAAGGCACAGTGGATGTTCAGCCCCCTGCCCTCCTTGCTTTGTCCAGGCTCACCTTTTCTGTCCTTGCACTTAACCTTAAGCCTCCTTGGGCTTAAATGATAATGAGCTTACTGCTGTTTTCCATCCATTCCAAGTATACTTGCATATTTTGCGCATATCAGTTCCTCTATTTTCTTTTCCCATTGGCTAGGAATATTTGTATTTCTCCTTCAAGTCTTTACTCAAGCCTTATCTTGTCAGTATCTTCTCTGACCATGCAGGTTTCCTTATTCCCTGAGCTATCGTTGTTGTGTCCTGTTCATAAACTGAAAGACTGTTTTTTCACTGTACTAAAATTGAAATTGCAAGGATATTTGACTTATTCACTTTTGATCCTCAGTGCCTGGGTATTTCTGTCCTGAAAATGGAAGTCCTTTTAGTAAGTATGGTGTGCATTTGTGGAACAATTAAAAAGCAGTTGTGTATTGATTGTTTTCACCTGATTCCTCAGTATTCTTTTTTTCTTCAGATATTCCTTTTCAATTTTAAGTCTTTTTAATGAGTTTCTTTTGCCTTCCCCCTTCTTCAGTTCCTTTTCCCATTTGCTTTTTCTGGGTGAAATAAATGACTTTTAAAATTTGATTGGCTTTTTTGTCACCTAGTCTGCATGGAACATACTCCTTCTCCCAGGAATTCAAGCTGTCTACTTTTCATTTAATTAAGCCTTGAGATTTAGTTTCAAGAAGTCTTTTCACCAACTAGCAGTTTTGTTGTGCCTTTCCTTACTTCCCCTTGTCTGAGCATGCAGTTTCCATGACTCATTCTTCATTCTCTAACACATCACATCCTTGCTCATAGGTATACAGTCATAAAATCGAGTTGAAAGAGACCTTAGAAGATCATTATTTTTGTTTCCCACTTAGTGCCGAAATTGGTCTACTGTTTGACCAGTTAATGACTGTATCACTGTTTGAACCGCGCTCTCACCCCGTCCCCCCTTTCCCCCCCCCCCCCCCCCCCCCCCCCCCCGCAACTACTGCCCTGGGGAGGGCAGTAGCTAAATCCTTTTACTCTTATTAGACAGCCATTCCACTCTGGCTAGGCAGCCCTAGTCCTTCAGTAATTTCTCCTCACTGTGTCAGATTGGCTTCTCTAGTCCATTCATACATTCTAATTTTTCCCTTGGGGTTTCATTTCCCTAAAACAGACTATGGATGTTTGAATGTCCCTTAACGGAGTAGTAGACTAAGGATGTTGGGAAAAAGTCAGATTGCCTTGACTCACACAGTGCTAGAGAGTAATTTTAAGACAGCCTAAATAAAAACTTATGTGTAAGACATGAAACCCTAAAAGAACTTGGGAAAAATTTAGATGCATTTTATTTAAACCTCAGGGTGTGAAAAGATTTTTTAACCTTTTTGTTTAGGGAAGAAACCATAAAGGCAAGGATTGATAAATTGGGCTCTATGAAAATTGAAAAGGTCAGTGACAGATCAGGAAAATATATTTATAATACATATTGCAAGTACAGGGTTATATCCAACGACTTTTGTTAATAAGAGGAGCAAAAAAACGGATACCCTGATGGGCAAATGGCCAAAAACATGGAACTGATGATTTATGAAAATATGCTGAAAAAGTGTTGAGAATACTGGACATCAAATTAAGATGTCAGTGTTGCCTGTCAAATTGACAAACACTTAAAAAGTGTTAATACCCTGTATTGTTGACTAAATAATGAAATGAACATACCAGTTTTGATTTTGGGTAATATTTTTGAACATATGAGTTTTAGAAATGTGAGTAGGTATAACCTTTTTATTTTTTAAGATTTTATTTATTTATTTGACAGAGATCATGAGTAGGCAGAGAGGCAGGCAGAGAGAGAGGGAGAATAAGAGTCCTTGCTGAGCAGAGAGCCCAGTGCGGGGCTCGATCCCAGGACCCTGGGATCATGACCTGAGCTGAAGTCAGAGGCTCTAACCCACTGAGCTACCCAGGTGCCCCAGGTATAGCCTTTTTGAGGGGCACTTAGGCAATATGTTCGTACCTTTGACCAATAATTATATTCTAGGAATTTATCATGAGGAAATTATTAAATGCACAAAATGATTGATGCTTATACAGCTGTTACCCATTGGCTCCTCCAAGAAGCAGATGCTGAACTTAGGAGTGTAAGAGGTAGATTGGGGATAGGAGGTAGGGAGGGGAGAACAGAAAGGAGGAAACGGGATTGGAAAGGAAGAGCCTTCAGTCTCTGATGCAGTTGCAGACAGCCAGCTGTGAAAGGAAAGAAGCTGGGAAGCTAGAACCTGGTGAAGAGAGCCTCAGACGCCATGCAGGTCTGGCAGAGTCTGGGCCAAAGCAGTGGAAAGCTCTCTTGACTGTTAGGGCTGCCCATCTAGCACAGAGGGAGCCAGGTCCTGACACCCTCACTGTGCTCAGTTCTGGGCTAGGGCCTTCTAGGGAGGATTGGTCTCCAGAGTACTAGGCAGATCCTGAAGGCTCCATCCATAGCTAGAGGCTGTCAGCCAGCTGCATTCTTTGTACTCAAAGGGCAGGTTCTTGCTAGAAGGGAAATCTAAGTAGTGTACCACAGGAGGGATGTTCATTGCAGTGTTATTAAAAAATGACACAATAAAGAATGGTATTTTTTTCCTATAATAAACATAAAATACTCCCATTTCTAATTAAAGGGAGAGAAGTAATTTCAAAATAAATTGTATTTATTAATTTTAAGCAGCCTTCTAATTACTGTAAGCTTTTGTTAAGCTTGATACCCCTAACTCTTTATTACATGAATTTCAAGAATTTCAATGTCTTGATCTTCTGAGGCTGAAATTTAGACTTTGTAGTTATCCTCTAATTTTTATATTTGTTGGAAATGATGGTAACACTAATATGTATATTTTTTTAAAGATTTTATTTATTTATTTGACAGAGATCACAAGTTAGGCAGAGAGGCAGGCAGAGAGAGGAAGGGAAGCAGGCTCCCTGCTGAGCAGAGAGCCCGATGTGGGGCTGGATCCCAGAACCCTGGGATCATGACCTGAGCCAAGGCAGAGGCTTTAACCCACTGAGTCACCCAGGCGCCCCACTGAGATGATATTTTGATGGAAATTTGACTACCCCAAGCTGCCCTGAACTGAGACTGCCCTGGGGGAAATCCAGGTGGGATATGCACACAGGGGGCTGCTGTATTGCTTTGCCTTATGCTCTCCAGTCTTACTGGTTTCATCTGAATTCTTTCTTTTCCCCCCGCTGGGTTGTAATTAGCATCCACTTCTAGAGTCAGTAACGTTATTATTACTTGTTTTTAGGAAAAGTTTAGATTGGCGCTCTTTTAAGTTTAAGATTCCTTAACCTGAAGAGTTAATAAAATGATTTTAAATAATGAGTTCGTGGAATCTTGCAAAATATTATTTTAAGTCAAAGAACTCTGTCATCTTAAACCCATAAAATAGGCTCAGGTAATTATTTTGACCACTCTCTGCTTTTCATTCTCTCTTACTCCACCCCCAGACCCCCGCACCCTCGTTTCTCCTGAAGAACTCCAGGAAACACCAGGGAACAGTTTGAAAACTTTGGTTCTATTTCTTGGATTAATTTTATAAAGAAAAAAAAAATGTAGGACAAAGATAAAGCCAAGTCACATTTCTGTTCCTGTAAGGTTCATTGTTATACCTAGAGAGAGGGGCAGTTTCAAAATGTTTACAAGTAAGGAAACTTGTTATCTGAGGTCCTATTGTGAAAGAATCACCAAATGTTTCCCTGTAATTGGCTGATAGGAAAAAGGTCATCTATTGTATGTCTCCCACAGGACCCCAGAACAAGACCCACCTCTGTTGTATTGCCCATACTCCCCAAACTGAAATTTTGAAGAAAGTAGAGAGCCCATCTCTTCCTCCAGCTGCCCCAAAATGTTATGGCCCCTTTTTCTATGATTCATTATATATTACAACTTAAAAAAAAAAGTGTGGAGAAGAATAAATGAAACAAGATGGGATTGGGAGGGAGACAAACCATAAATGACTCTTAATCTCACAAAACAAACTGAGGGTTGCTGGGGGGAGGGGGATTGGGAGAAAGGGGGTTGGTTTATGGACATTGGGGAGGGTATGTGCTATGGTGAGTGCTGTAAAGTATGTAAACCTGGCGATTCACAGACCTGTACCCCTGGGGATAAAAATATATGTTTATAAAAAATTAAAAATTTAAAAAAAAAGTGAATTAGACTTCGCCAGGAGTTAAAGGTGCTGTATGTTGTTTTGTTTTTCCTTGTAGGTAGTGTGTAGATAGTTCTAAATTTTTTATGTGTTTGTGTATGATCTGTATATGTATTTAAAATAAAGTAAAAACTATAGAAAAGCAAACTGAGTAATCAAGTGTAGGTGGTGATTTGTAGTCTTCCTTGGAATGAGATTGATCAATGGCTTTGTGTTTCTCTGAGGTAAGTTCTTAAGATCAAGGACTCTGTTTTATTCCTCCTGAGACCCCAGTACCCAGCACAGTGATTTACACATAGTAAGTGATCATTGATATTGCAGACTGGAAATCTGCTTCTAATTTTTTTTAGCTTAGCATTTGCCACTAGAGGGACTTGGTCAGCTCTTGTCCCCGTGTTATTTTGCCTTCAGTAATGTCTTGTTAATTTGTTAAAAACTTTATTCTAAAACTTGGTTTGGAAATAGGACTAGTCAGGTAGTGGCAGTGGGAATATTAAAAACAACTATTTTTAATACTTCTATGTGACTCATTCATACTTCCTGATCAAAACATTTATCTACAGAGATACTAAGTAGACTTTTTTGGGCAAGTATTCAGAAACACAGGAAATGAACAATCAAAAGCAGATTTGAAATGAACTTCCATAAATGACAGAAATATAATTGAGGTTTTATTAGTCAAAATTTAATGATAAACTAGTACAAAACCTATCCCATTTAAAAAAAATATTTATTTATTTGACAGACAAAGATCACAAGTAGGTAGAGAGGGAGGGGGGAGCAGGCTCCCTGCCGAGCAGAGAGCCCGATGCGGGGACTTGATCCCAGGACTCTGGGATCATGACCCGAGCCGAAGGCAGAGGCTTAACCCACTGAGCCACCCAGGTACCTCCCATCCCATTTTTTAAGCACATTTTACTTTTCAACCAAAGGGCTTACTCAGCAAGTATTTAACAAAAATATGCTAGTCATTATGTTAAAACTGTGCAGCTTTCTTACCATAATTTTTTGACATCAGGAAGTACCACTGGCCATGGACTGTTCTACTCTCCCACTGAGTGTGTCTAAGGCAAGCTCTAAACAGGGCCCCAAACAGTTACTTTCTGTGGCACTTCTTTGCCTTTACCAATAAGTCAGACTCTTGATATGGGCACTTCAAAATTCCTCAGTCAGATACCTATCTGTCGTATGTAATCAGTTTCTCAACCTCATTTATAAACTTATTCGTAACTACAATAGGAAACCAATGAAGTTTTTTTTTTTTTTTTCCTTCCACGAAACTCTTATAGTCGCTGTTTTCTTTCTCCAAATACTAAATCCTACCTCCTTCTGATACTCAGGGATTTTTTTTTTCTACCCTAAATGCCACCTTCTTTCTTGCCACTTTTCCTGACTCATTGCAATATCATGGTCTTCTCTGAAAACTGCTTTGGCCTTTAATGATCTCTTTTTCCACATCTCCATAACTACCACTGCTCTTCTTTGCTCTTACTTCTGTGTTCTGGCATGGGAGAGGGACATGAGCTACTGCCGATATGACACACAATGACTAGGGACAGAGGAGCTGGCTGGAGGGACTAAGTTGAAGTATGCATAGTTAAAAAACAAAACCATAAGCCAATTTTATGTGCTTGTGTATTTTTCACTTTTTTAAATTGTGAAAATACAGCCAGTACCTAAGTATTCATCACAGAACTTTTGTGTGCTTTATGTAAGGACATCTTCCAACTGACAAGAGGACAAGAGTCATTTCATGTTGAAACAATGTGTTCAGTTAGGTACTCAGGATTTGGAAACACTGTATATGTAGTAATTAAGTTACAAGGCTTGCTTCAATAGCTTATATTACCCAGAATGTACAGAGGGAAATTGTTAGCATTCTGTAAAATTCAGTCATGATCCACACCTGTGTATCTGTGAGATTGCATTCATAATCCCAATGTGTGTGTGTGTGTGTGTCGGGGGGGACTTCAAGGTGCCAAAACCACTATTCTCTTGCTGCAGTGGTAAGATTCTCCCTTTCATCATACATGTGGTCAAAGCTGCTCATTACAGTATAGTTTATTGTAATTAAAGACTAGGGAATAAAGATAAAGATAGAGATCCACATATATTGTTACATATAAAACAAAATACTATACTACTGAAAGAATGAAGTAGATCTGCCTAACAGTGAAACGGTCTCCATGAGAGATTAAGGAGAAATACCACAATGCAGAGCAATAGGCCACTGCCTTTTTTTTTTTTTTTTTTAAATAAATTAAGACACCTGCTTATTCACATATACTCATAAAATGCACGGTCTTTCTCTGGAAAGATACATAGGTCTGTTGAGGTCCTAGTTAATTAAGGATAGAAGAGGAACTTACTTTGCACTATTTCCTTACTGGCACTGTTTACATTTTTCTTACTATATCCGTATGATGCTACTTTTTAAAAAATACCACATTTCCTTAGTATCTTGTGCTGTACTCAAAAGTACAATAGCAATTATTGGGGCAGCATTGCTTTGAAATTCCCACTTCTCTTGTACTTTTATTCCCCCATTCCTCACTGTTGAAAATACTGAACATTTGTTTGGTTTATAGCCAAACAAATTGGGACAGTAGTGGAAGGAACATTAGCTTCACAGGCAGGTCAGACCTATGTCTGTGGCTAACTGGCTTTTGTGATTTCGGGTATGTTATGGAACCTTTCAGAATCCTAATTTTCTCATGTAGGCTGTGGGAATGGAATATGTATAGCTCAGAAACTAAGAAATGTACTTAAATAAAAAATGTACTTAGTGATTGGCATATGACAGGAATCCTATAAATGATAATTATTTGTTTTAATTGGATAGCTAAGGGACTTGTTCAGATTTTTAAATGCTTATTTTCCTAACTATACTGAAATTAGATCATTAACATTTGTATTTACCCTGGCATGCTACTGTGGAATATACCAATCTTGAGTATCTTCTTGGCTCCTAGAATATTTTTTAGTGAAATAGCTTTTTTTCCCTTTTTAATCCTGTAAAGTCTTTCAGTTTTAAAAGTTTTTAATTTGAATTCAATTTAACTTACAGTGTATTATTAATTTCAGAGGTAGAATTTAGTGATTCATCAGTTGCCTATAACACTGCTCATTTCATCAAGTGTCCTTCTTAAGGACCATCAGCCAGTTACCCCATCTTCCCTTCCATCAACCCTCAGTTTGTTAACTATGGTTAAGAGTCTCTTATGGTTTGTCTCTCTCTCTGATTGTGTCTTGTTTTATTATTCCCTCCCTCCTTCATGCTCCTCTGTTTTGTTTCTTAAATTCTACGTATGAGGGAAATCATACGATGATTGACTTTCTCTGATTGACTTATTTTCACTTAGCCTAATACCCTCTGTTTCTGTCCATGTCCATATATGTGTGTGTGTATAAACACATCGCACACACATATATAAATATATATATAAATGTATTATATATATATATACATGTGATGTGTTTATATATTCTTTATCCATTCATCTGTCGGTGGACATCTGGGCTCTTTCCATAGTTTAGCTGTTGTGGACATTGGTGGTATAAACATTGGGGTGGATGTTCCGCTTCGAATCACTATGTTTGTATCCTTTGAATAAGTACCTAGAAGTGTAATTGCTGGGTTTTAGGATAGGTCTATTTTTTTTTTTAAGATTTTATTTATTTATTTGACAGATAGATCACAAGTAGGCTGAGAGGCAGGCAGAGAGAGGAAGAGAAGCAGGCTCCCTGCTGAGCAGAGAGCCCAATGTGGGGCTCGATCCTAGGACCCTGGGATCATGACCTGAGCGGAAGGCAGAGGCTTTAACCCACTGAGCCACCCAGGCACCCCTAGGGTAGCTCTATTTGTAGCATTTTGAGTAACCTCCATACTGTTCCAGAATGGCTATACCAGTTTGCATTCCTACCAGTGGTGTAAGAGGGTTCGCCTTTCTCCGTATCTTCGCCAATATCTGGGGTTTTCTCGGTTGTTCATTTTAGCCATTCTGACAGGTGTGAGATGGTATTTCACATCTGTCAGGTGGTTTTGGTTTATATTTTCTTGATGTTGAGTGATGTGGACCATTTTTTTCAAGTGTCTGTTGGTCATTTGTATGTCTTCTTTGGAGAAATGTCTGTTTATATCTTCTGCCCATTTCTTCACTGGATTTTTTGGTGTTTTGGGGGTGTTGAGTTCGGTAAGTTCTTTATGGATTTTGCATACTAGCCCTTTATCTGATAAGACAGATGCAAGTATCTTCTCCCCTTCCACAGGTTGCCTTTTAGTTTTGTCAATAGTTTCCTTTGCTGTATAAAATCTTTTTATCTTAATGAAGTCCCAATAGCTCATTTTTGCTTTTGTTTCCCTTGCTTTGAAAGACAAGTCTAAGAAGTTGCTGTGGCTAAAGTCAAAAAGGTGGCTACCAGTGTTATCTAATAGGATTTTAAAAAAAAAATTTTTTTCAGTGTAATAGAATTCATTGTCTATGCACCACACCCAGTGCTCGATGTAATATGTGCCCTCCATAATACCCACCACCAGGCTCCCCCAACCTCCCACCCCTACCCCTTCAAAACCCTCAGATTGTTTTTCAGAGTCCATAGTCTCTCATGGTTCATCTCCCCCTCCAGTTTCCCTCAACTCCCTCTTCTCTTCGTCTCCCCATGTCTTCCACAAGTAAGTGAAACCATTTGATAAGTGACTCTCTCTGCTTGACTTATTTCCCTCAGCATAATCTCTTCCAGTCCTGTCCATGTTGCTACAAAAGTTGGGTATTCATCCTTTCTGATGGAGGCCTAATACTCCATAGTGTATATGGTCCACATCTTCCTTATCTATTCCTCCGTTGAAGGGCATCATGGTTCTTTCCACAGTTTGGCGACCATGGCCATTGCTGCTATGAACACTGGGGTACAGAAGGCCCTTCTTTACACTACATCTGTATCTTCGGGATAAATACCTAGGAGTGCAATTGCAGGGTCATAGAGAAGCTCTATTCTTAATTTCTTGAGGAATCTCCATACAGTTCTCCGAAGTGGCTGCACCAACTTGCATTCCCACCAACAGTGTAAAAGGGTTCCCCTTTCTCCACATTCCCTCCAACACACATTGTTTCCAGTCTTGCTAATTTTGGCCATTCTAACTGGTGTAAGGTGGTATCTCAATGTGGTTTTAATATGAATCTCCCTGATGGCTAGTGATGATGAACATTTTTTCATGTGTCTGTTAGCCGTTTGTATGTCTTCATTAGAGAAGTGTCTGTTCATGTTTTCTACCCATTGTTTGACATGATTATTTGCCTCACGTTGAGATGTTATATCCATTTCGAATTTATCTTTGTGTATGGTGTAAGAGAATGGTCAAGTTTCATTCTTCTACATATAGCTGTCCAATTTTCCCAGCACCATTTGTTGAAAAGACTGTCTTTTTTCCGCGGTATATTCTTTACTGCTTTGTTGAAGATTATTTGACCATGGAGTTGAGGGTCCATATGTGGGCTCTCGACTCTGTTCCACTGGTCTCTGTGTCTGTTTTTGTGCCAGTACCATGCTGTCTTGGTGATCACAGCTTTGTAGTAAAGCTTGAAATCAGGCAACATGATGCCTCCAGTTTTGTTTTTCTTTTTCAACATTTCCTTAGCAATTCGGGGTCTCTTCTGGTTCCACAAATTTTAGGATTATTGCTCCAGCTCTTTGAAAAATACTGGTGGAATTTTAATCGGAATGGCATTAAAGTATAGATTGCTCTAGGCAGTAGAGACATTTTAACAATGTTTATTCTTCTGATCCAAGAGCATGGAGGGGTCTTCCATCTTTTTGTGTCTTCGATTTCTTTCATGAGTGTTCTGTAGTTCCTCGATCTTTTACCTCTTTGGTTAGGTTTATTCCCAGGTATCTTATAGTTCTTGGTGCTGTGGTAATTTCCTTTTCTGTATTTTCATCGTTAGTGTGTAAGAAAGCAACTGATTTCTATACATTGACTTTGTATCCTGCCACACTACTGAATTGCGGTATGAGTTCTAGTAGTTTGGGGGTGGAGTCTTTTGGGTTTTCCATATAAAGTATCATGTGATCTGTGAAGAGAGAGACTTTGACTTCTTCATTGCCAATTTGGATACCTTTTATTTTTCTTTGTTGACTGATTGCTGTTGCTAGGACTTTTAATACTATCTTGAACAAGAGTGGTGTGAGTGGGCATCCTTGTCGTGTTCCTGATCTCAACGGGAAGGCTGTGAGCTTTTTCCCATTGAGAATGATATTTGCTGTGGGTTTTTCATAGATAGATTTTATGAAGTTCAGGAATGTTCCCTCTATCCCTGTACTTTGAAGCATTTTAATCAGGAACAGATGCTGGATTTTGTCAAATGCTGTTTCTACATCAATTGAGAGGACCATGTGGTTCTTCTCTATTCTTTTACTGATTTATTCTATTACATTGATTGATTTGTGAATGTTGAACCATCCTTGCAACCCAGGGATGAATCCCACGTGGTCATGGTGGGTAATCTTTTTAATGTGCTGTTGGATCCTATTAGCTAGGATCTTGTTGAGAATCTTAGCATCCCTATTCATCAGCGATACTGGTCTGAAATTCTCCTTTTTGGTGGGGTCTTTCCCTGGTTTGGAGATCAGGGTAATGTTGGCTTCATAAAAAGACTGGAGGTTTTCCTTCTGCTTCAGTATTTTGAAACAGCTTCAGGAGAATAGGTGTTATTTCTTCTTTGAAAGTGTGGTAGAATTCCCGGTCCTTGTTTTTTGGGAGGATTTTGATCACTGCTTCAGTCTCGTTACTGGAATCAGTCTATTCATGTTGTCACTTTCTTCCTGGTTCAATTTTGAAAGTTTATAGTATATAGTTTTCCAAGAATGCATCCATTTCATCTAGGTTGCTAAACTTCTTGACATTAACTGTTGATAATGACTTCTGATGATTGTTTCTATTTCCTTGGTGTTAGTTGTGATCTCTACCTTTTCTTTCATAATTTTATTAATTTGGGCCTTCTCTCTTTTCTTTTAGATTAGTTTGGTCAGTGGTTCATCGATCTTATTGATTCTTTCATAAAACCAGGGTCTAGTTTCATTGATGCGTTCTACTGTATCTCTAGTTTCTGTCTCATTGATCTCTCCTCTAATCTTGATTATTTCCCTTCTTGTGTGTGGAGTTGGCTTAATTTGTTGTTGATTCGCCAGTTATTTAAGGTGTAGAGACAACTGGTCTGTTCTGGATGTTTCCATTTTTAGGAGGGAGGCTTGGATGGCTATGTATTTCCCCCTTAGGACAGCCTTTGCTGCATCCCATAGGTTTTGGACTGACGGATCTTCATTCTCATTGGTTTCCATGAATTGTATAAGTTCTTCTTTGAGCTCCTGGTTGATCCAAGCATTCTTTTTTTTTTTTTTAATTTTTTATTTTTTATAAACATATATTTTTATCCCCAGAGGTACAGGTCTGTGAATCACCAGGTTTACACACTTCACAGCACTCACCAAATCACATACCCTCCCCCAAAGTCCATAATCCCACCCCCTTCTCCCAAACCCCCTCCCCCCAGCAACCCTCAGTTTGTTTTGTGAGATTAAGAGTCACTTATGGTTTGTCTCCCTCCAAATCCCATCTTGTTTCATTGATTCTTC
>NC_081563.1:89639064-89641281 GCF_022355385.1 Mustela nigripes | reverse complement strand
GGGGGGGAGAAAGGGTATAAAAAGGGGTTCAAAAAGAAAGAAAGAAGAAAAAGAAAAAAAAAAGAATTTTTAAAAAAGAAAACAAATAAGAAAAATATAAAAAATAAAATATATATATATTAGATAAACTGGTTAAAAAACGTTAAAAAAGAAAAAGGTAAAAGTTAAAAAAAATTTTACCAGAATGCGAGGAAAAAAACAAAAAATGAAAAAGAAAAAAATTAAATTAACTGCAAGACTAAAAAAAATCACATGGAAAAAGCCATGAGTTCCGTGCTTTGCTTTCTCCTCCTCTGGAATTCTGCTGCTCTCCTTGGTATTGAAACCGCATTCCTTGGTAGGTGAACTTGGTCTAGGCTGGATTTCTTGTTGATCTTCTGGGGGAGGGGCCTGTTGTAGTGATTCTCAAGTGTCTTTTCCCCAGGCTGAATTGCACCGCCCTTAGCAGGGGTCGGGGTGAGTAATCCGCTAGGGTTTGCTTTCAGGAGCTTTTGTTCCCTGAGCGCTTTCCGTAGAGTTCCGGAGGACGGGAATACAAATGGCGGCCTCCTGGTCTCTGGCCCGGAGGAGCCGGAGGAGCCGAGAGCCCAGGGCCCCATTCCTCAGTGCGCCCTCAGAGAACAGCGCCAGTTACTCCCTTCTGCCTGACCTCCAGCCGCGCTCCGAGCTCACCGAGCCTGCGACCGGTTCAAGGTAACACCGAGCTGTGAGCTTACTGTCGGCTCTCTCTGTAGCTGGCTTTCCCGTTCCAATACCCGCAAGCTCTGCGACACTCAGACACCCTCGATCCTTCTGTGACCCTGTGGGACCTGAGGCCACGCTGACCCCGCGTGGGCTTCGCTCCGGTTTAACCTCTGGAGCGATGTCCCTCAGCGCAACAGACTTTGAAAAGTCCTGATTTTGTGGGCCGTTGCTCCGCTGCTTGCCGCGAGCCGGCCCCTCCCCCCTGGGTCTATCTTCCCGTCGCTTTGGATTCACTTCTCCGCGGGTCCTACCTTTCAGAAAGTGGTTGTTTTTCTGTTTCTAGAATTGCTGTTCTTCTTCTCTTCGATCTGCCGATGGATTTATAGGTGTTTGCAATCTTTAGATAAGCTATCTAGCTGATCTCCGGCTAGCTGAAGTAGTCTCAGCCTGCTACTTCTCCACCATCTTGACTCCTCCCTCTGATCCAAGCATTCTTAAGCAAGGTGGTCTTTAGCTTCCAGGTGTTTGAGTTCCTTGCAAACATTTCCTTGTAATTGAGCTCCAGTTTCAAAGCATTGCTATCTGAGAATATGCAGGGAATAATCTCAAGTCTTTTGGTATCAGTTGAGCCCTGATTTGTGACTCAGTAGGTGGTCTGTTCTCTAGAAGGTTCCATGTGCACTCGAGAATAATGAGTATTCTGTTGTTTTAGGGTGGGATGTTCTGTACATATCTATGAGGTCCATCTGGTTCAGTTTTATTGATTTACTGCTTGATGATCTATCACTGAGAGTGGCATGTAAGATCTCCTACTATTTTACTGTATTCATATCAATATGACTCTTCATCTTGATTAACAGTTTTCTTATGTAATTGGCTGCTCCCATATTGCGGGTATAAATATTTACAATTGTTAGATCTTCTTGGTGGATAGTCCCTTTAAGAATGATGTAGTGTCCTCTGTATTTCTGACTACAGTCTTTAGTTTAAAATCTAATTTGTCTGATATGAGAATTGCTACCCCAACCTTCTTTCTAGGCCCATTGGCATGAAAGATGCTTCTCCATCCCTTCACTTCCAGTCTGGGTGTATCCTTAGGTTCGAAATGGGTCTCTTGTAGACAATAAATGGATGGGTCCTGTCGTTTTATCCAATCTGCAACCCTTTGTCGTTTTATGGGCGCATTTAGGCCATTCACGTTGAGTGTGATTATTGAGAGATAATGTTTTTATTGACATCGTGTTACCTGTGAAGTCTTTGTTTCTATAGATTGTGTCCATATATTTCTGTTTAATAATATTCTGAGGAGTTTTCCTCTTTTATAGAACCTCCCTTAATATTTCCTGCAGTGTTGGTTTGGTGGTCGCATACTCTTTTAAACCTTGCGGGTCTTGGAAGCTCTTTATCTCTCCATCCATTTTGAATGTCAGTCTTGCTGGATTTTAAGGTATTCTTTTTTTTTTTTTTTTTTTTTTTTTTTTTTTTTTTTTTTTTTTTTTTTATTTTTTTTTTTTTTAAAGATTTTATTTATTT
>NC_081563.1:89362205-89638964 GCF_022355385.1 Mustela nigripes | reverse complement strand
GATGCGGGACTCGATCCCAGGACTCTGAGATCATGACCTGAGCCGAAGGCAGCGGCTTAACCCACTGAGCCACACTGGGCGCCTGGGTGGCTCAGTGGGGATTTTAAGGTATTCTTGGCTGCATGTTCTTTTCATTTAGTGCCCTGAATACGTCTTGCCAGCCCTTTCTGGCTTGCCAGGTTTCTCCTGACAGGTCTGATGTTACTCTGATGGGCTTTCCTCTGTACCTAAGGAATTTCTTTTCCCTCACTGCTTTCAAAAGCTCCTGTCTACAATTTTTTTTATAAAGATAAGTGGTTTTTATTTATTTATTTATTACGATTTTATTTATTTGACAGATAGAGATCACAGGTAGGCAGAGAGGCAGGCAGAGAGAGAGAGAGGAGGAAGCAGGCCCCCTGCCTATCAGAAAGCCCGATGCGGGGCTTGATCCCAGGACCCTGTGATCATGACCCGAGCCAAAGGCAGAGGCTTTTAACCCACTGAGCCACCCAGGCGCCCCTCCTGTTTACAATTATGATTCATCATTTTCACTATCAGGTGTCTTGAGGTCTTTCTAGATTCCTTGGTTGGGGGCAGACCGTTCTACCTCTAGTACATGAATGCGAGATTGGGAAAATTTTCATGGAGAATTTATTCCACCGTATCTTCTAGTGTTCTTTCTTTCTCCTCCCCCTCAGGGATTCCAATAATTCTGACATTGGAACATTTCATGGCGTCATTTATTTCCCTAATTCTGTTTTCATGGCTTCTAAGTTGTTTATTCCAGGCTTCGATCCTTTTTCTCTATATGTTTGTCCTCCAGTTCACAATTCTATCTTCCGACTCAGTTACCCTGGCTTTTAGAGAATTTAGATTAGATTGGAACTCATTGAGAACATTGTGAACATCATCCCTGGTGGCTATCAGTTCTGCCCTAATCAATTCCATTTTGTCATCAAAGGCTTTCTCCAACCTAGCTATTGCCTGGATATTTGTTAGCCTGAATCCGACATACTGTCTATGTCCATATCTAATAGCTCTGTTGCAGAAGGACCAGTCTCTGAACTTTTTTTCTGTTGGGCATTCTTCGTTCTAGTCATTTTGGTGAGAGATGGCTGAATGGATGTGTAGCTGAATGTATTGACCGTGGTGCAGGCAAGGTGCACCCTGGAACGCTTCTGAGAAATCAAGAGTCCCCACCCAAAAGCAAGAAAAAAGAAAAGAAAAGGAGAGAGAGAGACAGGGAAAAAAAGAAAGATAAAATAAAAGAGACTTCCCAGCTGAAATGGGCCCCAAGGTAAGATTTATGAAATATAGAAACAAAACAGACAAACAAAAAGACTGACAAAAGTAGATGACAAGAGAAAAAAAAAACAACAAAAAAAGAAGCTCATGAAAAACAACCCCAAGTATAAGATTTATATACTACCAGGATAAAAGCAAATACATAGAAACACTGGCAGAAGAAAAGATGGGAGAGTGGTTATAAATTCTCAGTGTGGGCGAGGAAGGTTATTTTGATTCTTCCTGGATGTATTTTGGTATCTTTGTTAAAGGACTCAACTTTCCTAAAATAAGGGGAGATTAGAAACTGGTTTACCTATTGGGGTAGCATTGATTGGGGAAAGAGGATTACCTTGAAGCTTAAGTCTATATGAATATTTTAAAAAAATAAATAAATAAAATTAAATTAAAAAATAGAAAAGTAAAAAGAAAAACACAGGTAAATGTATCAAAAAGTTCAGCTGAAAAGGTTATTATGGAATTTGATGTTGTGGACATCTCACTGTGATGATAAATAGGTTAGTGGTGGTTGTCCTCTTGTCTTTTTTTTTTTTTTTTTTTTTGGTTGGCTTTTTGGGGGAGGGGCCTGCTGTGTGGTTTTTCAGAGAATCTTGCTGGAGTTATGTCCTCCTGCCCCCATCAAGGGGGTGGGCTCTGAGGAAACCACTTTTCCAGGCTTTTGTTCTCTGGAGGTTTTTTTGTTGGTTTGTTCATTTGTTTTCTCTCCCTTTGGCAGCTTTTGATGGTTTTTGGAGGTTTAGAGGAAAGCAAACAGTACCCAGACCTCCTTCTCAGAGAGAAGCCTCAGTCTGTTCTCCTCTGGGTTTCCAGAGCACATAAATTACCCTTCTGCCGTTAGCAGATCACGTTCCCATTCATGGTCTCTGGGGTCACAGGAACTTTTGCTTGTACCTAAAACCACGAGAAATACTAACCGCGGCTGTCTTGGCAGGGCTCTGCTCTCCCAAGCAGAGAGAGCACACTGAGATTTTCCCGCCGGCCTGGGCTGGGAGTGCTCAGACTCTCCGAGAGTCAGAGAGAGTGTGGGCGGCACCTGCACGCACCTCTCTCAGGGGAGGCTGTGGGGCGCAACTCAGACTCTGGTCACAGGGCACGCGCATGGAGAGGTGCAAAAAGACTGTGGTTGTGCAGGCTGGCATCTGCACACACCTCTCAGGGTAGGGTGTGGGGCCCAACTCAGACTCTGGTTGTGTGGCTTGCGAGTGGAAAGTGCAAAGGGGTGTGTTTCTGCTCACTGCTGAGGCTCTCTCACCCTCACCGGTGCTGCCACCCTGGTGCTCTCAGGTGTGATGGTGGCTCAGGGACGAAGACCTGGCTTCTTCACCACACTCTCTCTGGCTCAGTGCCAGCAGTGACTTTCCTGGGTTGGGGGGACTTAAGCCCCTGTCCCTAACTGTCTCGATACCCACAATTTTCCCCCATCGATCCTTTGCTCTTTTTGAGTGCTTTCAACCATACTCGAAATTAATGCTGGTCCCAATCACAGAGCACTCTCGTATTGGGGTATTACTTTCCAACGGGTGGCTTCTGCTGGCTCCCTCCCCCTTTTGTTTATCTTCCAATGTCAGTCCGATGTTCCCACTGCGCTTTACCTGCCCACTGGCGTCTTCAGCCCCCATAGAGATCCAGAAGTGTATAATTCTAATCTCAGGCTGATTTCATGGGTGATCAGACGTCTTTGGTAGGTAATCAGCTCACTTTAGGGTACAGGTTGAAATGGCGCCTCCTCCTACTTCCCCGCCATCTTTTCTCCCCTCTCTTCTAGGATTTTGATGGATTCATGTCTCACAATTAGGTTCTTACTCACTTTGAGTTTATTTTTGTGTATGCTGTAAGAAAGTGGTCCAGTTTCATTCTTTTGTGTGTCATGGTCCAGTTTTCCCAAGACCGTTTGGATATTCTTTACTGCCTTGTCGAAGATTAGTTCACCACAGAGTTGAGGGTCCATTTCTGGGTTCTCTATTCTGTAACACTGATCCGTGTGTCTGTTTTTATGCCAGAACCATACTGTCGTGATGATTATAGCTTTGTAATACAGCTTGAAATCTGGAACTGTGATGACTCCAGTTTCAGTATCCCCTGACCCCCGCCCCAACATTTCTTTGGCTATCCAGGGTATTTTCTTGTTCCACTATTAAGTCTTTTTTTTTTTTTAAGATTTTATTTATTTATTTCACAGAGAGAGAGATCACAAGTAGGCAGAGAGACAGACGGGGGTGGGGGGGAGCAGGCCCACTGCTGAGCTGAGAGCCCGATGTGGGACTTGATCCCAGGACCCTGGGATCATGACCTGAGCTGAAGGCAGAGGCTTAACCAACTGAGCCACACAGGTGCCCCACTATTAAGTCTTTTAAATAAAAGTAATGTTCTTTGTCTTCCTGGTTATAAATGGAAATTTACTCTTTTACAGTATTTTGCATGTTTGGGTAAGTATGTTGATGTATATGTTGAATATTATATATTATTTACTTTTGCATGTATTTACGCAGTAAGAAAATCATGGTTTTAAGTATGAGTCAGTGTATAGATTGCAAGTAAAAACTTGATGATGATAATATTACAATTCCTTCTTAACATAGATATATTATTTAGATACAAGGTTTTTTCAACTAATATCGGTTTTAATTTTTTTTCTTTTTCAGCTCTTTCAGTCTCACATGCCAACAAAAACAACCTGTCTGTCCTTACAAGTATCTGAAGATGAACAGAAAGTGAGTATACCTTTTAAATAGATCCATACTGTACTCTGCACGCCTCTAGGTTTTCAAAATAACTACTCAGAGACCTGACAGACTTTTGTTTGTACCTTGAATATAAATTAACTTCTATGTTGATTGAAATTAAAAATCAGTTTAAATAATTGTTGAATGTTTTTAGTGTCTCTTTCCTAAGGGACATGAAGCAAATTAAAACTCTGGCTGCTTCCACAGCATTCAGTAGGAAGACTAGCACTGCTTTAATAGGGCATACTTGCAGAACTTGGTGTTTGGAGAGAACTCCTTTAATAATAGAACGTTGGAATTCACTGGATGGCCCTGTCAGATGGCTTGCCTGAGTGCCAGATCAGCCCTTAAAGGTTCTTCTAAGTGTGCCCGCATAGGAGGGGTATGTTTTGGTAATTCATATTAAAATTTATATTTAAAAAGAAAGGTAAATTTAACTTGGTGAAAGGTGAGTTGATGATTCTTTAAACAGAAAATTGCAAAAACAGATTAAGCATCTGCCTTTGGCTCTGATTGTGATCCCCTGCATTGGGCTCCCTGCTCACCGGAGAGCCTGCTTCTCTTTCTTCTTCTGCTATTCCCCCTGCTTGTGCTGTCTCACCCTCTCTGTCAAATAAATAAATAAAATCTTTTAAAAAAAATGAAAATTACAAATACAAGCTTGGATAATTCAGTAAGATTTAATTATTTTTTTAGTTCTGTGCCCATTAAGCCTCTTCTTGTTTTCCCCTCTTCCTTCACACATGCTAAAGGCCCCACAGTTTTGTGTGTGTGTGTGTGTTTTAAGATTTTATTTATTTATTTGACAGAGAGATCACAAGTAGGCAGGGAGGCAGGCAGAGAGAGAGTGGGAAGCAGACTCCCTGCTGAGCAGAGAGCCCGATGCTGGACTCGATCCCAGGACCCTGAGATCATGACCTCAGCTGAAGGCAGAGGCTTAACCCACTGAGCCACCCAGGCGCCCCAAAGGCCCAACAGTTTTGATAAATTGTAGCTTGACTGCAAAACTATTGTTCTTTTTAATGGTTTGGTAATAATAATCTGCCCCATCTTTATCACCTGGCAGACCTTTGGAATTATTTTTTATCTGCTTTCTGACACATTGCTCTGCTGAAACTACTGTCACAGTCACTAGTAATACTTTAGTGACTAATCCACTGAGTGGTCATTGCTTAATCTTCATTTTCTCTGGCCCCTCTTCACTGAATTATGGTGACTACCACCACATTTTTTTGGAAAGCTTCTGTTACCATGACCCTAAAATCTTACAACTTTAGAACAGGAAGGAATTCTGTAGGTCATTTAATTCAACTTTTATCTGGTAAGTGTGTGTTTATCACGTAAAAACTCTAACAAGTATTACTCTAATCTTCTTGAACACTTTCATGACTAGGAAGCATAGTGTTTCTTCTCTCTCAACAAACGTGACTACTAAAAGGAAATCAAAGGGTAGAAAAGAGAATATAGTATACTAGTTTTCTGTTGCCCCATAACAAATTGCTATGAATTTAGCATCTTTAAAAAACACCTATCTATTAGCTCATTGTTTTGTAGGTTAGAAAGCCAGGCCAGCACAACTGGCTTCTCTTCTCTGCCCAGAGTCTCACTCAGGATGTTGGCTGGTTGGATTCTTATCTGAGGCTCCCCTTCCAAATTCTTTCAGGCTGTTGGCAGAATTCAGTTTCTTGCTGGCTGGTTGTTACTAGCTTATGTCCTTGCCATATAGTTCTCTGTCATCCATACAAGAGGGGAGAACCCAACTATCAAATCCCCTTAAGGTTTCAAATCTCTTTCACCTGGAAGCTCCTGGTCGTTTTTAAGGGCTCACCTGATTATGTCAGCCCCACCCAGGGTAATCTCCCTTTCTCAGGTTAACTGATTTGTGACCTTAATTATACCTACAAAATCCCTTCATAACATCACTTAGATCAGTGTTTGATCGGAAAAAATAGAAGAGGCCATCTGTCATGGGGTCCATGTTAGAATTTTATTCACTGTACAGTGTAAAAAGTGAATCTTTCTCACCTGTACTCCCAGACCACTCCCTCAACTTCCAAGTGCATTCTCCAGTAGTAACCACTCTCCATAGTCTGTCGTTACCCTTTGAAAGATTTTTATCCATATTCATAGATATGAGAATATGAAAAAATAACTTTAATTTTTTAGTCAAATCACAGTAAATAAATCACTTAATTTTTGAGACTTAGACATATTGTGGCATATATCAGTAGTTTAGTATTCCATTGTATGGATATACTACATTTTATTTCTCTGTTCACCCATTGTTGGGTATTGGGTTCTTTCTGGTTTTTGACTATTAGGACTAAAGCTGCCAAGAACATTCATGTGTATTTTTATTTACCTTGGGTACCTACAGGTGGAGTTTTTTGGTTGTATAGTAGTATGTTTTAACCTTATAAGAAACTGCCCACCTGTTATCCAAAGTGCCTGTACCATTTTGCTTTCACACCAGCAAATTTATCAGAGTTACACTTCATAATATCTAATACTTGATATTATCAGGCTTTCAAATTTAGCCATTTTGGAGAGTGTTCAGTGATAACCGGCACTGTGACCACTCCTTCATTTGCTTGGCTGTCTTTGTGAAATTCTATTTGAGTCTTTACCCATTTTCTAAAAAGTGGATTGTTATTATTAAATTATTTGAATTCTTCAGATATTTGAATATAAGTGCTTTGTCATGTATATATGCCAAGTATATAATATTTTCTTTCAGTCTTTGATTTACATATTCCTTGCTGATCACAAATTTTAAATTTTTTAAAAAAAATTTTAATTTTAATTTTTTAAAAGATTTTATTTATTTATTTGACAGAGAAAGAGAGGTCACAAGTAGACAGAGAGGCAGGCAGAAGGGGAGGGGGAAGCAAGCCCCCTGCTGAGCAGAGAGCCCGATGCTTGGTTAGATCCAGGACCCTGGGATCATGACCTGAGCCGAAGGCAGAGGCTTAACCCACTGAGCCACCCAGGCACCCCACAAGTTTTTAATTTTGATGAAACATACAAATAGATAAATAATTAGATTGTCACAATATCATACTTCCTGGTGATTGTACCTTCATGTTAAGGTAGTTAAGTCCTTCAACTTTGTTCTTTTGCATAATTGTTGTAGTTGTTACTAATTGCCTACATTTCCATATAGATTTTAGAACCAGATTGTCATAGAGTTGTTTTACTCTTTTATCCAGTCTGATTATTTCCTTTTAACCTGAAATGTTTAGACATTCATTGTCCAGTGTGGTAGCCACTAGCCATGTGTGGCTATTTAAATTTAAATCAGTTTAATAAAATGTAGAAATCAATTCCTCAGTTGCATTAGTCACATTTGAAGTGCTCAGTATCTGCATGTGGCTGGCTGGTGGGTTCCTGTTGCACAGCTCAGATATAAAACACTTCTACCATCATAGGAAGTTCTGTTGGATATCACTGGTTTAAACCATTCACATTTAATTTAATTATAGACTTGGCTAGGTTTAAGTCTGCCAGTTTGCTGCTATTTTCTTTGTCACATTTGTTCTTTCATTTTTCTTTCTTCTATGCCTTTTGGATTATTTTTATGATTGCATTTCATCTTTACTATTGACTTACTGTCTGTATCTCTTTGGCCTTTTATTTCTTTAAAATAGTAATTGGTGTAGGCTTTACTTTATCACACATATCTTCAAACAATATTATAATGTTCCATGTATAATATAGAAACCTCACAACAGTATCTCTCCATTCCCTCTCCCATCTGTTATGCGGTCACTATCATACATTCTACTTCTCTGTGATTACAAACTCTGTGATACATTGTTGTTGTTGTTGTTTTAAACAATAATATTTTCAAGAAATTAAAACTAACAAAGTTCTCTTACAATTATCCACATTTCTACTTTTCTGGCTGTTTTCATTTCTTTTTATAGGTCTGATGTCATTTTCCTTTCTCTTGAATAACTTTTAATATTTCTTAATAGTGTAGGTCTGCTATTAGTGTATTTTCTTAGATTTTTTTTTTTTTTGGTCTGAAGATGTCTTCCTTTGACTTTCATTTGTGAATGACATTTTTATTGGTTATGGAATTCTAGGTTGTCATTTTTTTCTTTTGGCATTTTATTGATGTTCTGTTGTCTTATGGTTTGCATTGTTGTTTATGAGAAGCCTGTAGTCATTTTATATGTTTCACTTGTCTATAATATATCTCCCCATATTTGGTAGCTCATAAAGTTTTTCTTTATCTTTCTTTTGAAATATTTTGCTCTAATGTGCCTAGTTATGGGTTTCTCTGGATTTTTTCCTGTTTGTAGTTTGCTAATTTGGATCTCTTAGTTCATGTTTAGAAAATTGGAGAATTTTCGGTGACTATCACTTGGATATTTCCTTCCCTCCCCCAGTCTCTCATCTTTTCTGTATGGCATTCCAATTACAAGTATGTAAGACCATTTGATATTGTCCCACAGTTTTTTTTGACTCTATTACAGTTTTAGTTTTTCTATAAGATATTTTTAGCTTGGATTGATGAAGATATTTAACTTGGATATAACTATTGAACAAATAATTTCATTCCATTGTTTGAACTGCTGTTAATTCTGTTCAGTAGGTTTTTTATTTTAGATGTTGCATTTTTCCTTCTAGGAATCCCATTTGTTGCCTTTTGTTGTTGAGAGTTTTCAAATCTCTCTTGTAGCTCACCACCCATTATATCTATCTTCTTTTCCTGTAGAAAAAGAGGATATTTTTTTTCTTCTTCAGCATATTTGTCATAGTCGTTTTTTAAAGTTTTTATCACCTGATTGAATATCTGGTTCATTTGTGGATCTCTTTCTTTTGACTGTTTTCTCCTGACTGCGAATCACATTTTTGTGCTTCTTCCTCTATAGTAATTTTTTATTGTATAGTAGATGTTGTGGATGATACATTGTAGAGGTGCTGGATTCTTATTTCTTCTTCTGAAGAGTGTTGACCTTGGTTCTAGCAGGCAGTAAATTATTAGCTTGTTGTATTGTTCATGTTGAGCCTTAGTTTTATACTTTGTTATTAGGGCAGATCTATTTCAGTTGTGTACTAGGGAACATTTCTGATTCCTGGGATATGATCCTTACTCTTAAAATATGGCTCATACAGGTTTTTAGTGGAAAGTCTGAAATGTTTATTCAGCCCCTTTAATTTACAGAGTTAAACTTCAAGCTTCCTGGGCTGACATTCTTGAAAACTCTACATAGCTCCTTCTGATTTCCATTTTCCCTTTGCTAGGCTCCTTGTATTTCCCCTGTACTTGTGCAGTTCAGCAGTCAACCAGAGATTTCAGGGGAGTGCACTTGCAGATTTTGGACTCCCTCCTTTCTATAATTTTCTTCTTCAATTTTCAGCTGATACACCTGCCCTTATTTCCAACTTCTCAACCCATCCTGAGGTCTGTCTTCTTTGTGCAGCAGTGACTGGGGTATGCCTTCAGAAAGACCTTGAAAATGTGCATCTCACTTTACATGGTTTCCTACTCCCAAGAGTCTCATTCCCTCCAGTGCCCATTGGACTTTGGTTGCACTCCACTGATTTGGAAGAATAGATTATAAATGTTATTAGCAGGTGACATAAGTTAACCATGCCATTACTGGGAGCTAAAACTGCATAATGTATTGTGCATTTTTCATGTGACTTTTTTTTTTTTACTATTTTATCTATTTGACAGAGAGCGATGACAGGTAGGCAGAGAGGGAGAGAGAGAGAGAGCCAGGAGGAAGCAGGCTCCCTGCCTAGCAGAGAGCCCGATGGGGGACTGGATCCCAGGACCCTGAGATCATGACCTGAGCTGAAGGCAGAGGCTTAACCCACTGAGCCACCCAGGCAGCCCATGTGACATTTCAATGTAAAATTTAAGTTACCAAATACTTATCATAAACACCTATAATAACTTTATTCCATTTTGTGAGTGACTCTGCCATAGTTTACATGATTTCCTATTTTTTGGAAATCAAGTATTTGAATGTTGTAAGTAATGCTGGACTCTCATTGTATGAAGAGAATAAGAAATGTGTTTGTTTTCAGGGTTTGGAATTGGGTTTCTCACAAATTAACTTAACATGGTTGTATCTTGGTGAAGGTCTAATGATCATAAAATCTTTAGTTTCTTTGGTAAATTATATTTATCTTTTCAAATGTGCCTGCATCCTATTTTAGTAAAAGTATTTTTGCTTTAATGAATTATAATTAAAATTTTAAATTTAATTTAAAACAATCTTAATTAGTTGTTTTAAATTATTGCCATTGTCTTTGTTTTCCTTCAGCAAAAAAAAGAAAATATTCGTTCTTTAACTATGTCTGGCCATGTTGGTTTTGAGAGTTTGCCTGATCAGCTGGTCAATAGATCCATTCAGCAAGGCTTCTGTTTTAATATTCTCTGTGTGGGTAAGTGGCAAACTCTTCCTCTAAATTATTCCTTTATATTCCTTGTGTTCTCTTCACTCTTGGAAGCAGTATGATGCTCATGTTATTAATTTGAGATCATGATTGCAGATTTTTTCAGTTACTTAAATCCTATCAGTTTTGGTTTTCTTTGCTGTACTGCTTTAAACTTTTTTGATCTTTAAACAATTCAGTGCTTTCTTCAGAATGCTGAGTAACTTAGCATGTATACTAGCTTTAATGTTCTGCTAATGACTCAGTGGACCAGCCTTAACTTGTATGTCTTTCATAGACAACACAGTCTTTGGAATGTTTGAAATATTTGGGATCCTTGAAACCAGTCTAAGAGTTCTTCTTTTTCTCATTTGTCCTCTACACCTGGGACAATGTACCTTTGTTTCTTTCAGGGGAGACTGGAATTGGAAAATCAACGCTGATTGACACATTGTTTAATACTAATTTTGAAGACCATGAATCCTCACATTTTTACCCACATGTTAAACTTAAAGCTCAGACATATGAACTCCACGAAAGTAATGTTCGATTGAAATTGACCATTGTGAATACAGTAGGATTTGGTGACCAAATAAACAAAGAAGAGAGGTACATGTTTTCTTATTGTAATTGTCTTATTTTAAGACATTTGTCTTGTCCCAATAGGCATGATTTGGTTTTCTACTATGGAAATTCATACCGTTTCCTCCCAGACTTTATTTTTTTTAAATAAATCAGCAATGTTTATTCTTAATAAATTGACATTTTTCTACCCAGTTGTCTTAATTCTTTTTAGCATAATTTGACTCAAATTATTGAAATGTGTACTTGGGCAAAAATCATATTCCAGTTTGGTGTATAATAAGTGATTTGTACTAATTTTGAGGCAGGACTTATTTTGTTGAAGGGGAAAAAAAGTAAGACATACAATAGCAAATATATAATGGCCAAAATCATGGTACATGAATTTTTCTGTGTGTAAAATTCTAAGCAAATCAGCCAGGTCCACTATTAAGCATTGCAGGAAAAGTTTGATAGTTGAAATTATTATTTATATTTTGTATTATGTCATTCTTTCTTCTATAGTATTATAAAGTGATTATAGATTGTGTATGAGACTCAAAATATGAAACAGGGAAATAGGTTGCGGTTAAGCAGGAACTTCTTATTTTTTCTTTTTGAAATGCATATTTTTTCATTGTTAGAGGTGTATTTCTAATTTTCTAAGTTTGATTTACAGGGGAAATAGTTTGCATAATTGATTCCCTTTGTGTGACTTAACGTGAGCCTTTCAGCACATTTATGTGGACTTTCCAGAAGAAGCAGATTAGTGGTAGTCAAAGGCCTATCACAAGTTGCTTTAAATCTTCATAATTTCTTCTTTATAGTTTTCTATGTAGAGCTCTTATACATCTTTACTTAAATTTATTCTTAGATATTTGGCATATTTGATGCTCTCATAGATGATATCTTTTAGAAATATTTCATTTTCTATTTGGTGTTTAGAAATATAATTGATTTTGCATACAGTGACTTTTGTAAATTCTCTGATTAATTCCAACAATTCATCTCTAAATTTGTGTAGATTTTCTATGTATGTATAATAGTATAATCTACAAATAGTAACATTTATATATTTTTTTCAGTTCTTCTCTTTCTTTTAAAAAGTTTTATTGATGTATAATTTAAACAGAATAAATAAAATGCTTTTTTTTTTTAAGTGTACAACTCAGTTAATTTTGACAAATACATAGTTTTCTAACTACTACCATGATTATAACATAGGAAATATCCATGGTCTGAGGTTCTTTTCTCACATGTATGTGCAGGTTTAGTGCTTCACCACGGACTGGAAGAAACTGCTGTCTGTCTAGATTATTAGTACTTTTGTTGGTGCAGGGCCTTCTATTCAGTGTCCTTACCTACCAATTCTAGTTGCCTTGGCCCTCCTGACTTCCTGTTTCTGTCTCTTCAACTCAGTGAGTCCACTGTGCTCTCTGCTTTTTTGTGCTGTGCTCTGGAAACTTGCCTTCAGGCAGTAAGCTGGGAGAATCATAAAGCTTTTCTCATTTATTTCCCTTCTCAATGAACACAATTTTACACTGCCTGTTGTCAGATGTCTGAGAGACTTTTTTGTATATTTTATCAAGTTTGTAGTTGTTCAGAGTGGGAGAATAAATGTAGTCCTGGTTACTTCATCATGGCTAAAGACAGTTTTAATTTTTCTTTCTTCCATTTTTAAAACCTAACTGTACAGGGTAGGACTTACAGTATTATGTTGGATAATCATGTTATTAGTGGGTATCATTGCCATGTCCTGATGCAAAGGGAAAGCTTTATTTTTTACCATTTATTATGCTTGCTTCCTTTTTTTAAAAGTTGGAATAAGGAAGTTCCATTGTATTACTAGTGAGAGGTTTTTTTTTATTATTATGAGTAAATATTACCAGACATTTTTTGTTTTTGCATTCTGTAGAGAAGATTGTACATTTTCTTTAATCTTTAACAAGATGAATTTTAGTAACTGACTTTTCATTGGTAACTTAGCCTCAAAATCTTGAATACCATTTTGTATTCTTTATATATTAGGTATAAAATTAGAGTTATTTTTCTCTGAAGTGATTGGTGGAACTCACTAATAAAACCATCTCAGTCTGGGGCGCCTGGGTGGCTCAGTGGGTTAAGCCGCTGCCTTCGGCTCAGGTCATGATCTCAGGGTCCTGGGATCGAGTCCCACATCGGGCTCTCTGCTCGGCAGGGAGCCTGCTTCCTTCTCTCTCTCTCTGCCTGCCTCTCAGTGTACTTGTAATTTCTCTCTGTCAAATAAATAAATAAAATCTTTAAAAAAAAAAAAAAACCATCTCAGTCTGGAGTTTTCTGAGGTTTTTAATTAGTAACTAATTTTCTTTAATGATTATAGGCCAATTGAGAGTAGTTTCTCGAGAGTTGTAATCTTTTTTTTTTTTAAAGTTGTTATTTATTTATTGAGAGAGAGTGAGAAAGCATGACAGGGGAGAAGGTCAGAGGGAGAACCAGACTCCCCATGGAGCCGGGAGCCCAATGCAGGACTCAATCCCAGGACTTCAGGATCATGACCCAAGCCAAAGGCAGTCGCCCAACCAACTGAGCCACCCAGGTGCCCCTTGAGACAGTTGTAATCTTAACAGTGTTCCAAGTGTCCATTTCATCCAAATTTTCGAAGATACTTATTTAAAATATTTGATAATATATTCCTCATATCATTTTATTGTTTACATCATCTGTGATGCTATCTTCATTTCCTTTTCTGTTTCTGATTATTTGTGCTTGTTTTCTTTTCCCTTTGATCAGTCTCAACAAAGCTTTGTTGTTTGTGTTTTTTTTGTTGTTGTTGTTTTATGTGGAATTCTTAAAATTTTTTTTTTTTATTAACATAATGTATTATTAGCCCCAGGAGTACAGGTCTGTGAATCTCCTGGTCGTCTATTTTTTTTTTTTTTGGCTTTATTATTGGTCTTCTCAATTTTATATTGTTTTTTCCCTACTTATTTTGCCTTTCTTTGGGTTTTGATCTAATCTGCTCTAATTTCTCATTGATTCTCAGCTTTATGCTCTTAAGATAAAAAATTATTTACTGATGTTTGTTTTTTTCCTTTGATTCTCATTCATTGTGTTTTTTTTTTCTTTTATACTTGGTTATTTTTTTATTGTAGATTTCATGGTCTTTGGAAAAGTTTTTGCAGAGATACTTTGAGGTCTAAGATGAAGTTGTCTTCCTTTAAACAGATTTGGATATGTTTATGTTTGGCCCCTATTGGCTTTAATACTCTGAGGATCCTTAAACTCATTTTATGACTCAGGGTTCTCAGCATGAAAGAGGCACTGTGAACCTTGGCTTTGAATATGTGTGAGAGCAGACCCTGTGACTTCAAGTTCTCAAGGGCTTTTTGTCTCCCTTTTTATTTTCCCTGATTCATTTAGTGCCAGGGCAACCTTTCCTACAGAAACTTGGGGAGAGGAAAGGAATTGTAGGTTAATTTCTAGTTCATTCTTACCCTGAAGGTGTGGCTTTTAGGACCTCCATTCAGTGTGGGGAGGCAGTTTCTTAATAGACTCCTACCTGTATGGTCCCTGGGCTTTGATTTTTTCCTTCTTGTCCTGTGAGTCCTTTAGAAGTGAGGCTCAGGAACTAGATTGACAAGTGGCCTCAGGACAAAACTAGCTCTGATGCTTTTAGTGCAGGGGTTAGTAAACTCTTTCTGTAAAGTGCTAGATAGTAAATATTTCAGACTTTGTGGACTTACAATCTCTGTCCAAACTACTCAAAGCAGCCATAGGCAATACATAAACCAGTGAACAGGCCTATGTGATACAGACATTATCTGGACTTGGCCCATTTACTGACCCCCTTCTCTAGTCTTCTGCTCACCTCTCTCAGGCTCCACTGTCTCTTCAATTTTGACCTGCTAATTCCTTATCACTTTGGAAGTTTTTAAGGAGGTGATTTTTATATTTTAAGCCATTGTCTTTTGTTTCATTGGAAGACTGAGTATGCAGTGTATTAGAATTGGAAACCTAGGGCAAATTACTGTGGAAGAACTTCTAATGGTATGCTGTTTATTTAGCAGAAGATGTTTTGGTCTTCATTTATGACAAGTGTAATGCAACACAGTCATGTAGAGGACTGTTTATGGCTATTAGGTCATAAAATAGGTCGTGTTACTGATCTCCTTCAGGTCATTAATACATGCTTCTTTGAATTTTTCTTATGTTAAATATGTACTTACAGATTAAGTTTTACTATTTTATTATTTTGGGGAGGGAATCATGTTGGATCACATTTAGACAAGTTTCCCAAGGATAGTGTTCCTGATAATGAATACTTGTGCTCCTAATACTCTCTCTGATAATGTTCAAAGTATAGGCTAGGTATTGTAGAGAAAACAGAAATATAAGATAACTGTCTCTGTTCTCACATTTGTTTACCATCTGCATGGAAAGAATGGTATTCTGCGAAATTAAAAAAGGTGACGATCCTGAAGGACTAGAAGGATCAGGCAACTTTATGGAAGAAGTCAGTTCTGTGCACATTTATTGAGTCCCTAGGCTTCTCAAAGTACATCTCCATTTGGGCTACAAAGACAATTATAAAGGTGTCCAGGGAATTTGACAGAGGAACTATTTGCTATTATTTTTACTTGGAAAGTCGGGTTTACTTAAGAAGAGTAGGAAGTTGAATTGTGTAGATAATTTTTAGTATATCAGAATGAAGTGGAACATTCACAAACTAAGATGAATGCCCATGTCCATGCAGTGTGATATGATTTGCATCTTGAAGGACGAATAGAATGAAATAGCTAGAGGGAAAAAGGCATGCCAGGAAGAGAAGTGATCTAAGCAAGGACTTAAAGTGTGTATGCCTTTCCTTTACTTGTAATTAAAGATAAAATCATGCCTGGATTACTGGTTATTTTCATTTGATGTACGCCTTTCCTCCTTTCTTTGTTACTGTTCTTCATGCCTTATGAATCTGATTTAAAAAGCAAGAAGTCATAGAATTTGACTTAAATGTCTTTTAGGTTATTAATACTCATGCATTTTCTCAGTTAAATAATATGTTCAGTTTGGTTGTAGTTAAGTGCCTGGCCTCATTGAGCACCGTGGCAAGTATGGGAACCCTTATCAGAAAGGGGTGCAATGTGTGAATGAATGTGAGAATGAGTCCATGTATCTTCATTCAGTTTCTATAAAGCAGTTTAAAGCACAGGTTGTACTGATGGTTTTAAAGTTCTACCTTTGTATGCATATTCTGTGCAGTTTGTTTTATTATTAAAGTTCTCTGTTTAGCAAAGATGATAACTATTTATTAATTGGTAAAAGTATAGATCTCACACCTTAGAATTACATAAATATCTTACTTAGGTAACATGGATATGCTGTATTAAATAATTAAATATTTATTTTTGCAGCTACCAACCAATAGTTGACTACATAGATGCTCAGTTTGAGGCCTATCTCCAAGAGGAGCTGAAGATCAAGCGTTCTCTCTTTAGCTACCACGATTCTCGCATCCACGTGTGTCTCTACTTCATCTCCCCGACAGGTCACTCTCTGAAGACACTAGATCTCTTAACAATGAAGAGCCTTGACAGCAAGGTGGGCTTGGAAAAGGACTCAGTTTGTCATGCTTTAATATTTATTTTGAACTTCTAAAATATCTTTATTATATATATATATATTATATATATATATATATATTATATATATATATACACACATATATATTTTAACTTTTATTCTGTGCATTTTTAGAACATTTGATAAGTTTCAATGTTAGGTTCTTTCCCAGAGAAATTCAGTTTGGAAGATGAGCTGCAAAGAAAACACATTAACATAAAATTTTAGTCCTTTTTTTAAGTGATTAAATTGCATGCCAGAATTTATTTGACACTAATTTTACTTTATGATGCTACTAAATGAGAAGAAGTTCATTGACAAAGATTAAGGTCTAATGTTTCATCATGTGTTATAATAAATTATGTTTTAATTTGAACCGTCTGAAAACCTGCTTTTGAATTTCTGAGCCAGCCAAAGAGTGATATGTAAATTCAGGGAGCTATAAAAAGTAATATCTACAAATTAACTTACTTGGTGGTTTTTTTTGTTTGTTTGTTTTTTTAAATCCATGTTAAAGGTGGTTGAAGACTGCTATCTCTACTGAAAAAACTAGATTTCCTATAACCTCTGATGGTGTGAGAAATGCAGCTTTCATTATACTGGCTAATGATTTTTTGAGAAAGGATTCAAGAAAAAGGGCATGCTGGCCAGTAGTATTTTCTGTATAAAAATCAGTCTGGAAAAGCATAAGGCTGCCAGTGAAGTTGTGATTGATTGACTTTTGGCTAGTTGCATAGTCCCCTGGCTTTAGCAAAAACTTGATGAAGCTTTTATGGTAGTTTACTTATCTGATCAGATGTCATAACCATTTATCCAGTATTTTCATAGTTGAGTCTAATTATATAGAAACTCTTAAAATCAACATAAAACCAAGAGTGTGCGAATTTTTCTTAGCTAGAGAGAAGCAACATCATGTAATCTGTATAAACTAATCTGTATAAACAACATAGAATTTGGTGTCCTTGGAGGCTGGTTTTAAATCCTGGCTGTGTCACTTAATAGCTTTGTGTTCTTTGATAAGTTTCTATAGTCTCCTGAGCCTCAGTTTCCTCACATCTAAAATAGAAATTTAAGGAGAATAATGCCCTACTTCCGGGGGCAGATGTGAGTGTTAATTAAATTGATAGCTTGTCTTTCGTTCCTAAAAGCAGAATACTCCTCTGCTTGAAATGAAAGTTACCTTTTGCAACCAGTGACAGGTTACCATCAGTGTAAACCATCTTTTTCCTTGCTCTTAACATGCAAATATATGAACAGCTTTCAGTTTAGCTTTCAGTCTGTGATGTACCCTGCCAGCCTAATTATAGTGATATTCTTGGCTAAGAATGCCTGAGGTACTCCCCAACTATACTATTTATAGCAAGCCCCACAGACATTATCCCCAGGGCCAGTGTCATGACTAGGCCAACCCTTGTGGCTCTTACTATGATCTTGGGACTTCAGCCAGATACCACCAGGAAACTTTGAAGGACAAGGTCTGTTACAGGTCCTAGAGGGTACATGGCATGCTGAAAGGCCACACAATGGGGTTAAATGTGATCCTGGGCTCTGCCTTTATTAGGGTTGAGTGTCAGGTGTCTCAGGTTTTATAAGTTCACTCTTTATTGGCAAATTTAAAACATAAGAGTGGGATTAGGGCATGCTCAAGTGGTCAGTTATCAAGGTCACCCAGGTTTTTTAAAAGGAAAATGTTACAGGTGGAGGTGGCTTTGTGCCTTATCCGGTTTTGCTAGTAGCTGTGTCATACAGCTAGCAATATGTTTATTCGATATGGATGTCTTTGAAATGAGCACCTTGACAATCAAAGCTTAATGTCAGACACTTCTATTACAGAGTGCTTTTGCTATCTACTGTGGAAGTAATTATAAGATGTTAACTTGGCATAGTTTATTGACAGTCTAAGTATATAATATTGAATCCAAGAACTTGGCATCAAATTTGTATGTACTTTAGCTAATTTAGCATGAAAGCTGTTTACCCACTATTGCTGGTGAGTTTTCATGGGTAGATGAGAAAAATCTTTATTTATTCTGGAGCATATTTATAAGACTAATAAATTGAATATACACAGTAAGTGTGGAATTGTAGAAGAGCAAGAAATTTAAGAATAGAATTGATTTTTACTTTTCATTCTGAAAATTACATTGATACCTCACTCTCTTGATACTAGATAGCCTGAAATTTTTCACTGAAACCAACTAATAACCAAAAAACAAAAAAACCTACAAACCCTAGATTTGTGGAGACCTCAGTCTTTTATGGGACTGATGTTGCAAAGATAGTCTTCATGACCCCAGAATTTTTCCTTTCTGGCCAGTGATAGGACTTTAAGGCTGAGAATGTCATGAACACTTTCAATTGGTATTCATAAAATTTCCTTTCTTCAAACAATTAGGTAGGAGTCTCTCACAACAGAGTACAGATTAGATGGATTCACTGGGAAGGCGATCTGCCAAAATGAGAGGAAGAAGGAGAAACTCAGCTGCTTCATAGTTTTGCAGAAGGATCAATTATCCTGATTATTAATGCTTAGATTATTAAGAAATAAAAAATAGTACAGATTAGATGGATTCACTGGGAAGGGGATCTGCCAAAGTGAGAGGAAGAAGGAGAAACTCACCTGCTTCATAGTTTTACAGAAGGATCAATTATCCTGATTATTAATGCTTAGATTATTAAATTAAAAATACTTAGTGAATTCAGCAGGTGATCTCAGCTTCCTGCTTACATTTTGTGTGTGACAGAATTATGAGAGACTTTGAGAAATAGAAGAAAATGTAAGATTTCTAACCCTAAATTCAGATGTAAGATTAATTTTGTAAGAATTCTGCTTTTTAAAAGCAGTTACTATTAAGGCCAGCATCTATAGAAGTGATTTGTGTAGGGGAATATGGTGACAGTGACAGTCAGCGATTATCTAGGTTAGGAGTTGGCAAGCTTTTTCTGTGAAGCTGTGCTCTAGTAAATCTTAATTTATATCAACAGACAACTGTACCATAGTTTGTTCATTCCCAGATCTAGGTTATGGAAGTTAGTCAGAGACCGAGTGGTTTTGAATGCAAAACTACAGAATTAAAAAAATAAACCTCCAATTATGATATTTTGTTTTTCTTTATTGTTAATAGGTGAACATTATACCAGTGATTGCCAAAGCAGATGCAATTTCTAAAGCTGAATTACAGAAGTTTAAGATCAAGCTCATGAGTGAATTGGTTAGCAACGGTGTCCAGATATATCAGTTTCCAACAGACGATGAAACTATTGCTAAAATCAATGCTTCAATGAATGTAAGCTCCTAGTTGAATTTTAATTTTATTTACATGTGAAAAGACTAATTTATAAGTGACATTTCTGCTAACACACTTTCACTTGTGTCTTCCAGAAAGACTTCATACTTATTGAGTTTTCAATAAGTTCAATATAGGAAAATGTTTTATTTTCTAGAGTTGGAAAAAATATATGAGAATGTATTTACTTTCACCTAAATAAAATGATACATTGGCAAGGCTGGGATTTTCCTTTTGTGGCACCATGTTTACTAATTGCCTTAGAAAGATGCCTTTAGTCCTATCTTTAAAAAACATGTGAAGTCTTTCTATTTATTCTCCTTTGGAATGCTTGGGAACTTTAAAATCTTTAAGGACATATTTCTGATCTGGTATTTAAGCTCATCCTCCCTTACAGCATCACATGTACATATTAAACATTCACATAACTTTTCTTTTCTTTTTTTTAAAGACTTTATTTATTTATTTGAGAGAGAGAGAATGAGAGAGAGCATGAGAGAGGTCAGCTGGAGAAGCAGACTCCCTGCCGAGCAAGGAGCCTGATGTGGGACTCGATTCTGGGACTCCAGGATCATGACCTGAGCCAAAGGCAGTTGCTTAACCAACTGAGCCACCCAGGTGCCCCAATATTCACGTAACTTTTTATCTAATATGACTAAAGATGGCTAAGTTCTTTGTGATACTTTCTTCAGGCTACTAGATTTCTTAAATATCTGGTTATATTTTGAAGAGTCATTGGTTTTAACTTAACCATATGTTCTTGTGGGAAATACCTCCCTGAGATTGTTAACTTACCTACAAAATTGGGTTAATACCTGCAGTTGGGTTGTTGTGAGGATTTAGTCTTTGTTCACTGCTTAACACAGTGACATTCAGTAACTGTTCATGCCATTTCTCCTTTTCCTTTTCTGATTTTTCATTAAGATACTTTAAATATATAAAAAACTGACTAATGTAAATGAAGTGATCTCAATACCGATGTGTTATATTGTCTCTAAATATAATTTTATTATTTGTGCCCACTTGGAATAATTTTTCAGAAAGACACAATTAAGATACTTATCAGTTATTAAAAATTAAACGTAATACTTAATACTTAAACATTAGACCTTTCTCCTGTATTAATTCTCACCTTCAGACATACCAGTCTACTCTACTACTATTCTCTAAATCTAGCTGTTATGTGTTTGTTCAAAATCTTCTCCTTACTTAAGTTAGTTCTTACTCTCCTTGGTCCATCTCTGGTTTGGGTTATATCTTCCTGCTCACAGTGATTCCTCATTCCTCTAAGTTTATGTAACATTTTAGTACCTTTTGTACTAGTTTGGGGCTTAACTACCATTTTGTATTAGTACCATGCATCTGTGCACACATTAAACATAGATATATATTTTAGTTATTCATTTGGTATGTGTAAGTGTGTGTACGTGTGTAATTTCCTCAACATTATCTTTGTCTTTTAGGGCAAAGATAATATTGAGGGAAATGATACCTATACTAGAATCTTTTTTTATTCCTGTAGCATGATACCTTGCATGTGGGGGATGCTCAATGATTAATTTTCTTTATGGGGCCTGAAATTTACTTGTATAGAACAGTTGTCACATACTCACTGCCAAGTTTTAAAATTGGAGGTATAGGGATGCCTGGGTGGCTCAGTTGATTAAGTAAGCATCTGCCTTCCGCTCAGGTCATGATCCCAGGGTCCTGGGGATTGAGTCCCCCGCATCAAGCTTCTTGCTCAAGAGGGAACCTGCTTCTTTCTCTGCCTGCAGCATCCCATGCTTGTGCTGTCCCTTTCTCTGGCAAATAAGTAAAATCTTAAAAAAATAATTTTAAAATAAAATCAGAGGCATAGCAGATCATTTGATTTTAATAACTTTGTTATTTAGTACATTTTCTCTAATCTATTACTTTCATAAAACTTTTTTAGTTAGTGATTTATCATAATAGTGTGCGATATGATTTGGTATCATGGTTCCTTTCCAGGGACATTTGCCATTTGCTGTTGTAGGAAGTATGGATGAGGTAAAAGTTGGAAATAAGATGGTCAAAGCTCGCCAGTACCCGTGGGGTGTTGTACAAGGTAAATGAGATGAATGATGACTGGGAATACGCATGTCACCTAACAGTCTGAAAGTTGCATTCAGTGCATTCTCTAAGGTGATGCTTATTTTGGGTTATGATTTGCTTATCAGAACAGTGGCATGTATTTTGTTTTGGCCAAGTATGTGGAGGCTGGGCTTTCCCATTTTCTTTATTATATCACACACATTTTGTGCCTGGTGTGCCAAGACATTCAGAAAGTGGGAAGCACTAGACAGAACAGAATTTGAATATAAATATTAGTGTTTAAACATGATACATAAACTAATTACTAAAACGTAATTCTAGGCACAATAAACCACCTCGTACATTTATGTATTTCCAATTATCAAAGTATTGCCAACTATTTCCAAAACTAAGTCACCCAATTAAAAAATTTTAGGATTTATCTAGCCTTGTAATGAATAAGTAATTAGTACTATCTGGTTCATTCATTTACTTGTAGTACTAATAATGGGAAATGGATTACCCCTGTTAGTACTGGTTTCCTAATACTGCTGATATTTTAATTGACAGATTTGTAATTAAAAGATATTGACAAAGCTTAACATTTTTAATGTATAAAAATATAAAAGTAGTAATTCTACTTAAAACTATTGGTTACAGTTACATAATTATTTGTAGTCTTCCAGTCACCATAACCCTAGAAGAAGGACCATGTAAGGAGAACTAAGTATATTTATTCACTAATTTTGAATGGTGTCAAACACAACATCATAAATATGGCATTGTATATAAAGAGTTTGATAATTATAGCATGTACAGATGGTATCTTGAGTATGTAGAATTACTACTTTGAAGTTTTAATAAAATAATATTACAGGGTCTTTTTAAGCACTTTGTAAAATCTCCTAAGGATGGTTTGTAAAATGCTAACAAAATATTAGTGAAATAATTGGAACATTCTAGTGACATAATATAATGTATTTCTTTCCTGTTTATCCATTGCCTACTAAATTTAAAGTAGTTTCCCAATCTGTTACATTGCTTATAATTCAGTGTGTGTAATGCAAGAGTTTCTTCCTTGGTTACTTACATAAAACAATCATAGGTGTTAGACTGATCATTTCACTGTTATTTCAGATGTGTTTTTATAGATTCTTTCATTCAACAAGCACTGTGTGCCAGGAATTAAAAACTGGTGTTGCTGTTTTCTTGTTTTTCTGGCTAGTGGAAAATGAAAACCACTGTGATTTTGTAAAGCTCCGGGAAATGCTCATTTGTACAAACATGGAAGATCTGCGAGAACAGACCCACACTAGGCATTATGAACTTTACAGGCGTTGCAAACTGGAGGAAATGGGCTTTACAGATGTGGGCCCAGAGAATAAGCCGCTCAGGTAACGGGATTTCTGTGAGAAGCCAATCAAAGAGGAAGTTATAGAGGATTGTACTTTGTTTTATATCCAGGATGTTGGAGAATGTGGTTTTCAGAAACCTGGCAAACCATGAAGTAGAATCATTTGCTTATGATTAATTATTGTGCTTCTCAGATCACTTGAGGCTTTCTTGCCTTTGAAGGGTCTCTAATACTTCATCTGATTCTAAGAGTTTAAGAAAGAACACAATGGCAGAAGCCCATTATCTCAGTACATGCTGAAATGAATAACTAAAGGAAAGAATTCTCATTTGGTTTTATATTTGTATTTTTCTGAAAAAGATAAAAGTATATTTCTCTGTTCTTCTAAAAGAAAGTTGGAATGTGAATCATATTAAACCAAAAAACCCGTTGTTTTTAGCTTGGTGAAAGTTTGGAATGACTTAAATTTAGGAAAATGTCTTCTAAAGGAAGAATGAACGTGCTTGTAGGAAGTCAGGGATTAAACTGTTTCTTAAAATATTCCAGGGTAGTTATAAGAATTTTAAAGCCTGATGACCTTCTTGTTCAGTAATTACAGCATTCAGTGTTATAAACTTGCTAGGTAATTTTATGTGGCTTTACATCCCTGACTTGTTTTTATTAAGATATGTAAACATGAAACTCTAATCCTTACCTACTACATCAGATTTGATATGATGTAGCATTCCAGAATAGGTTTTTTGCATGGAGGAAAGTAGGAAATCTTCAGGAAAAAACACTCTAAAACTCTGTTATGGAACTAAGGATTTTTTTTCCATTTCATTATTTGCATTTTGGTCATTTCCCTGACTCTTAGTATTTGTACTAGAGTAAACACAAAAAGTAGAAGGAGAACATTACTTCAGTGATGCCATTGTATCTGACCTTTGGGAAGATTTAATAGTAGATGAGGTTAAATTTTTCAAGTTTTTAATCTATGGCTTTAATTAGTTTTTTTTTTAGCTCTAGTAGTATGATAAATTATGATATCATATCATATGATATCATCATGGTAAGTTAGGATATTTTATATGATATCATATAAAATATGATAAATCTAGTAGTATGATAAAAAAGAATTATGTATACTCAACCCCTCTTCACCAATTTCAGGCATGCTGTGCTTTTGATCACTTCTGATAAAACTATTTTCTCTATTGAAGATTTGGCTTCACTAGTGTTTTCCAGAGGAGGCTTCATGTCTCATTCTTTCAAGTCTAAGGGGCAATTCAGAGGTCTCGGTGTACATTAGTAAGACACAAATACTGAGTGAGAGCAAGTGGGACAGCCTTTGAAGTACTCTGAGAAGAGGGATTCAGGTTGCCTGGTGGGTCAGTCATCAGGCATCTATGGAAGATTAAGAAATGCAGGTTCAGAACTTCTACAGATAGAGCCTAAGAGTCTGCATTTAAGTTAAATTTTCCATTCACTCATCTAACAGATACTTGCTGTTCGTCTCCCATATGCTTTCACACACTGCTGGTCAGTTGGTCAGTGGGTAGGTAAGCACCGTGGGCTTAAACAGAAACTGCCTTACAGGATTTCTGGGATGGAGGTGAGAGGAGGACCCTCTGGCCCTTTGTGGAAAATAGAGTCGGGGTGCTCACACAGTAGTCCTGGTGAGACCCTAAAGACTTGGTAGTGTAGAGGTGGTCAGAAGTACATTTAGGACATGTAATTTGAAGGTAAAGTTCATAGGACTCATTGATGGTTTGGGTATGGGCTGTAAAAGGACAGAGGAATCAAGGATGACTCTGGTCATTGAGAAATGACCTGAATTTGGCTCAATGGTGGTAATGTTTACTGATAGGAGCAAGACTGGGGAAGGGATAGATTTTAGGGGTTATGATTAATAATTGAGAGGTTTCAGACATGTTAAATTTAAGTTGCTTATTAAATATGCCAGTGAAGGGGCACCTGGTTGGCTTGGTGGGTTAAACATTCAGCTCTTGGTTTCAGCTCATGGCATGATCTCATGGATTGTGGGATGGAGCTCTGCATTGGGCTCCACACTCCGCAGGGAGTCTGTTTTGAGCATTCTATTCCTCTGCCTTTCTGCCCACTCATATATGTACATGTGTTCTCTGTCTCTCTCTAAAATAAATAAAGCTTTTAAAAAATAAATATTCCAGTGAAAAGTTTCAGTACGTTATTACATAAATGAATCTGGCACTTAGGGAGAAGTTAAGGCTGAGATAATAATTTGGGAGTCAGCAGTGATTTAATATGAAAAATCATAAACTTTTATTTTATTTTTTAAAAGACTTTATTTATTTAACAGAGATAGAGCCAGAGAACACAAGCAGGGGGAAGGGCAGAGGGAGAGGGAGCAGCAGGCTCTCCACTGAGCAGGGAGCCTGAGGAGGTGTTCCATCCCAGGCTCCTGGCATCGTGACCTGAGCCACCCAGGTGCCCCCAAATCATAAACATTTAAAACAAATCATAACATTTAAATCATAAATCATAAAACTTTAAAAATAAAGCTCTGGGCTAAGTTCTGGGGATATAATACTGAGGAAGAGCCTATAGACCTGCCTATCATGGAGTTTACATTCTTATTGGGGAGGCCAAAATCAAATAGCACAATTAATCACAGTTGTGAAATGTCTGCTAAAGGAGAGATGGTATGTAGTGAGGGAGGGTTTCCTGACTTAATTTGAAAATCAGAGAAGATTTTCTTGAGGCAGTTACTGTTTTGAGCTAATAATTTGGGGAAATCAGAGCAAGACATGAAAAGACTGCAAGCAGAGAGAGAATGACATCTTCAGAGCTCTTTAAGAAGGTCAGCGCAGCTAGAGAGCATAAGATTGAGAGAACAGGTAGGCAGTAATCAAACTGTGGATCACTTGGTTGGGATTTGTGCTTTGTTCCAAGGGAAAGGCAAAACCACCATTCAAGGAGTTATCATTACCATATTTACATTTGAAAAATCACTTTTAGCTATAATGCAAAGAAAGTATTAAAGTGGTATGCAGAGATGCTTAGGAGAGACCAGTGGAAGAGTATTGCTTGGACTGAAGTAAAAGTGGTAAAAATAGAACTGGATGTGTTTGAGACATATCTAGAAGATGAAATTGAAAGAACTTAGTGACTGTTTGGATATAATGAGGTAAAGAAGCAGGAAATGCCAGAAGATGCTGCTTAAAAAAAAAAAAAAGGCATCTAGTTTCCTGGTATTATGGTTTCATTGGCTAGGTAGATGGTTGTACTTTTCCTTGAGACAGGTTATCTCTGGAAGGACTGGCTTTTTTGTGGAGCTGCAGTGATGGGCATGATGGAGCATAAGCTTGGTTTGGGACCTGCTGACTTGAGTTTGTTTCCTCTGGAACATACAAGTGACAGTGTTCCACTTTGGGTATTTTTCTGGAGCTCAGGGAAGAGGGCTGGGCCAAAGTAATAAACTTAAGGGTCATCAGCATTTAGATGGCTAACTGAATGTATGAATAGGGATGAGATTGCCTAGAGAGAGAAGTATGTCTGAAAAGAAAGGTGCCTTGAAAACAGACTTGAGTCACTCTGATATTTGTCAGCTGGAGAAGTAGATAGAAAAGATTGAGAAGTCTTGGGTAGAGGAAGGAGGTAAGCCAGCAATGTCATGTCTTGGAAGCCAAGTGAAGAAAGTTTCAGGGAGAAGTCAGCTGTGTTGAAGCTGAGGATCAAGTTCTTGCTATAGAAGTACAGCAGTGTAATAAAATCCAGTTGCTTCCTTTACAGCTCTTTGAACATAATGAAGACCACTCCTCTAAAACAAAAAGGGCAATAAGTTCTATGAAAGACTACATCAGCCAAGAATTACAGATTCAAAGGGAAATCTTAGAACAGGTAGAAACCAGTTTCATTCTGTGCTGGGAGTGGAGTGAATGAGCTGAAACCATTTCCCGCCTTTTTTGGTTTCTTCTTGACAATTTACAGCCTAGTCCAATATGCCTGGCTTAGGACATGTATCCTTTTTGTCTTGGCCAGAGTGGGCATGAATCTAATTAATTGTCCCACCAGACTATATCCCCAGGGAGAAGAGGTAGCTTTCCAAAATTAATCAGGCTAACAATACCAAAAGAAGGTATAGGTAGATGGTGGACATTCAGAATCAAAGACTGCTTAGAACATCCATGTTTTTTAAAGCATTTCTTTAGTTTGGGGAACATCTGCTCACTGATCAAATGAAGAATGGAAAATTGGAAAATGGAGATTCTTCAATTTATACTGGGTAACAGATTGGGTAGGGAACAAGCAAGAAAGGATGGGGAACTAGATCTTATGTAAGGGAGGCCTCTGCCTGCCTGCGTCTTCTGCCCTTCCTAGGCTGCTCTTCTTAAGAGAGAAGACATTTCTTACTGAATTTCTTGAATCAGGCACGGCATAATGTTTCTTCTCTTGGTGTTTTATTTGCGAATAAATTATTTGATAAAGCTTCTGTAGTTCATTATAGCTTGATGTCTTAGGAAAGTTCTACAGTTTCAAAAAGTTATATTCTGTTTTCTGGGCAATATTTTCCATTTAATTTAGGGTATACCTAATAGTAGTCACTCTGATTTGGTTGAAAGTTCATCCCTCAATACTGTATCTATCAATTAAAAAAATAGTTATATAAACTTGTTGGGATGACTTTTAATTCTCTTTACTACCCAATCTTCTTTATTGCCAGAACCTTCAGCTTGTTTTACATTTCCATTTTATTGTGAAGAGTTAGGCTGAGTCATAGTTATTGTCCAAATCTCTCAACACTACTCATGTGCTTATCATGAGGTCCCAGTAAATGGCATTATACTCTCCTCTAATCTTAATTAGCTGATCTTTAATTATTAAAGCTAGATCAGAAGTGGTGTTAAAAACCTTCTTAAATCCCTAAGTTATTTTAGATTAACATAACCATTTTCATTCCCACAGTTAATCATCTTTAACATTTAAGTACAAAATCACTGCCATTTGAAGTGTTGAGGGACCTGTAGTTTTGAAAGGAAGATTCTTGTAGTATTTTAGGTTAAGTGTTTGACTTAATTTTTTTGTGTTGTAAAATTTGTGTCTTTGGAACTCTCAAGAATAAATAACTTTCTGCATTTAGTCTAGAGCCAAAATGGAAAAAGCTTAGCAGGCTTTTTAGAACAGGATATAAAACACAAGTCCTAAGTGAAGGGACTGTAGTGATTTTCTTGATGAATATGAGCATTTGAGAATTTTTTTTTCTTCCTCTTTGATTTTAAACTTTGCTTTAAACAGTGATATTTGCAAGTATAGTAATGTTTCATTGAATATTAAGCTAATTTTATACTAAAAAAAGCAAGAATTTTTACTAAAATAGCAAGAAAACTTTTTCATTTTTGTTACAGTAGCTGCATTAGTTTTATAATACTATGTAAATTGTTCCCTTACAGATCTTCTAGGAGTTCCTTTACCACCTTTTGAAAGATAGTGCAGGTTTCTTTACTTAGAATTGATTTTACTTAAAATTTACTTCTGGTTCTCAAAGCTGAAAAACATTGAGATGTGACAGAAAATATGCAGGAGGAGTAACATGATTTTTTAATCTTTTTTTTTTATTTATTGTATTTTATTTTATTTATTTATTTTTTTAAGATTTTATTTATTTATTTGACAGACAGAGATCACAAGTAGGCAGAGAGAGAGGAGGAAGCAGGTTCCCTGCCCAGCAGAGAGCCCGATGTGGAGCTTGATCCCAGAACCCTGGGATCATGACCTGAGCTGAAGGCAGAGGCTTTAACCCACTGAGCCACCCAGGCGCCCCTTTTTTTCTTTTTTAAAGATCTTATTTGCTTATTTGACAGACAGAAATCACAAGTAGGCAGAAAGGCAGGCAGAGACAGAGTGGGGGAAGCAGGCTCCCTGATGAGCAGAGAGCCAGATGCAGGGCTCAATCCCAGGACCCCTGGGATCATGACCTGAGTTGAACAGAGGCTTTAACCCACTGAGCCACGCAGGTGCCCCTTTAATCTTTTGATAAAACAAAAATCTGACCTGGTTCAAATTCTAGCTTTTTACTTACAGCTATGTTGCTTTGATTACTTTACTTCTCTGAGCTTTAGTTTTCTTATCTGTAAAACAGAGTATTAGTGCTAGTTTGCTTGGGTGCTATGGGAATTAGGTAGATAAAGGATTCCAGGAAAGTATCTTGTTGGGAGTAGCTATTCAAGTAGCTATTCAAGTAGTTCTTTTCTCTTTGCCAGGTAGATTTATTTTCCTTTTAAGCAACTCAAGTGTTTATATACACAGATAATGAGAACTTTTTTAAACTTACATTTGGTACGAATTCAAAACATCATTTAAGTCATTTGTCATTAGAGACTATCAATCCAATGTAGGATCAGTGAATTGTAGTGAGGTTTCTGAAAACAATGAAAGTAGCCTGATATAGAGGCTTCATTAAAATAAGAACAAAACAAACATAGAAAAATAAAAAGCCTGGTAAATGTTTCCTTAAGGCATTAATGTGGTTATCTAGGGCAGTTTGTACATTTTGCTTTTAAAGATACTGTTTAGGATATTTGCCTCTTCAAAATACTTGCTACTCATACCCTGCACAGTCGGCCATAACAGTTGTTGCGTAACGTTTCTTACTCTAATTCTCCTTTTACTTCTAGAATTCTATACTTAGAAGATTTATTTTTCCAGTTATTGGAACAGTGACTAGGTTGGTATGTCTGGAACCTTAGGAGGATTAGATTTGTTTGGTAAGAGATGAATCTGGAAGGATAGAATTAGGCCAGATGGTGAAGTTCCTTAAGTGCTATTTAAAGGAGGTGGTACCTTATTTAAGACTGTAAAATTCCTTAATTCATCATACTTATTTCTATTTAGATATAAAGTACTTATGTAAGCAGTAGAAATTTCTTACTGTAAAACAGCTGGAAGGCACATTTGTGCTCCTTGTTAAAACTTTGGGATAGTCTCATAGTGTGTTAAAATGGAAGGGCTTGGTGTCTGACATATATAAGAAGTCTGTGATACCTCTGAATGCTGTAAGTAAGAAAGGGCAGCTGGGCATAGTGTTCCAGGACAATCCTTGCTCTGCTTGGTTAAATCGAGCTCTACTTCCTGGCAATTTCTGTCATTAAATGAACATTGTACAAAGACCTTGATGTGTCTAGAGAGCTTTGCTGGGTAGTCGGTTTACAGAGATAATGATCTATTAGAAGAGAGAGACAGGGTATAAATGCCAAAGAAGAGTACGAAGTGCCATGAGAGTGCTTAGAAGGCATAGCTAGTTCCAACAGGGGGTAGGAGAGAAGGCTTTTTTTTTTTTTTTTTTTTTAAGATGTTATTTTTTTATTTGTCAGAGAGGGAGAGCAAACATAACCAGGGGGAGTTGCAGAGGGAGAAGGGAGCTTTATGTGGGGCTCCATTCAGGACTCTGGGATCATGACCTGAGCCAAAAGCAGATGCTTAACCATCTGAACCACCCAGAAGGAAGTTGCATTTGAAATTGGACTTGAGGAGTAAAGGATTAGCTGGGTAGAATGGGGTTTGGCAGGGGGGCATTAGTGTTGGAAGCACAGGAATTACACAAGCTAAAGCATGAAATCTGTGGTATTAGGAAGAATGACTAGGTTGGTATGGCTGGCACCTTAGGAGGATTGAATTTGTTTGGTAAGAGACAAATCTGGAAAGGTAGAATTAGACCAGATTCAAAAGTGTAAGTGCTATTCAAAAGAGGTGGTACATATTCTGTAGATAACTAATGCTGTGGAAAAAAAGATAAGAGGTCTGTGCGGTTTTTCTGGAAAATCTAGGAGTGGCAAGAAGTAAGAAAATGAAAGAAAGGGGAACTAAAAGCCCAGAGGTCAGTTAGGATATTAATTTATAATAGTGAAGGCAAAAAAATCACCAAGTTTGAGTTGGGCTGTAACAATATCTGTTGAAATCAGAAGATGGGATTAAAATGATGTCAAGGTCACAGACTGAACTCTCAGACCTTGGTGATCAGATACAGAGATAAGGTAAGGGAAGAGTCAAGGATGACTTCAAGACTTCAGGGTTTCCAAAGACAGTGATGCTAATTAAGACTGAAAGAGGAATTCATTTGGGGTAATACCAGAATACTTCTTGAAAAGGACTTGATAAATCAGAGATTTCAGAAACCTGGTATTCTGTAGCTGTGGCATCTGTGGCTTTTTATGTTTCATGCTGTAGGAAATGTCATGTTTCAGGTTACTCTGTATAAGAGGGTATTGGTAATTGTTATTATAGTATAAGGCTTAACCGGAGAAGTGTGAGTGTTTGGAAGTTTCCTACATCATTTTTTAACATGAGAGTACCACAAATAACTTTTTAGTCTTCAAGAAACCTATGAAGCTAAAAGACATGAATTTTATGGAGAACGTCAGAGGAAGGAAGAAGAAATGAAGCAGATGTTTGTGCAGCGAGTAAAGGAGAAAGAAGCCATACTGAAAGAAGCTGAAAGAGAGGCAAGTATGCTGGTTTGATGTGATCTACATTTGTTTTTTAAGTATCCTACTGGGGAGATTTAGCTCAAGAATTTAGCTGAGATGCTTTTGGAGATTACTTGTTGTTCATTAAAAAGTAGTTATTGTAACCCATAGTCTTTGAGTACAGACTTCAATTTTGGCCTTTTTGCGTAAATAGTCTTCCATAAGAAGTGGTTCACCAAGGACTTTTACATTGGCCTAGGTTACTAATAAGGGTTTTAAATGCTTTAAGTTTGAACCAGAAATGTTTTAGCTGTGGCTTGATAAAGCCTTTCTTGGGAGTTATTGAGAGTTGTTGGAGTTGATACTTGCTATGAAATAGGTAACTATGAAAGCAGTTAAGTAGTTCTTTGAGTTTGAAGTCAGGCTTTCTAGATGAGTCAGGTAGTTGTATGACCTTTGGATAATCTTGGTACACATGTGCGGTTGCATACACATAAACATCACGGTTAATTTCCATAATTCTGTGTGCTTCTAGTTCTTCAAGCAATAATTTTATATTTGGGTTAAACTCTTTTCTGTGGACCTAACCACAGTGGCTACTTTTAAGTGAAATGGCCATATTCAAGATGACGGTCAAAAAGGATAAGCTCAAAAGGGAATTTGCCATCTGTATTTTATATATGTGTGTTTATGCATCTGAGGGGAGGATGTTTTTTCCTGGTCATCTGAAAGCTAGTTGTAGACATCATGACACTTTATCCCAAGACCCTTCAGTTTGCATCTCTGAAGCTCAGGCATGTTTTCCTCCATAACCATTGTACGAGTTTTACACCTAAGAAAATTAATAGGAGTGCCATAATATCACCTGATCTCCAGTAGGTATTCACACTTCCCTAATTGTTCAGAGATGGCCTTTTGTTGTTGTTTTGTTTCGTTTTGTTTTGTTTTGGGGGTTTTTTGGTGATTTTTTTTACTTTGTGTTTGAACTGGAATTCGGTTGTAGGTCTCATGTCACATTTGGGTATTACCTTTGTTTAGTCTCTTATATTGGAGAATAGTCCCCTAGTTTTGAGTTATATTTATTTATTTATTTATTTTATTTATTCATTTGACAGACAGAGATCACAAGTAGGTAGTGAGGCAGGCTGAGAGAGAGAGAGGAGGAAGCAGGCTCCCCCTTGAACAGAGAGCCCAATGCAGGGCTCAATTCCAGGACCCTGGGATCATGACCCAAACTGATAGCAGAGGCTTTAACCCACTGAGCCACCCAGGAGCCCCGAGTTATTTTTAAATACAAATATTGAGGAAAGAGTGGTGATGAGTAGGAAATAAGGATGCTGATATTTTTTTCTATTAGTACATTCATCTTTTTTTTTTTTAAGATTATTTATTTATTTGATAGAGAGAGGCAGGGAGGCAGGCAGAGAGAGAGGGGGAAGCAGGCTCCCTGCTGAGCAGAGAGCCCAATGCGGGGCTTGATCCCAGGACCCTGGGACCATGACCCAAGCCAAAGGCAGAGGCTTTAACCCACTGAGCCACCCAGGCGCCCCTGTAGATTCATCCTTAAGATGGTAGTAGAGTAAAACTCTTTTTATTTAAGAGTTTCTCGCTCATGTATCATGATTTTTAGTTTCTCCAGTGAGGAGAAAAGATGTATAAGTGGTTTTTAGTTGAGTTTTTAATTTTTAAAATCCCACATAAGAATATTTTATTTAAAAGGAAATTAAAAATTCAGGGTAGCAAAATTGTTCAAAGGAAAAGAGAAAGACTATTTGTCAGCAGATCCTTTGTAGACTTTTATTTTTATGGTTCAAGTGCTTTTTTGTGAAGTGTAAAAAATGAAGTTAATGTAAACCTAAGGCATCAACAACCAAAGTTCTCACGAGAGTTTTAAACTTTTAATTATATAGCATTAGTGGCAGTAGATTCCAGGCCTCTTTTATTAATATTACAAGGTACTTCATGACCAGTTTTTTAATTCTAAAGTCAGTATCATTAAATACTTAAGAGTCAAGTTCAGAAAAACAGAAGACCTCTGTGCTGTTGCTAACTTCTCACCAATGCCCTTAAGACAATATCACCAGTATGGTACACTGCTTTATCTTTTCTAAACACTACTTCTGAGTATTTGAAAATATATTTGAATTAAATCCTTAATGTTGTGAAAGTTGTGAACCATGAGTGAGTCTTGTATATGGTATAGATTGTTGCAATAAAAAATTGTGAACTCCTGATGTGAATAGTAGTTACACCTACCCCTCCTCCCCTTTTATTTATTTATTTATTTATTTATTTATTTATTTATTTATTTTAAGTTTTTTTTTTTTTAAAGATTTTATTTATTTATTTGACAGACAGAGATCACAAGTAGGCAGAGAGGCAGGCAGAGAGAGAGGAGGAAGCAGGCTCCCTGCTGAGCAGAGAGCCCGATGTGGGACTCGATCCCAGGACCCTGAGATCATGACCTGAGCCGAAGGCAGCGGCTTAACCCACTGAGCCACCCAGGCGCCCCTTATTTATTTTTTTAAAATATTTTATTTTTAATGATCTTTTAAATTCATTTGAGAGAGAGAGAGCACAAGGAGGGGGAGAGACCGAGAGAGAGAGAAGCAAAGAAGGAGAAGTAGACTCCCACATGAGCTGGGAACCTGATGCAGGGCTCAATCCCAGGACCTGGTGATCATGACCTGAGCCAAAGGCAGATGCTTAACCATCTGAGCAGCCCAGGCGCCCCCTTCCTCACCCCCCCCTTTTTTGGGTTATGATTTTATTTATTTATTTGACATACTGAGATCACAAGTAAGCAGAGAGGCAGGCAGAGAGGGGAAGAAGCAGGCTCTTCGAGGAGCAGAGAGCCTGATTCGGAGCTCGATCTCAGGACCTGAGCCGAAGGCAGAGGCTTTAACCCACTGAGCCAGGCCCCCTTTCCCCACCTCCCTTTTTAAAACATTTTCTCTTTATAGTATTTCTGCAATTTTTAGTCAAACTTATGAATGAAATATGAAGTACCCTATAACCTTTCAAGATTTAACTATGCATATAGAGTATGCAGCCTCCATTTAAGTAATCAGAGATTCTTTATTAATTTATATAAATCCACTCCTATATCCTCTTTTCCTGGGTTTACTTAGCTGCTCTCCCGCATTTATAGGAAATGCACACATACTCAATTGTGACTCTCTTATTTATACCACTGATTTGAATGACAACCAGATATACCCCACCCTTTAAACACACACACACACACTTAACATAGCTTTTTGCAAAAGCAGGAACTATATAAATAAGTAGATACTAAGGAACAGATGCTTCTCTGAAATGCCATCCTTAAGAAGGCAATAAAAGAATCTTAGGGTAGGAGAGTCTTACTGAATCTGTTTCAGTTCTTTTCTCTGTCCATTTAAATACATCTCCTGCCAGGCTGTACTGGTGTACAGCATGACTTCTTCCAGATTTGGAACGGTTAATTTTTATTAGGATGGAGTTCAGCTCTTCAGTTTCTATCTTCTTCAACCTCTGATTTTTAGCAAAACATTTCTTCAGTGGGCCATCTTTTCTAGAAACCAGGTCCTACATTTTTTAAAAAGATTTTTTTTTATTTATTTGAGAGAGAGAGAGAGGGAGTGCCCATGTGCCTATGGGCAGGGTAGGGGCAGAGGGAGACGCAGACTCCCCACTGATCGCCTCACCTGAGGTGAGGTCTGATCAGAGGATCCCAGGATCGTGACCTGACCTGAAGTCGGATGCTTAACTGCCTGAGCCACCCAGGTGCTCCAAGTTCTACTTTTTTATATGAATGCTTCCCAGAACTGAAAATACTTAGTATAACTAGATTAGAGAATTTTTTTTTGTTTCTTTTAGATTAGAAAATTTTAAAAGTTGCCTTCTTTGATCTAGATTCTAGATGTTGTATTTGTGTTCTTGGCAGGCAAGGCACACAGCTGATTCAGGTGGAATCTGCTCAAGTCCCTAGGGAAATTTCACCTTGTAAAGTTAAAACCTTTTATGGACTCACTTTAATAACTGCATTGAGTGTACTTAGCATAAATTTATTTTTTTTTACTTCATTAGACACAGGCTATTTTTTCACATTATGGTGTAAATTCTACTACAGTGAGTATTTTTATGAAAAAACCCATTCAGTTCAGGATTTTTTTTTTTTTAAGATTTTATTTGTTTATTTGACAGACAGAGATCACAAGCAGGCAGAGAGGGAAGCAGAGAGAGGGCGAGAAGCAGGCTCCCTGCCAAGCAGAGAGCCCGATGTGGGCCTCGATTCCAGGACCCTGGGATCATGACCCGAACTGAAGGCAGAGGCTTTAACCCACTAAGCCACCCAGGCGCCCCAAATTTAGGATTTCTTGATTTACTTTAGATTTCAAGAAGGTTAATGGCTGTATAAAAATGTAATAGATTTTTAAGGATCTTGATTTAAATTGATAATTGACACTTTTCAGATAGGTTTACCAATGTAACTTTTTACCGTTTCACTACACTTGGTAACTTTATTTGGAAAATAAGGTGTTTTTTTGATAACTTGATTTTGTGATTTGTGTCCCTTTCATTGAACATGGATTTTACTTTCTTTTTTTTTTTTAAAGATTTTTTTTTTAATTTTTTTTTTTATTTATTTGTCATAGAGAGAGAAGCGAGAGCAAGCACAGGCAGACAGAGTGGCAGGCAGAGGCAGAGGGAGAAGCAGGCTCCCCGCCAAGCAAGGAGCCCGATGTGGGACTCGATCCCAGGACACTGGGATCATGACCTGAGCCGAAGGCAGCCGCTTAACCAACTGAGCCACCCGCTTAACCAACTGAGCCATCCCTGAACATGGATTTTAGAAAGTTTATTTGCAGAGGGGGGAAAATACAGAGCAAGAAAATAAAAACTCTAAGAAAAGGTCAAATGTTTTAAAAGCAGGTTTGGGGATTTTTATTTATTTTTCTGTTCATGCATTTTTTGGATGGGAACGCATTTATAATTATAGTTACTGGGGCGCCTGGGTGGCTCAGTCAGTTAGGCGGTCTACCTTCAGCTCAGGTCATGATCCCAGGGTCCTGGGATCAATCTTCTCCACCTTTCTTTGCTACTCCCCTTGCTTGTGCTCTCTCACTCTCTCTGTCACATAAGTAAAATCTTTAAAAAAATAAAAAAGCTACCAAGGCAGTTTCTTTCATTTTTTAATTAACATATAATGTATCATTTGCCCCAGGGGTACAGGTCTGTGAGTCATCAGGCTTACACACTTCACAATGCTCACCATGGCACATACCCTCCCCAGTGTCCATAACCCAGCCACCCTCTCTCTATCCCCTACCCCCCAGCAACCCTAAGTTTGTTTTATGAGATTAAGAGTCTTTTATGGTTTGTCTCCCTCCTAATCCCATCTTGTTTCATTTTTTTCCTTCCCTACCCTCCACAACCCCCTGCCCTGCCTCTCAAATTCCTCATATCAGAGAGATCATATATTTGTCTTTCTTCAATTAACTTATTTCGCTCAGCATAATACCCTCTAGTTCCATCCACGTCATTGCAAATGGCAAGATTTCATTTCTTTTGATGGCTGCATAGTATTCCATTATGTATTTATACCACAAAACCATTTGGATATAAAGATATCCAAAACCATCTTTATCCATTCATCTAGGTTCTTTCCATAATTTGGCTATTGTGGACATTGCTGCTATAAACATTAGGGTGTACATGCCCTTTCGGATCACTGCATTTGTATCTTTAGGGTAAATACCCAGTATTGTGCATGCTGGACCGTAGGGTAGCTCTATTTTCAACTTTTTGAGGAACCTGCATGCTGTTTTCCAGAGTGGCTGCACCAGCTTGCATTCCTGCCAACAGTGTAGGAGGGTTCCCCTTTCTCCTCATCCTTGCCAACATCTGCATTTCCTGACTTGTTAATTTTAGCCATTCTGACTGGTGTGAGGTGGTATCTCATTGTGGTTTTGTTTTTCCCTGATGCCAAGTGATATGGAGCACTTATTTGTGTGTCTGTTCGTGTCTTCTTTTTTTGTCTTTTAATATTACAATTTTATTATTTTTATCAGCTTTCCAAGATTCACCATCCAGTGCTCCATGCAATATGTGCCCTCCTTAATACCCACCACCAGGCTCACCCAACCCCACACCTCTCCCCCCTCCCAAACCCTCAGTTTCTCAGAGTCCACCGTCTCTCATGGTTCATCCCTCCTGTGATTTACCCCCCCTTCACTTTTCCTTTCCGTCTCCTACTGTCCTGCATGTTGTTTCTTAATGTTCCACAAGTAAATGAAACCATATGATATTTGACTCTCTCTGCTTGGCTTATTATGCTCAGCATAATCTCCTCCAGTTTTATCCATGTTGATACAAAAGTTGGGTATTCATCCTTTCGATGGAGACATAATACTCCATTCTATATATGGACCATATTTCTTTATCTATTCATCTGTTGAAGGGCATCTTGGCTCTTTCCACAGTTTGGCAACTGTGGCCATTGCTGCTATGAATATTGGGGTACAGATGGCTCTTCTTTTCACTACATCTGTATATTTGGGGTAAATACCCAGTAGTGCAATTTTCTGCCTATTTCTTAATTGGATTATTTGTTCTTTGGGTGTTGAGTTTGGTAAGTTCTTTACAGATTTTTGATACTAGCCCTTATCTGTTATGTCCTTTGGGAATATCTTCTCCCATTCTGTCAGTTGACTTTGGTTTTGTTGACTTTCCTTTGCTGTGCAAAAGCTTTTGATCTTAATGAAGTCCCAGTAGTTCATTTTTGACCGAGGCAGTCTCATATGTACATTTTTACTTGAAGCATGAACTTTTGAAACATCAGGAAAATTTGTAGATTACTGTGTAGGTTAGTGTTAGCAATTGTTGCTTAGCTGGAGAACACTCTTGTGTGCGTGCTGCCACACTGTGTCATTGATGGGAATTGCACCTTTGTTTCACAGCTACAGGCCAAATTTGAGCACCTTAAAAGAGTTCATCAAGAAGAGAGAATGAAGCTTGAAGAGAAAAGAAGATTCTTGGAAGAAGAAATAATAGCTTTCTCAAAAAAGAAAGCTACGTCGGAGATATACCAGAACCAGTCCTACCTGGCATCAGGCAGCAACCTGAAGAAGGACAAGGACCGTAAGAAGTAAGCTATCTCTAAATCCCTCCACTCTGGAGGTCCTCTCCCCCATTACTTTCTGTTTCATTCCCTATTTGATCTTACGCTTATTACAGTCCATTTCCTTATTTATTGTCAGCCTCTGGCAACTAAAATATCAGCTCCTTGAGAGCAGAGACCTGTTCCTCTTGTTCACTATTTCCCTAGCATCTAGAAGAGCATCTGGCACATATGAGATGTTCAGTAAATATTTGCCAAAATTAGCATAAGAATGAATGAACAAAATATCAGAATATAAGAAGGCTCAGTTTACCTGAGGGGAAAAATATCTGCCCTTATTTCATTGTCTAGGCTGTGTTTCTAGCACACATCTAATAACTGCTGAACTACTGTTATGTTAAATTTCATGTGTAAATGGAAGCTATATAACTTTTGGGGGAATCATAGAAGTAAAATAATACTTGATAAGAAGAATTTAGTTTATTTTTTTTAACAAATTCTACTGATGATGATTTTGTGAGAATTTTTATTTTAATAAGGGAACCAGGCTATCGATTCGAACTCCTGTGCTTTGATGTCAGAGCTTGTGAAACCAATGGTGGACGTAAAGATGCAGAGGAAGGTAGAGAGGGTCCCCGTACAATGGGGCGGCCATGAGTAGCATTTGGATGATAATCTCAAGGCTTATAGGTTTGGGGTATGTGTTAAAATCAAAGTTACCAAAATTTTAGAAAATAAGTTTTTTTTCCCTTTTCTATACTTTATGTCCTTTATTTCTCCCACTTAAAGTATCCTTGTCATTTTGCCTGTTTGACTGTTCTTGAAATTCAGCATTGACTGGTTCTTTTGAGACTGCTTCTTGGTGACTCTTTGCCTTAATTTACTCTAGCTACCTCTGTTTTGGCAGCATCCAGCTTTCCTTCTGTTCCTCACAGAGCAATATTTATGGTTTAATTTTGTCATCATATCTTATTTCAAACCCAGCATTTTCAGAATATTGTAATTTAAGTTCAAAATAATTAGGAGAGCTTAATGTTGGCCCATGGCAGCTTTCTATTTTTGAACTACGGAAAAGTGAATCCACAGAGTTTTGGTAGGATTAACTGACCTGTGGGTTTTATGGTTTGTGGGGAAAAGAGAAGGAATGAATTCTCACATCTAATCTTGCAATATAAGTTCTACATGGGCATGGATCTTTGTTTTGTTCATTGATGCATCCATCCCCAGAGCCTGTAGTAATAATAATAATAATAAACAGAGCCTGCTGTAGTAGTGGGCATACAGTTACTTGTCAAAAGAAATAGTATGACTTTGAATAGCCATAATCATTGAATTTCAAAAGATAAACTATAATTTATTATGGCTTTAAGATATGCTTTGAGATATAAAGCTAAGACCTTTTACCTGTTCTTATCCTTTCACCTTAATCTAATCCAGTGTTATTAAGATTGGATTTCCCAAGTTTATTTCATATATGAAAGACAGTTTACATTTGCTTTGTAAAAATTGTTGCCCTGCTCCACTTAAAGACCATTATTAGCATGTGCTCTTGTTTATAAAGTCAGGGCCAAGCCCACAATTTTTTTGAGCGCTCAAAAGAATTCATATTTAACAAAATACAGTTTGGTGTTTTTTTATTTTTTCTTTTCCAAAGGTATCCTGTAGTATATTAGATGTATGTTTGCTCTTTCTGTAAAAGCTTTGTAAAACTAATGATTCTAGTAATTTTTATTTCCTATATGGTTTTTTTGTTGTACCAATCAAAAGGTTTTTTCTTCTCTTTCCAGCTCCAATTTTATGTAAAACAAAGGTTCCAGATCACAGAAGGTCATCACAAGCAAAAGTTATTAAAATGTTAGAAGTATGCTTTGATTTTCTTGCTGTTTTTATTTGCTGTATCAGTTATTCTATATCTGGCAAATGGCTATAGTTATTGCCATTTATGGAAGACATTCTTAAGTATAAGGTTAATGCATAAACCACAGTGTATGATATCACTTTTATATTCGCTGTTAGAAGTTTTCAAGTTGCTGGTTTGTGAGGAATCTAAATCATTTCTCCTGTTACCCATTTATTGTCACTTACATGCATTGTACCACAAAGTGTCAGTGCCCCTGAAAACACAGAAGTCATTCATTATATGGTTATCTGATTGCATTTATATTTCTAAGATGAACTCCTTTTTTTGTACATAAAAAAGGTAAATTTTGGGAAATGTGTTTTAAAACATATTACCCACCTGAAGCTCTAACCTCTTGATAGTTTTATAGAACTTCTTAATTTTTGATATCATTATCCAGTTGGTAACATGATCTTAAGATTTGTATCAGATTATGTAACATGGCCTTCCATGCTTCAGTGTGCCTTACTATCGTTGATGTTTTGTGATGAAACAAGTTGTGTTTTAAGGTAAAAACATGTAGGTATAAATCCCTTTTCTAGTGATGAGTACCTTTGAACCTGAGATAGGTATTGCCACTCTATTTCATTAGAATGTTTTACATACTTATTGTTTAAAACTCTGTCTTCCAGGGGAAAAATCATAAGGTAGAATCATCTTATTACAAATATTTTTTAAGACCATAATTGTGAGCAACTGAATATTAAAGATATGAAAACTTAGGTAATTCATATATAAAGGGATATTTGGATTCAGTGCCTTTGTAGTATTCTTAGGACAATTTAATGTCTTTTAACTTTTTCTTAACAGTCACTGGTATATAATTTTTCATTTTTTTACTTGAATATCCTAAATAAAATTGACATTTACTCTTGATAAATAAAATATGTATCTACATATTTACTAAAATGTGGTTAAATTACTTTATCTTTTCTTTTTGCAAACTGTCATCTTAAACATTATCAAAATTCTTTCATTTAATCATGTTCTTGAATTATTTTAAGACAGAGGTATATATTACCAGTATTGTTCAGAAATCAAAATGTTTTACTTAGCCAGTGTTGGATTCTGAGCAGTGTGTTTTTTCATGAAGTTGTAAAAGCTGTGAATGAAACCTTTCATTTCATTTCATTCACAATTTATCTGGACAAACACCTTAAATTCCAGTTTTACATTCACAAATGTAAATTCTACAAATGTCTCTTAGCCTTTTAAAACTTTAGTAAAGTAAGTTATAAGTATCACAGGAAAAGCTCTGAACTTTCTTCTCTTGATCAGTAATCCCCAAGTTCTGGAATGTGGGAGCACAAGAGCCCATGAGTCCATGAGGGCAGGTAGCCTATCATACAGAGCCCAACCACTGCCACAGCGCTGAGTGTTAGCAGAGGAGAGTATCATCCCAGAAACTGAATTATGTGATGTGAGTAGTGATTATCTGTAGATTTATTATATCAAACTGTATTAAACAGCTATCCTCAGCTTTAATAAAGTTACTTTTAAATGCCAGATTGGTTGTTGGCATGCTAAAACAAAGTTATTCAGTTCTGTAGTTGAAGAGATTATGGAAACCTGCCCAAAACTCTGAACTTAGAGGGGTGATCATCTTGTGCTTCTAGTGACTCTGCTGTGAGAAAGACTCACCACATGTTCTTCAATCACAATGTGATTTTATGTATTTGGGATTCCAGGTAAGATTTTAGTTTAAAAGAGTTATCCTTCAAAGAACAAAATTTTTATAGCAATTTGTATAATTACAACTTAAAATTTGTAATGTTTCTCCTTACAAAGCTGATTTATTTTTCACTATTCAAGCACCAGGTTACAAGGTAAGTTATGATCCACTGATACTTAAACTAACAAATTTCCTGGGGACAAAATAAAGCTAGACATGTTTTGTATAAATGTTTTTTCCATAGAGTATGTGAAATAGTTAACACTCACTACCAGCCATTAATCTTTACATACTTACCCGATTTTTAAAGCACTTTCACATAGACTATGATTTCAGCTTCAGAACAACACAAAGGGAAACAGTTGCATTATGGGGAGTATAATCTCCTTTTGGAAGATGAATTCCATTTAGGCCTCATTTTCTTATTGGGCTATGAAATGGGGATACACGTGGTTAAGGCTAGTCCTGCCCTCATGGAGCAACCAGAATCAGTCTGCTCTCAGTAACAAGAGATCAGATTTATGCATGGAATACTCTCAGAAGGCCTGAGCCTCCACCCGCAGAGCACAAGAAAACATCCAGGGAAGTGACTGGGCCTTGAAGAATTGGAACTGGTTAAATTATCTTTCCTTTTTGCAGTTTTTCAAAGACACAAATGGAGAATAGCATGTTTTTTATAAAATCTGGGTACTCTAGAAAATCACTGAGTGAAGAGTGTAGGGGAAATGTGGAACATAATAAGGATGAGATTGTAGAATTAGGTAGGGGACAGATCAAGAAAGAGTTTATATATAAACCCAGTCCTGTGGGCAGCAGGAGCCATGGAAAGAGTTGTCCTCACACGGTCAGATACTCCTCCAGGGCTCACAGGAAAGATGTACTGGAGGAGCTGGAACTGGCCCAAGCTGGCTGACTCAGTAGAAAGACTGCAGTCCAGACAAGCACTTCTTATACATTGTGCAATAGAATAAATAAGTAGTGTTTAAAAAAATACAGATGCTGATAGATATACATTTTAATGGAAATGGTAACCATTTACCATTGGATAAGTCAAAATGAATAATAGAATACCAAAAAATGTCTTGTGGAGATGGAGATACAGGGAGAACTAAAATATAAAACTAGAGTGTCATATAAATTGGGGGAGGGTGATAAATTGAGTAATCTAAGGTTCTTGTATTAACTGAGAGCCCCAGTCAACCCATAACATGAGACTTGGAGTGCACATAGACATGGTAAAGTACGTGCCTTTCAAGCCAGAAGTAATCCAATAAATGATGATCCAAAAGCAAACAGAGGAAATAAAACAAGTATGACAACCAGAAAGCATTTAGTTAATATGGTAGATTTAAACCCAAATAAATAATTACATGGATTACATGCTGTAATTTTTTTTAGATTAGAAAGTCTTTAAAAATCAGCTATAAACATTTGACAAGAGAAGTCTGAAACTTCCTGTCCTCACAGACCAAAGATAGGAAAAGGTACATCATGCAGACTAGCCAAAAGCTAATGTGTAGCGATATTTTCTATGTATTAAAACTTGAAGGCAAAAGCAAAATAGACTTTTCAAATATGAGACTATATAACTACTCCAAATTTGTATGTACATAACAGCCTTAGCATATTTAAAGCAAAAATGATGAGAATACATGGAGAAGTATGCAAATCTATACTCGATAGGAGATTTTCACACACCTTTTGTATATGATAGACTAAGTAGACTATTGGTACAAATATGGGAGCCTTGAAGAAAACATTCAACTGCATAGGCCTGGTGGACAATTACAGAGCAGTATACCCCAAATCACAGAACACACACTGCTTTCAGGCCCACCAGGAGCATTAATGAGAACTGACTAGGACATTTGACTACAAAGTGAGCCTGAGTACCTTCTAAAGGAGTTATATCATGTGGACTGTGTTTCCTGGTCATATTATAATTAAGATAGAAATTAGCAATAAAAAATTCTCGTGTTTGGAAACAAAGAAATGCACTTCTAAGTAACCCATTGGTCAGAGAATAAATCAAAAAGGAAATTAGAAAAATATTTTGAGGGGCACCTGGGTGGCTCAGTGGGTTAAAGCCTCTGCCTTTGGCCCAGGTCATGATCTCCGGGTTCTGGGATCAAGCCCTCTGCTCAGCAGGGAGGCTGCTCCCCTCCTGTCTCTCTGCCTACTTGTGATCTCTGTCAATTAAATAAATAAAATCTTTAAAAAATGTGTTTTGAGCTGAATGATAATGAAAATATTACACATAACTTGTGAGAAGCAGGTAAGCCATTCTTAGAGTCAAAATTTATAATCCTGAAGGCTAGTATTAGGGGAAAAGGCTGAAGACCAGTGGTATATGCATTCATCTCAAGAAGTTGGGAAAAAAATAATAAACTAAACCCAAAGTAAATAATAAAGTTGAAAATGGGAATTAATGAAATAGGGGGAAAAAAAGTTCTTACATTTTTAAAAGATTATTAAAATTTAAAAACCATGGAAAGAATGACCAAGAAGAAAGGGGCATAGCATGGCTAAAGCTGAGAACAACAATAAACCTGACATTACCAATAAAAGTGGGGAGAAGTTGTGAAATGGTGAACATGGAGTGGTGAACATTGCTGGTGGGAAGCAAAATGGTTCAGCCATTTCAGGAAGTCTAGCAGTTTCCCATTTGCTCACCATATGTGTTAGTTTTCTACAGCTGCCATAACAAATTGCCACAAATTTAGTGGCTAAAAAAAACACAGTATTACAGTTTTGGAGACCAGAAGGCTGACATGGGTCTCACATGATTAAAGTCCAGGTGTGGCCAGGGCAGTGTGCCTTCTAGAAGCCCTGGGGGAGAATCCTCTACCTTTTCCTGCTTCTAGAAGCTACCTACATACATTACTTGGCTCAATTACTTGGCCCCATCTTCAAAGTCAGCAGTGGTGAGTTGAATCCTTCTCACATGGCCTCAGTCTGACCTTACCTCTTCCCTCCCTCTTTCAACTTTCAGAGACCCTGGTGATTGTATGGGGCCCACTAGCAACATCTGCTGGCTAGCAACCTTAGTTACCCTTTGCCATATAACCTAACATTCAAAGGTTCCAGAGATTGCGATCGAGGGATACATGGGTCTGCCTGCCATGTTTTACAAGCCAGCAATTCTAGTCCTAAAAGATGTATTCAAGATTAACAAAAATATTTGCTCATACAAAGGCCTATACTGAAACGTTTAGCTTTTTCCATAATCTGCCTAACTGGTAACAACCCAAATGCCCATTAACTGATGGATGTAATAAACAAGTTATGGTTCATTATACAATGAAAAGGAGCACACTGATAAATGTAGACATGTGAGTAAATCCCAAAGTATTATGCTAAGCCAGACACAAATGGCTGTATGACTCCATTTATACAACATTTTTGTCAAAGCAAAACTACAGGGACCGAAATGAGCTGTGGTTATCAGGCCTGCTGAGAGGGAGGGGGCAGGCTGACTTCAGAATCACACCAACCCACTTGAAGTGGTGGAAAATTTTCATATACCTCAAATAAGCCTGATATTTTTTCTTTAAAAGTTAAAAAGGCAGAAACAATGGGAATAAAATAAGAAAATGTCACTATACATATCCTGTTAGACTTTAAAATGTCATAAATAAATTTGAAAATACAGAAGAAATGGTAAATTCAATTAAAAAAATAACTTACAGTGGGGCTCAAAGGGTTAAGCCTCTGCCTTCAGCTCAGGTCATGGTCTCAGCATCCTGGGATCGAGCCCCACATCGGGCGCTCTGCTGGGCGGGGAGCCTGCTTTCCCCCTCTCTCTGCCTGCTTCTCTGCCTACCTGTGATCTCCCTCTCTCTGTGTGTCAAATAAAATCTTTTAAAAAAATAACTTACTGATAAAAATTAATAGAAAATCTCATAATAACGGGTAACCCATAATTAAGATCCTCATAAAGTTTAGGTGGAGATAGCTTCACCCAAGAATCCTATTGACATTTAAGGAGGAGAGTGTTCTTTCACTACTCTCCCGGTGCTAAGTAGGGCAGCACTCCCCCCTCCCCGACCACTGAAGATGTCTGTGCCCTAATGCCTGATCCTGGGAATCTGTAGACTTCCCTGGCAAAAAAAGACCTTAGATGTAACTGACGCTACAGCCTTGAGATGGGCCTGGATTGTCAGAGTGGGCCCAGTGTAATCATTTAGTTCCTTAGAGCTGAGAGCCTTTTCTGGCTGTATTCAGAGGAAGGGTCAGAGGAAAGGACCATTGGCTCTGATGAGGAAGGAAGGGGTCACAGCCAGGAACACAGGAGCCTCCAGAAGCTGGAAAAGGCAGGGAACGGATTCTCTGCTGGAGCCTCCAGAAGGAACTCAGCTGTGCTTTGATTATAGTGCAGTGAGGCCCAACTGAGACTTCTGGAGTTTGCTTAAATTCCTGCCTCTCAGCTACAAGTAGCTGTCATCCACAAGGTCAAAGCAGCAGGTGCCCTAAACCTTGAGTTCTGCCAAGTCTAGAAGTGCAAAGCCAAGTGCACAACTGAAAACACCCCACAGGATACCCAGCCACCAAGCCATGACACTTACCTGTGTCAAATCTGTATAGCTAGAAGTCCGAATAATGGTCATTCCTGGCGAGGAGTGGTAACCAAAGGCCTGAAGGGGCATTCTGGGGTCCTGGTAAGTTTCTTGATCTTGGTGTTGGTTACATGGGTGCCACTGTTTTGTGAAAATTTGTCAGGCTATGCATTTACAGCATTTTCTGTAATACTTTAACAAGTTAAGAAAGGAGGGAGGGAGGGGAAGTGTCACATTCTGAGGTCCATGCCCCTGGTCCCACAAAACCTCACCATGAGTTCCTTGGTCTGCGCCATCCATTCTCTGTGTTATTTCTGTGTTTCTGGCCGGTTAAAAATTTTTCAGGGGCTAATAAATAGGCCCCAGTTTCCTCGCTTGAGTTCTGAAAGAAATTGAAAAGTAAAACTGACAGCTGGAGGCCAAAATGTCACCTTTATTGCTGACAAAGTCTACGCTTAGTGTGAGATCCAGATGAGCTTGTTAAATGAAGCCCATAATTAGGGAAAAACACCCTCCCTGCACCCCCACCCCAGGCAGTGCTGGATGAGTGCAGGCCTCAGAATTATATCCACTATCACCTCACCCAAATTGCCTGATTCATTCAGGTAACAAAAACAAGAAACTTTTGGTCCTAGACAATTCAGTAGCATTGGCTTAAACATAGTTGCTGAGTCTGGTGCCCTCTTAGCAATCCAATGCTTGCTTTTTTTTTTTTTTAATTTTTAATTTTTTATGAACATAAAATGTATTATTAGCCCCAAGAGTACAGGTCTGTGAATCACCAGGTTTACACACGTCACAGCCCTAACCATAGCGCATACCTTCCCCAATGTCCATAATTCAACCACCCTTTCCCTACCCCCTCTCCACCCGGCAATACTAAATTTGTTTTGTGAGATTAAGAGTCTCTTACAGTTTGTCTTCCTCCTGATCCCATCTTGTTTCATTTTATTCCTTCCCTACCCCCCAACCTCCCCCACTTTGCCTCTCAACTTCCTTATATCAGGGAGATCATATGATAATTTTCTTTCTCTGATTTATTTCACTCAGCATAATACCCTCTAGTTCCATCCACATTGTCGCAAATGGCAAGATTTCATTTCTTTTGATGGCTGCATAGTATTTCATTGTGTGTGTGTGTATATATATATATATATATATATATATATATATATATATACCACATTTTCTTTATCCATTCATCTGTTGATGGACATCTAGGTTTTTTCCATAGTTTGGCTATTGTGGACATTGCTGCTATAAACATTTGGGAGCACGTGCCCCTTCGGATCCCTACATTTGTATCTTTAGGGTAAATGCCCAGTGGTGCCATTGCTGGGTTATAGGGTAGCTCTATTTTCAACTTTCTGAGGAACCTGCATGCTGTTTTCGAGAGTGGCTGCACCAGCTTGCATTCCCACCAACGATGTAGGAGGGTTCCCCTTTCTCTACATTTTTGCCAGGATCTGTCATTTCCTGACTTGTTACTTTTAGCCATTCTGATTGGTGTGAGGTGGTATCTCATTGCGTTTTGATTTGTATTTCCCTGATGCCAAGTGATATGGAGCACTTTTTCATGTGTCTGTTGGCCATCTGGATGTCTTCTTTGCAGAAATGTCTGTTCATGTCCTCTGCCCATTTCTTGATTGGATTATTTGTTCTTTGGGTGTTGAGTTTGATAAGTTCTTTATAGATTTTTGATACTAGCCCTTTATCTGATATGTCATTTACAAATATCTTCTCTCATTCTGTCAGTTGTCTTTTGGTTTTGTTGGCTGTTTCCTTTGCTGTGCAAACTTTTGATCTTGATGAAGTTCCAGTAGTTCATATTTACCTTTGTTTCCCTTTGGTGATGCTCCTAGGAAGAAGTTGCTCTCCTCAAGGATTTTGATGGATTCCTTTATCACATTGGGGTCTTTCACCCATTTTGAGTTTTTTTTTATGTGTGTGATTTAAGGAAATGGTTCAGTTTCATTTTTCTGCATGTGGCTGTCCAATTTTCCCAACACTATTTGTTGAAGAGACTGTCTTTTTTCCATTGGACATTCTTTCCTGCTTTGTCAAAGATTAGTTGACCACAGAGTTGAGGGTCTCTTTCTGGGCTCTCTTTTCTGTTCCACTGATCTAGGTGTCTGTTTTTATGCCAGTACCATACTGTCTTGATGATGACAGCTTTGTAATAGAGCTTGAAGTCCGGAATTGTGATGCCACCAACTTTGGCTTTCTTTTTCAATATTCCTTTGGCTATTCAAGGTCTTTTCTGGTTCCATATAAATTTTAGGATTATTTGTTCCATTTCTTTGAAAAAAATGGATGAGATTTTGATAGGGATTGCATTAACCATGTAGGTTACTTTAGGTAGCATAGACATTTTCACAATATTTATTCTTCCAATCCATGAGCATGGAACATTTCCCATTTCTTTGTGTCTCCCTCAATTTCTTTAATGAGTACTTTATAGTTTTCTGAGTACAGATTCTTTGCCTCTTTGGTTAGGTTTATTCCTGGGTATCTTACGGTTTTGGGTACAATTGAATGAGATTGACTTCTTAATTTCTCTTTCTTCTGTCTTGTTGGTGTATAGAAATGCAACTGATTTCTGTGCATTGATTTTATATCATGATATTTTACTGAATTCCCGTATGAGTTCTAGCAGATTTGGAGTGGAATCTTTTGGGTTTTCCACATATTGTATCATATCATCTGCAAAAATTGATAGTTTGACTTCTTTGCCAATTTGGATGCCTTTAATTTCCTTTTGTTGTCTGATTGCTGAGGCTAGGACTTCTAGTACTATGTTGAATAGCAGTGGTGATAATGGACATCCCTGCCGTGTTCCTGACCTTAGCGGAAAAGCTGTTTTTCTCAATTGAGAATGATATTCACTGTGGTTTTTCATAGATGGCTTTGATGATATTGAGGTATGTGCCCTCTATCCCTACACTTTGAAGAATTTTGATCAAGAAAGGGTGCTGTACTTTGTCAAATGCTTTCTCAGCATCTATTGAGAGTATCATATGGCTCTTGTTCTTTCTTTTATTAATGTATTGTTTCACATTGATTGATTTGTGGATGTTGAACCAACCTTGCAGCCCTGGAATAAATCTCACTTGGTTGTGGTGAATAATCCTTTTAATGTACTGTTGGATCCTATTGGCTAGTATTGTGGTGAGAATTTTCGCATCTGGGTTCATCAACGATATTGGTCTGTAATTCTCTTTTTTGATGGGGTCTTTGTCTGGTTTTGGGATCAAGGTAATGCTGGCCTCATAAAATGAGGTTGGATGTTTTCCTTACATTTCTATTTTTTTGGAACAGTGTCAGGAGAATAGGAATTAATTCTTTAAATGCTTGGTAGAATTCCCCTGGGAAGCTCTCTGGCCCTGGGCTCTTTGTTGGGAGATTTTTGATGACGGCTTCAATCTCCTTACTGGTTATGGGTCTGTTCAGGTTTTCTGTTTCATCCTGGTTCAGTTGTAGTTTATATGTCTCTAGGAATGCATCCATTTCTTCCAGATTGTCAAGATTTGCTGGTGTAGAGATGCTCATAATATGTTCTTAATTAATTGTTTGTATTTCTTTGGTGTTGGTTGTGATCTCTCCTCTTTCATTCATGATTTTATTTATTTGGGTCCTTTCTCTTTTCTTTTTGGTAAGTCTGGCCAGGGGTTTATCAGTCTTATTCTTTCAAAAACGAGCTCCTAGTTTTGTTGATTTGTTCTTTTTTGTTTGTTTCTATTTCATTGATTTCTGCTCTGATCTTTATGATTTCTCTTCTCCTGCTGGGTTTAGGCTTTCTTTGTTTTTCTTTTTCCAGCTACTTTAGGTGTAGGGTTAGGTTGTATACTTCAGGCCTTTCTTGTTTCTTGAGAAAGGCTTGTATCACTCTATATTTTCCTCTCAGAACTGCCTTTGCTGCGTCCCACAGATTTTGAACAGTTGTGTTTTCATTATCATTTGTTTCCATTAATTTTTTCAATTCTTCTTTAGTTTCCTGGTTGATCCATTCATTCTTTAGAAGGATGCTGTTTAGTCTCCATGTATTTGGGTTTTTTACAAATTTCCCCTTGTGATTGAGTTCTAGCTTCAGAGCATTGTGTTCTGAAAATATGCAGGGAATGATTCCAATCTTTTGATACCGGTTGAGACCTGATTTGGGACCCAGGGTATGATCTATTCTGGAGAATGTTCATGTGCCCTAGAGAAGAATGTGTATTCTGTTGCTTTGGGATGGAATGTTCTGAATATATCTGTGATGTCCATATGGTCCAGTGTGTCATTTAAGGCCTTTATTTCCTTGTTGATCTTTGCTTGGATGATCTGTCCATTTCAGTGAGAGGGGTGTTAAAGTCCCCTACTATTATTGTATTATTGTTGATGAGTTTCTTTGATTTTGTTATTAATTGGTTTATGTAATTGGTTGCTCCCATGTTAGGGGCATAGATATTTAAAATTGTTGGATCTTCTTGTTGGACAGACCCTTTGAGTATGATAAAGTGCCCTTCCTCATCTCTTATTATAGTCTTTGGCTTAAAATCTAATTTATCTGATAAAAGGATTGCCACCCCAGCTTTCTTTTGGTGTCCATTAGCATGGTAAATTGTTTTCCACCCCCTCACTTTCAATCTGGGATTATCTTTGGGTCTAATATGAGTTTCTTGTAAACAGCATATCGATGGGTTTTGTTTTTTTATCCATTCTGATACCTTGTGTCTTTTGATTGGGACATTAACCCATTTACATTCAGGGTAACTATTGAAAGATATGAATTTAGTGCCATTGTATTGCCTGTAAGGTGACTGTTACTGTATCTTGTCTCTGTTCCTTTCTGATCTACTACTTTTAGGTTCTCTGCTCGCTTAGAGGACCCCTTTCAATGTTTCCTGTAGAGCTGGTTTGGTGTTTACAAATTCTTTTAGTTTTTGTTTGTCCTCAAAGCTTTTTCTCTCTCTTGTTTTCAATGATAGCCCAGCTGGATACAGTATTCCTGACTGCATGTTTTTCTCACTTAGTGCTCTGAATATATCATGCCAGTTCTTTCTGGCCTGCCAGGTCTCTGTGGATAAGTCTGCTGCCAATCTAATATTTTTACCATTGTATGTTACAGACTTCTTGTCCTGAGCTGCTTTCAGGATTTTCTCTTTGTCACTAAGACTTGTAAGTTTTACTATTAGATGACGGGGTGTGGACCTATTCTTGTTGATTTTGAGGGGGGTTCTCTGCAACTCCTGGGTTTTGATGCTTGTTCCCTTTGCCATAGTAGGGAAATTCTCTATAATAATTCCAACCCAATGCTTTTAAAGCCCTTAGTAATTTTCAGACTTCTCTAATTTCTGTGCTCCTGTTTGACTCAAGGAGGCAGGGGGGTGAGTGATACTGACTATTGTTGTCTCCTGCTGTAATGCCCTGTGCTCTAGGATAAACAAGCCAAGAATTTCTGTCTTTCCCAGTGAACAGTGGCTGTTTTTCCACAAAACTTGACTATGACGATCTAACCAACACAGCCTTGTCAATAGAAAGAATGTCTCCTGGAAGAAATGGGCTGAAGGGAATTTCTTTTTGGGCATTTGGAAACTAGAAACTGATTATTAAGGTCCCTCAGGTTGGACACCAAAAGAGAGAGGGCAGCTTACCCCCCCCCCACCCCCGGGGCTGATGCCTGATAATATTCTACAGGGTTTGACCCTCTATTCCTCAGTTATTTCTGTTTGTTCCTTGTTTCTTATTGCGGAGTTGTTAATTTCAGTGTTTTAAGGTGTTACACCACATAAAGAAAAATATTAGCTTTAAAAAGTTGCTTAAAGAACTGAAAAATCTTATGATTCAAACAAGTTTGAATAATAGGATTTCAGAAATATCAGATGGGAAATTTTTAAAAAAGGATTTGTTTGAGAGAGAGAGAGCATATACATATGTCGGGGGTGGAAGGGGCAGAGGGAGAGGTAGAGGGAGAAGCAGACACCCGCTGATCAGGGAGATTGCTGTGGAGCTCAAGCTCAGGACCCTGGGATCATGATGTGAGACGAAGGCAGATGCTTAACTTGTTGAGCCACCCAGGCGCCCCTAGATGGGAAATTTTTTTAAAGCACCTCCCAGGATCTCATGTTCTCTAATTTAATCCCAGTAAAGCCTGGTTTTTGGTAGTAGTTAGAAATTGTGTTTACATGAATTTAGTGGATTCATAGTTCATATGACACTGTATCACTTTAATACTTACCTGTTTCTATTTGCTAAGAGCTTATTTCCTTTTAAAAACTGTTAAAGGTTGTTCTGTAGGAAAAAATTGATACATGAATGTGACATTGTGTGGAGAATATTATCAGAATGCAGACATAACTTTACACGCATGTTATCCCATTGGACAGCCTTGGTTTGATCAATATTTCCCATGGAACTCCACAAAATTTCTGCTTTAGAAGATAGATGTTTTGCTGTTCATGAGTAGCAGATGCAAATAAAAAAGTGTTTTACAAGAGAAAAATAAGTGTCTAATATTTATTTTAATAATACAGAGAATAGCGCAATAATAAAAAGGATAAGTCACTGTCTTTCTATTCTTTTTGTGGGCCCCAGTTCACATGTTTGCACACATTTGACCGTGTACATTGGTGTATTTCTTTTTCAAATGCTTACATCTTAAGAACCATCCATTTAAACATGAACCATTTTCCTTTTTTTCTCCTTATTCAACAATAACGAAAAATAATACAATCTTTCTGAGGTGCTAGACTTTTCCTAGTGAGTATATAGACAGCTTGCCATAACTAAAATAATTTCCTTTTCAAATCTGGGTATTTATGGTTCCCACCAGCAGATGCTGCTAAGAAATCACTGTGAGTTGTATGTGGCTGTCAGATGTTGGATTTAAGGAAAGCTGCCCATCTCTTTTAGAAATCTACCATTTGGGTAAAAAGATGTGACATTATTTTATACCTAAATGCCACATATAACCTTAAATAGAGCCTCGTGTTCACATGCAAAAGTAATGACAGACCAACCATAAAAATGATCCCTAGCTTAAGATAAATTGTTGATCCTGATAGTTTTCTCTGATGTCTTAAGATATACAGATTATCAACTCTCCTTTTGGATGACAGGGCTGTGACCCATTTCTTAGGTGGTTTATTCTATTCCTACAACCGGATATGGAAGAAGTCATCCATTTAGATCTTCCTGAGACCCAGCTGTCTCTGTGGTGCCTTCGGGAGTAACAGGAACGAGTGAGTGAAAGCCCTGCTTTTCCTGAGCTTGGACCTGTGTGTTATTTAATGTAATGAGGTTAACTTTCTATGTATGAGGCACTTCCTATGTGCATTATGTTGTTGTATTATTATTTCACTTATCTTCAGAATACCCCAAATGATAGTTGTTTTTCTCTCCCCTCTTGAGACACTGGATCAGGTTCAGGAAGATTAAGCCCTGCTCTCACCTACTTCCCCATCTCCCCCTTCTGTGCTGGGCCAGCTTCCTGAATCACTTGAAATATGGTGTTACCAGTTGCATCCTCAGCTTTTCTTCCCCTTCCCTTTTCAGTCCTACTGTGTGTGCTCCCCTCCACTCATCACTTCAGCCACATGCTGACGGTGCTTCTATTTGTACTGTGGCCTTCATCTCTCATCCAAGCACTAGATCCATATTTCTAGCCATGTGTTGGAAATAACTATCTAACTGGGTGGTCAACAGGTACCAACACTTCTGCAGTCCCAAACAGGCCTCCTCGTGTCCACTGCCCACTCCTCCTCCTGGGTACCTAGTCTGGCTCTAATGGATCATCCTCTGTCCAGTTTCTCAAACCTGTCTCCAGAGGCTCTCACATGGCTTCCCCATTACTTGGGGAACCTCAGTTTTGTGCACAAGAAGCTGTGAGGCACTGTGCACCTACCCTGACAGCCTCTGGTAGTATATTGCCCAGAAATTTCTTCTCTTGGTCCACATGGTCTCGTAACCACAGCTGGTTCAACCCAGGAGGGCTTCTGACCCGTGACAGCCATGGGTGGCTAGCAGCCCATGGGATTAACCTGGGATGAGAGAGTGAAATAAGGGCCTGATACTGCATTTAACAGCAATTTAGCTGTTTGGGTCATTAGGATCATCAAGAAGAGGGGAACCCAGGGAGTTCACAAAGAATGTTTTGGGGAAGGGCTGCTTATACAAGTGTTGCAGAGCACAGGGGAATCCTGAGTGACATGGAAACGGCAACTTCCAATGGCCATGCTGATAAGAATGGCGAGCAATTGGCACTTTGCCCCTCTTGCCCCACAGTGCTCCTCTGGCTTCTCTCTGAAAAGCCTAATAAGAAGCTGCTGCAATGCTACAAATAGGGGCTATAGACTTGCAAAGGAGGAGATGGGAGAGAGGGTGTGAGCCACAGGCCACATAACCTAGCAGGACTCTCCCTAGGAATTTGAATGTGAAGCAGGTGGTGGTCCGCAGCCACAGCAGGGGCTGAGAAATCAGGACACAGTAGGTCAGCAACAGTCCACTGACCCTCCTCTCTCTGTGTGTGTCTTTCTTCATGGGGTGAAATTCAAGAGCACATCAAGAGTAAAAGTGATTTTAAAAAGTGAAAGTGATCATGTCAAGCTTTACCCAAGCCTTGTGATCCTGCAAAACAGTGAAGGCTGGGGAAACCCCTGCTGTTTGTGTTCCTGGAAATGACTTTCTGTCAAGATCCCCCTTCCCATACAATTTAGATGACATTAACGATCTCCCCTTATTTGCCAAGGACAAAATTTGACCCAGACTGGTCTCCACTGAGTAACTGGAATAAAGTGCTCCAACTCCAACCTGCCTTTGGCTGGACCCAGCCTCTCAGCCCCTCCTTGGACCCTCCTGAGAATAGGCTGGCCTCTGGGTGCATCATTCTCTGATTTACAACCAGATCCTGCCACCCCACTTCCCTACCGCAGTTCTCTCCAGTTTTGTTCCCCACTTCCTATAACAGGAAAGCCCTTTTTGCCTGACGCTGAGCTACACAGATGCCATGATCAGAGCATTCTCCCTATTGCAACAGTGGCAGTCTCCTGCCCTTAAAATAATCCTTTGGAATAAAGTCTTTTTTTTTTTTTTTTAATAAATTTTTTTTTTTTTTTCTTTAGAACAATTTTGGGGGGGGGGGGGGGGGGGGTGGGGGAGAAGAATTTCCCAGGTGAGAGATGGAGGCAGGACATGTCAGGTGTATAACGGCAGTGGGATGTGAGAGCCATCAGTGCTGTGGATATAGGGATTCAGGGAGAGGCTCAGCATGATTTGGTGCCTTTGGGCAGGAGGACCAATAGATACCAGTGCCTGACAGCCTGCCCCTTGATGCTCAGACCAAGGGTTCTTATATGCACAGGGCTGTGGATCTATGTCCCAACAAACCCATCTTGCCTCTCCCCCCAACTCCACGTACACATACAGGTGCTCTTTGTCCAGCCCTCAGCTTACTCCTGGAGACCTGGGTTGACCCAGGGCAGAGATCCGCAGAGGTTCTGAGAGCCAGCCAGGCCTTAACTCTCCTCACCTGTGGAGATGGGTAACTGGCAGTGCCCAATGCAGGGGTGAAAGTGTGCAGTGCTGGGCATTGAGCAGGCAGGCTGGTTGGGGAGGGGGAAAGGGACAGAATAGCTGGACCAGCAGGGGGAAGGCCTCTGATGTGTGTTGAAGCTTAGAATGTAAGTGAGGTTTGGTGGGATGAGCTCCAGAGCCGATGACCAAGAAAGAATTCTTGAGACATCTTTGGTGCTAAATGGTGGTTTATTCAAGCATGGGGACAGGACTCATGTGCAGAAAGAACTGCTGCACTGAGATTGTGAGGGGTAGCTGATTATATACTATGAGATTGGGGTGGGGTAAGGAAAAGGGAGAGTTTGAAAAAAGAAGACACACAGGATACTGGAGGCTTTGCTATTTGTCAAGGTTGTTTTTCCTTTTAGTAAGGTATTAACAGCAAGATAGTTGAGAGCTTTGTGGAGGAATGTCACACTTCTGCTATCACACATCCTTATCAATGAGATTTCGGTTTAGTGCAATTGCAGGGTCATAGGGAAGCTCTATTTTTAATTTCCTGAGGAATCTCCACACTGTTCTCCAAAGAGGCTGCACCAACTTGCATTCCCACCAACAGTGTAAAAGGGTTCTCCTTTCTCCACATCCTCTCCAACACATGTTGTTTCCTGTCTTGCTAATTTTGGCCATTCTAACTGGTGTAAGGTGATATCTCAATGTGGTTTTAATTTGAATCTCCCTGATGGCTAGTGATGATAAACATTTTTTGATGTGTCTGAAGCCATTTGTATGTCTTCATTGGAGAAGTGTCTGTTTATGTCTTCTGCCCATTCTTTGATATGATTGTCTGTTTTGTGTGTGTTGAGTTTGAGGAGTTCTTTATAGATCCTGGATATCAACCTTTTTGTCTGTACTGTCATTTGCAAATATCTTCTCCCATTCCGTGGGTTGTCTCTTTGTTTTCTTGACTGTTTCCTTTGCTGTGCAGAAGCTTTTGATTTTGATGAAGTCCCAAAAGTTTATTTTCGCTTTTGTTTCCTTTGCCTTTGGAGACATATCTTGAAAGAAGTTGCTGTGGCCGATATCGAAGAGATTACTGCCTATGTTCTTCTCTAGGATTCTGATGGATTCCTGTCTCATGTTGAGGTCTTTTATCCATTTTGAGTTTATCTTTGTGTACGGTGTAAGAGAATGGTCAAGTTTCATTCTTCTACATATAGCTGCCCAGTTTTCCCAGCACCATTTATTGAAGAGACTTTTTTCCACTGTACATTTTTTCCTGCTTTGTCAAAGATTATTTGCCCATAGAGTTGAGGGTCCATATCTGGGATCTCTACTCTGTTCCACTGGTCTATGTGTCTGTTTTTATGCCAGTACCATGCTGTCTTGGTGATCACAGCTTTGTAGTAAAGCTTGAAATCAGGTAACGTGATGCCCCCCGTTTTATTTTTGTTTTTCAACATTTCCTGAGTGATTCGGGGTCTCTTCTGGTTCCATACAAATTTTTGGATTATTTGCTCCAAAAATTCTTTGAAGAATACCAGTGGAATTTTGATTGGAATGGCATTAAAAGTATAGATTGTTCTAGGCAGTATAGACATTTTAACAATGTTTATTCTTCTGACCCAAGAGCATGGAATGGTCTTCCATCTTTTTGTGTCTTCTTCAATTTCTTGTTCTAAGCAGTATAGACATTTTAACAATGTTTATTCTTCTGACCCAAGAGCATGGAATGGTCTTCCATCTTTTTGTGTCTTCTTCAATTTCTTTCATGAGCGTTCTGTAGTTCCTCAAGTACAGATGCTTTACCTCTTTGGTTAGGCTTATTCCCAGGTATCTTATGGTTCTTGGTGCTATAGTAAATGGAATCGATTCTCTAATTTCCCTTTCTGTATTTTATTGTTAGTGTATAAGAAAGCCACTGATTTCTGTACATTGACTTTGAATCCTGCCACGTTGCTGAATTGCTGTATGAGTTCTGGTAGTTTGGGGGTGGAGTTTTTTGGGTTTTCCTCAATGGACGAATGGATAAGGAAGATGTGGCTCATATACACTATGGAGTATTATGCCTCCATCAGAAAGGATGGATACCCAACTTTTGTAGCAACATGGACGGGACTGGAAGAGATTATGCTGAGTGAAATAAGTCAAGCAGAGAGAGTCAATTATCATATGGTTTCACTTATTTCTGGAACATAAGAAATAGTATGGAGGACATGGGGAGTTAGAGAGGAGAAGGAAGAAATTGGAAGGAGAGGTGAAACATGAGAGACTATGGACTCTGAAAAACAATCTGAGGGTTTTGAAGGGGCGGGGGGTGGGAGGTTGGGGTACCAGTTGGTGGGTATTATAGAGGGCATGGATTACATGGAGCACTGGGTGTGGTGCAAAAATAATAAATACTGTTGTGCTGAAAATAAATAAATAAAAAATAAATTTAAAAAAATGAGCTTTAGGTTTAGAAGAAATTTAACTTTATTTACATTTCTCTGTGTCTCACCTCCCTCAATTTTATGGAAGGGAAGATGATGTTAGGGCTTCAGGAACTGAGTTATGGGTCTTTGGAAGTTAGGTTATTGATAAGAAAGCCTCTTCCTTGTAAATCACTAGGACATTTGTAAATTGAGGGAGACTCAGCTCTCAATTGTGATCTCTACAAGTTAAATAAGTGTTTCCTTTAGGACAGCCAGGAATGCCTGAGGAATGTCACATATATCCTATGGGGAGGGGGGTTTACAGGGTGTCAGTTTCCATTTTGTCCTCAGCTTGCCTTCTGTTCCCTTATCAATAGGACTCCCTTTTTGGAGATCCCACAAAACATATTCCTATATCATGGTGTTTACACAGCTTCTGTGCTTGAGCTTTTCAGTACATGACAAAATCCTTCAGGTCAAAGTCCCTGTCCAATTCATCTCTGGAGTTCCAGAGTCTGCCTGCCATCCTCTCTCAGCTGTCAGCTGGATGGATGATGCCAATCTGTGAGCATTACAAATGGTGTTCATGTGCTCCATACAAGATTTTTTTTTTAATGGCTGGAGAAAATGCTTCTGGCAGAGGCTGTATACATCAGTCAAGAGCAGTCAGAGAGAAACCACATAGTGAACAGAGAAAGTTTAATATGAAGAATTCTCAAGTGTAACAGAATTAAAGAGGATTTGGACAGTAAGAAGTAGAGAAAATGCCAGAGAATACAACAATAACAGCTATGAGGAGCAGCTAATGCCCCTGGGGCTGAGAAGGAGCTCCCTGGGAGAAGTTCCCTCTCCACCACAAATTCCCTGCCAGGCCCATGGAGAAGCTTCTGTAGTGCTGCCCTGGGAAACCTACTAGAAATCCACACTACAGGGTGCTAGGAAGGCTGTTCTCAGGGAGGCGTCTCAGAGAAGGCTCTCCTTTCCACAACCACCCAAGTGCTGCAGGAGCCTGATGGAACTTGGAAGGAGACTGCCTCCAATGCCCTCAATGGACAAAATATAATGTAGTGTCTGCTGGCAAAGAAAAAATACTTAAAGGCCCATCTTAATTTTTACAAGCATGCAATGAAGAGTGACTTTGACGTTGAGAGACAATATTTTGATAGCTGACACAGTATATCTGTATTACTTAAATAAGAAGTACACAAAATCTATCAATTAGGCAGGGAAGTTTTTTGCTATTTTGTTATTTACTGATTCACTTTCAGAAGAACCGACCTTGTTCTTGACCTCCTTCCTCTATGACACAGTTTCCTTGTGCCTTGGTCTTTCCCTGCCTGCAGCTTCCTGAGCTAGCTGGACTGCACCCCTACTTCGTGAAGTATGGAGGCCATCCCACCTGCTCCTCTTGGAGAAAAGTGGCAGCTGCTCCAATCCCACCTTGTGCAGGCTAGGAAGTAGATTCTCTTTCAGTAGTGATCCAAAACACAAGTAGATCTGGTCAACAGACTCACACATCACTTCTCTCCTGTGGGCCTGCCATACCACAATTTTAAAATCAAAATTCCACACAAGCCCCCTACCCATCCCCTCTGATAAAAGATAAGCATTTTCTCTATTTATCTCTCTCTCTCTCTTTTTTTTTTTTTCCTGAAGAAATACAAAATGTTATTTGTGGAACTGTAGAGACACTTATTTGGACACTGATGACTTTTGGTTGTTTTCTGTAAAATACTCTGCATCGACTTCCTTCTGATCATGGCACATTTGCTCAGTGCCTCCTATGAAGCTATCCATCCATGGCTGGGCAGTGCAAAACCTTGTTGTGCTCAGTGAGGTGACAACTGATCAGTTTAGCAAGCATAGATCTGTAGGTAGTATTACTGTCTGAAATATTCCTAATTGTTGACATTGCAATCATATAATTCCTTGAGTAAGCTGTCCCAGCTTTTTATCTCTATAAGCAGCTTGTTTCTGCTACTAATCAGGCTCTGCCTTCCTTTATGAGCCAGTGAGAATTCTATAGTTCCTCTGACATCGTCTTCTTTTTGCTGCAGAGCCCAAAGTTCATTTTAGTGCTGAATAAGAGTAATAAGCTTGTTCTTAATTCCTCATACATTTATCTCCCTGCCTCACCTGTAAGGTTTCCAATAGCTTAAACAATTAACTGCCATATTTACAAGTGTATGTGTTTTTACTATAAAGCTTATCATATCTCTTTTTGTTTTTGAATTTGGCAGTCGATACATTTTAAACAAGCACACATAGTTCCTATACAGGTTTTCTTATTATTTTTTTTCTTCTGCTTTGAGGAACGTTTTGTAAAGTTTAGCCTATAACTTGTTCCAATTATACAGCTTCCAGGTACCTGTGTGGCCTCTGTGGTCTGCAGAGTGGGCTAAAGTTCAAGGCATGATAACCCAGTCACAAGGCGCAGCTCAGAGCTCCACTGTTTGAGGGCTCTGATGGAGAGGCTCAGGATGCTACTGAAGCTTGTAAATGGCATGCCCAATCTGGACTTGCTGGGGCCTCAAGCAGTCTTTCCAGAGGAATTAACCCCCATGCTGAAGCCTAAATGATGCTGGATTAGTCTTCTCTTGTTTTAATCAGGAATGGAGGCTGGATTTTGTTCAATGCATTCTCTATTGAAATGATCACATTTTTTTCTTTTCAATTTATTTTTTAAATGCATTTTATTGAGATGTAATTGACATAGTGTAAGTTCAAGGTATATATGTGTTGATTTGATACATTTATATACTGTGACATAATTCTCACTCTAATGTCACCTAACACTTCCATCACATCACATAATTATCATTTCTTTTTTGTGGTGGGAACAATTAAGATATAGTCTTCTAGCAACTTTGAAGTTTATAATACAGTATTGTTCTCTATAATCTCTGTAATATCTATGGATCTCCAGGACTTATTATTAGTTGCAAGTTTCATCCTAAGACATCATCTCACTAGTTCCCCTAGCCCCCAGCCCCTGGTAACCATCACTCTACTCTGTTTTTAGGAGGTCAGCACTTTTAGCCACATGTTAGTGATATCATACAGTATTTGTTTTTCCGTATACGACTTATCTCACTTAGCATAATGCCCTCGAGGTCCATCCATATTGTCACACATGACAGGATTTCCTTCTTTCTCCTGGCTGAATAATACTCCATTTTATATATGCATATGCGACGTCTTCTTTAACCATTCATCAGCTGGCAGACACTTAAGTTGTTTCCGTATCTTTACTGTTGTGAACATGGGATTGCAGATACCTCTTCATTACTCTCTTATCATTTCCTTTGGATAGATATGCAGAAGTGGAATTGTTGTACCATGTGGTAGTTCTGTTTTTGCTGAATCATGTGGTAGATTTATTTTTAATTTTTTTGATGAAGCTCTATACTGTTTTCTGTAATGAATGACCATTTACATTCCCACCAGTTCTGTACAAAGATAGCCTTATTTCCACATCTTCACCAACACTTGTTATCTTTTTTCTTCTTGATAATACCGACTTTAATGGGTTTGAGGTTTGACTTGCATTTCCCTGATGATTATTGATGTTGAACATTTCTTTCATGTACCTGTGGCCATTCAGTTGTCTTCTTTGGGAAAATACCTGCTTAGTTCTGTGGCTTATTTTTTTTTTTTTGAAGATTTTATTTATTTATTTTACAGAGAGAGATGACAAGAAGGCAGAGGGGCAGGCAGAGAGAGAAGGAAGCAGGCTCCCCGCTGAACAGAGAACCTGATGTGGGGCTCGATCTCAGGACCCTGGGATCATGACCTGAGCCGAAGGCAGAGGCTTTAACCCACTGAGCCACCCAGGTGCCCCTCTGTGGCTCATTTTTAATTCTATTGGTTTTCTTTCTTTCTTTCTTTCTTTCTTTCTTTCTTTCTTTCTTTCTTTCTTTCTTTCTTTTTATTTTGTTGTTGTTGTTGTTACTGACTTGTACTTCTTTATATATTTTGGGTATTAACACCTTACCACCTATGTACTTTGCAAACATTTTCTCCTAATCCAGAGCCTACCTTTTCATTTTTTTTTAAATGGTAGTTCTACTTTTAATTTTTTGGGGAACCTCCATACTGTGTTCTATAGTGGCTGTACCAATTGATATTCCCATCAATGACACCTGAGGGTTCCCTTTTCTCCACACCCTCACCAACATTTGTCATCTCTTGTCCTTTTGATGATAGCTCTTCTAACAGGTGTGAGGTGATGTCTTACTGTGTTTTTTTTTTTAATTTTTTATTTTTTATAAACATATATTTTTATCTCCAGAGGTACAGGTATGTGAATCTCCAGGTTTACACACTTCACAGCACTCACCAAAGCACATACCCTCCCCAATGTCCATAACGCCACTCTCCTTCCCCCAACCCCCCTTCCCCCAGCAACCCTCAGTTTGTTTTGTGAGATTAAGAGTCACTTATGGTGACTCCCAATCCCATCTACATTTTCATTTTGTTGATGACTTATCTTGCTATGAAGTTTTAAAGTTTGATGTAATCCCACAGGTTTATTTTTGCTGTTGCCTTTGCTCTTGGTGTCATATCTTAAAAAGTTATTGTCAGTGTTATAGGGATATATAACTTCCCTATGTTTTCTTCTAGGAGTTTTATTGTTTCAGGTCTTATGTTTAAGTTTTTAAAATCAGTTTTGAGTTAATATTTGTGAGTGGGTTAAGACAGGTGTCCAATTTAATTTTTCCACATGCTGTTATATTTTTGAATGCCCTTGTAAAAGAAAATATCCTTTCTCCACTGTTATTGGCACCTTGGCAAATGTTAGCAGATGCTGGGATTTGTTCCTGCACACTGTATTCTGTTTCATTGGTCTATGTGTCTACTTTTATACTAGTACCATACTGTTTCAATTACTACAGTTTTGTAGTAGTTTAAAATCAGGAAGTGTGATGCCTTGGCTGTGTTCTTTCTCATGACTACTTTGGCTATTTGAGGTCTTCTGTGGTTCCATACAAATTTTAGAATTGTTTTTTTCCATTTCCATGTAAAACACCATTGGAATTTTGGTAGGGATTTTACTGAATCTATAGTTGGTTTTGGGTAGTGTGGACTTTTTACAATATTAAATCTTATGATCCATGAATGCGGGATAAATTTGTGTTTTCAGTTTCTTTCATCAAAGTCTTAACTGTTTTCATTGTTCAGATATTTCACTTTATTCCAGTCTTACTGAGATAAAATTGACATACCATCCTTTATAAGTTTAAGGTGAACAGCATATTGACTTGAACTTCATATATTGTGAAATAATGACCATGAAAAGTTTAGTTAACATCTATCACCTCATAGAGACACACACACACACAAAACTGTTTTTCTCTTCCCAGGGGTTATCCTCTCTACAACTTTCAATTGTACTGTATATCAGTGTTAACTATAGTCATCATGATGTACATTACATCCCCAGGACTTGTTTATCTCATAACTAGAACTTTGTTCCTTTTGCCCCCATTCATCCAATTCTCCTTCTTTCACTTTCTTGGTTAAATTTATTCCTAAGCACTTTTTTAAAAATTCTTGAAGCTCATGTGAATGGGATAGTTTTCATTTCTTTTTCAGCTATTTCATTTTTAGTATATAGAAATCCAACAGATCCAATTTGTTTTCTGTATCCAGTTTGTTGAGGGTTTTTAATCATGAAATAATGTTGTACTTTGTTAAATCCTTTTTCTGCATCCCATGTAGATAATAATAAGATTTTTACCTTTCATTCTATTAGTGTGGTGTTTCATGTTTATTGATTTGCCTACATTGCACCTTTCTTGTATTACAGGGATAAATTTCATATGGTCATGGCATATAACCCTCTTATTGTGTTGTTGGATTGAGTTTGCTAACATTTTGTTGAGAATTTTTACATCTGTATTCATCAGACCTATAGTTTTCTTCTCTTAGTATGTCCTTATCTGATTTTGGTATCAGGGCAATGCTGGTCTTATAAAACAAATTTGGAAGATTTCCCTCTTCTTCAATTTTGGAGAAGAGTTTGAGAAGGGCCAGTGTTAATTCTTTTTTAAATGTTTGATAAAATTCAACTGTAAAGCCATCTGGTCCTCGGGTTTTCTGGTTTGGAGGGTTTTTGATTACCAATTCAACCTCCTTATTCATTAATGGTCTATTCAGATTTCTGTTTCTTCTGGTAAAGTCTTGGTAAGTTGTATGTTTCTAGGAATTCATCCATTTCTTCCAGGTTGTCCAATTTGTTGTTTATCATAGTGTCTTATGATCCTATGTATTTCTATGGTACCAGATGTAATGTCTCTTCTATTTCTAATTTTACTTACTTAAGCCTTGTCTCTTTTTCTCTTAGTCTAGCAAAGATTTGTCCATTTTGTTTATCATTTCAAAAGACCTACTCTTAGTTCCATTGGTTTTTTCTAGTCTCTATTTCTGTCTGAATTCATTGCTGAAAGTGGGATATTAGAGTCCCCTACTTTTATTGTATTGTTGTCTATTTCTCCCATGAGATCTGTTATTATTTGCGTAATGTATTTACTTGTATTTTATTTTTATTTTACTTTTTTATTATTTTCTGAGGTAGAATTTAGTAAATTATCAGTTGCATATAACACCCAGTGCTCATTACATCAAGTTACCTCCTTAATGACCATCACCCAGTTGTCCCTTCCACACACCTATGTCCCTCTAGAGCAATCCTCAGTTTGTTGCCTAGAGTTGAGCATCTCTTATGGTTTGCCTCCTTCTTAATTTTCATCTTATTTTATTTTTCCTTCTCTTCCCCTATGCTTATCTGTTTTTCTTCTTAAATTACACAGGAGTGAAATCATACAGTATTTGTCATTCTCTGACTCACTTATTTCACTTAGCATAATATCCTCTAGTTCCATCTACATTAATGCAAATGGCAAAATCTCATTCTTTTTGATGGCTGAGTAATAGTCTATTATATATTAACATATCACATCTTCTTTATCCACTCATCTGTCAATGGGTATCTGGGCTTTCCATATTTTGGCTATTGTGGACATTGCTGCTGTAAATATTGGCATGCGTGTGACCCTTCAAATTGCTTTGTGTGTATCCTTTGGATAAATACCTGCTAGTACAATTTCTGGGTTGTAAGGTAGTTTGCTTTGTTTGTTTGTTTGTTTGTTTGTTTGACAGAAAGAGAGACAGCGAGAGAGGGAACATAAGCAGGAGGAGTGGGAGAGGGAGATGCAGACTCCCCACAGAGCAGGGAGCCCAACTCGGGGTTCAATCCCAGAACCCCAAGATCGTGACCTGAGCTGAAGGCTGACACTTAATGACTGAGCCTCCTAGATACCCCTAGGGTAGCCCTATTTTTAAAAATTTATTTATTTGACAGAGAGAGATCACAAGTAGGCAGAGAGGCAGGCAGAGAGAGGGGGAAGCAGGCTCCCCACTGAGCCCGATGTGGGGCTCGATCCCAGGACCCTGGGATCATGACCTGAGCTGAAGGCAGAGGCTTTAACCCACTGAGCCACCCAGGCACCTGGTAGCCCTATTTTTAACTTCCTGAGGAACTTCTGTACTGTTTTCCAGAGTGGCTGCACCAGTTTACATTCCCACCAACAGTGTAAGAGGGTTCCCCTTTCTCCACATTCTTGCCAACATCTCCTGCTTCCTGAATTTTAATTTTAGCCAGTCTGAATGGTCTGACATGGTATCTCAGTGTCATTTTTGATTTACATTTTCCCAATGTCAAGGGATGTGGAGCATTTTTTCATATGCCTGTTGTCCATTTGTATGTCTTCTTCAGAGAAATGTCTATTCACATCTTCTGCCCACTTCTTGACTGGACTTTTTTATTTTGGGGTGTTGAGTTTGACAAGTTCTTCATAGATTTTGGATATGAGCCCTTTATGTGACATGTCATTTGCAAGTATCTTCTCCCATTCCATAAGTTGACTATTTCCTTTGCTGTGCAAAAGCTTTTTGTTTTGATGAAGTCCCAATAGTTCATTTTTGCTTTTGTTTCTCTTGCCTTTGCAGATATGTCTAGCAAGAATTTGCTGGGGTTGAAGCAAGAGGTTGCTGCCTGTGTACTCTAGGGTTTTGATGGATTATTGTCTCACATTTAGGTCTTTCATCCATTTTGAGTTTATTTTTGTATATGCTGGAAGAAAGTGGTCCAGTTTCAGGTTGTCTGCATGTCATGGTCCAATTTTTCTAACACTATTTGTTGAATATACTGTCTTTTATCCATTGGATATTCTCTCCTGCTTTGTCAAATATTAGTTGACTAGAGACTTGAATGTCCATTTCCAGTTCTCTATTCTGTTTCACTGATCTATGTGTATGTTTTTTATGCCAGTACTATGCTGTCTTGGTGATTACAGATTTGTAATATAGCTTGAAGTCAGGCATTGTGATGCCATTAGCTTTGGTTTTTTTTTTTTTTTCAACATTACTTCGGTTATCCAGGGTCTTTTGTTGTTCCATTCAAATTTTAGGATTGTTTGTTCCAGCTCTATGAAAACTATTGATGGTATTTTGATAGGGATCCCATTGTATTTATAGAATTTTTTGGGTACTGTAGACATTTTAACAATATTTCTTCTTCCAATCCAGGAGCATGGAATGTTTTTCCATTTCTTTGTGTCATGCTCAATTTCTTTCATCAGTGTTCTATAGTTTCTGAATATAAATCTTTTATGTCTTTGGTTAGTTTTTTCCTAGGTATCTTATGGGTTTTGCTGCAATTGTAAATGAGATTGACTCCTTAATTTCTCTTTCTTCTGCCTCATTGTTAGTGTATAATATAGTACTGAATTTCTTTATGAGGTCTAGCAATTTTGGGGTGGTCTTTTGGGTTACATAAAGAATTATGTCATCTGTGAAGAGTGAGAGTTTGACTTCTTTGCCAATTTGAATGCCTTTTATTACTTTTTGTTGTCTGACTGCTGAGGCTAGGACTTCTAGTACTATGTTGAACAATAGAGGTGAGAGTGGTCATCCCTGTTGTGTTCCTGACCTTAGGGGGAAAGCTCTCAGTTTTCCTCATTGAGAATGGTATTCATGGTGGGCTTTTCATAGATGGCTCTTATGATATTAAGGTATGTTCTCTCTATCCACACACTGTGGAGAATTTTTTAAAAGATTTTATTTATTTGACAGAGAGAGACTAACAAGAGAGGAGTGGGAGAGGAAGAAGCAGACATCCAGCTGAGTGGGGAGCCTGACGTAGGGCTCCATCCCAGGATCCCAGGATCATGACCCAAGCCAAAGGCAGACGCTTAATGACTGAGTTACCCAACTGCCTTCATTGTGGAGAATTTTATTTTTTTCTTTTATTGTGTTATGTTAGTCACCATACAATACATCATTAGTTTTTGATGTAGTATTCCAAGATTCATTGTTTATGTTCAACACCCAGTGCTCCAAGAAATACATCCCCTCCTTAATACTCATCTATGGGCCAACCCATCCTCCCCCAAAACCCTCAATTTGTTTCTCAGAGTCCACAGTCTCTCATGGTTTGTCTCCCCCTCCAATTCCCCCCCTTCACTTTTCCTTTCCTTCTCTTAATGTCCTCCATGTTATTCTTTATGCTCCATAAGTAAGTGAAACCATATGATAATTGACTTTCTCTGCTTGACTTATTTCACTCAGCATAATCTCCTCCAGCCCATCCATGTTGATGCAAAAGTTGGGTATTCATCCTTTCCAATGGCTGAGTAATATTCCATTGTATATATGGACCACATCTCTATCCATTTGTCTGTTGAAGGGCAACTTGGCTCTTTCCACAGTTTGGCTATTGTGGATATTGCTGCTATGAACATTGGGGTACAGATGGCCCTTCTTTTCACTATATCTGTATCTTTGGGGTAAATACCCAGTAGTGCAATTGCAGGCTCATAAGGTAGCTCTATTTTTAGTTTTCTGAGGAATCAGTTTTCCAAAGTGGCAACACCAATTTGCATGCCCACCAACAGTGTAAGAGAGTTCTCCTTTCTCACTGTGGAGAATTTTAATTGAGAAAGGGCTCTGGGGGCACCTGAGTGGCTCAGTTGGTTAAGCATCTGCCTTCCACTCAGGACATGATCCCAGGATCATGTTCCCTGCTGAGCTTCTCCCTCTCCTTCTGCCTGCTGCTCTCCCTGCTTGTGCTGTCTTTCACTCTCTCTCAAATAAAAATAAAATCTTTAAAAAAAAAGAAATGATGCTGTATTTTGTCAAATGCTTTTTCTGCATCAATTGAAAGCATCACTTGGTTCTTGTCCTTTCTTTTTATTAATCATCTTGATTGATTTGTGGATATTGAATCACCCTTTCCACCCAGGAATAAATCCCATGTGGTGATGTTGAATAATCCTTGTTATGTACTGTTGAATCCTATTGGCTAGTATTTTGGTGAGAATTTTCGCATCTGTGTTCATCAAGGATATTGGTCTATAGCTCTCTTGTTTGATGGGATCCTTGTCTGGTTTGGGGATCAAGGTGATGCTGGCCTCATAAAATGAGTTTGGAAGTTTTTCTTCCACTTCTATTTTTTGACACAGCTTCAGAATAAGGTTTGAGTTCTTCTTTAAATGTATGGTAGAATTCTTTTGGAAAGCCATCTGACCCTGGACTCCTGTGTACTGGGAAATTTTTGATTACTGCTTCCTTTTCCTTGCTGGTTATGGGTCTGTTCAGGTTTTCTATTTCTTCCTGTTTCAGTTTTGCTAGTTTATGTTTCCAGGAATGCCTAATTTCTAGTCTTCCAGGTTACCTAATTTGTTGTTATATAGTTGTTCATAATGTCCTTAAAATTGTTCGTATTTCCTTGGTGTTCATTGTGATCTCTCCTTTTTTCATTAATGATTCTATTAATTTGGGTTCTTTCTCTTTTCTTTTTGATAAGTCTGGGTAAGGGTTTGCTGATCTTATTAATTCTTTCAAAGAACCAGCTTCTAGTTTCATTGATCTGTTCTGCTGTTCTTTTGCTTTCTATTTCATTGATTTCTGCTCTAATCGTTATTATTTCTCTTCTTCTTGGATTAGGCTTTATTACCTGTTCTTTCTCCAGCTCCTTTAGGTGTAAGGTGAGCTTGTGTATTTGAAACTTCTAATTTTTTGAGAATGACTTGTATTGCTACGTACTTCCCTCTTAAGACCACCTTTGCTGTATCCAAAAGGTTTTGAATAGCTGTGTTTTCAATTTCAGTTGTTTCCCTGAGTTTTTAAAAAATTCTTCTTTAATTTCCTGGTTGACCTATTCATTCTTTAGTTGGATGCTCTTTAACCTACAAGTGTGAATTCCTTCCAAATTTCCTCTTATGATTGAGCTCAAGTTTCAAAGCACTGTGGTCTGAAAACTTGCAGGAAATAATCTGTCTTTTGGTACTGGTTGAGACCTGATTTGTGACCCAGTATGTGATCTATTCTGGAGAAAGTTCCATGTGAACTGACATAGAATGTGTATTCTGTTGCTTTAGGATGGAATGCTCTGTATATATCTGTGAAGTCCATCTCATCCAGTGTGTCATTCAAAGTTCTTGTTACCTTGTTGATCTTCTGCTTAGAGGATCTGTCCTTTGCTGTGAGTGGGGTGTAGAAGTCTCCTACTATTGGGGGAGGAGTCAAGATGGCAGAGAACTAGCAGGCTGAGACTACATCAGGTAGCAAGAGATCAGCTAGATAGCTTATCAATCCATTGTGAACATCTACAAATCCAACAGGAGACCAAAGAGAAGAACAGCAACAATTCTAGAAACAGAAAATTGACCACTTTCTGAAAGGTAGGAATGGCGGAGAAGTGAATCCAAAGTGACAGGAAGATAGATAGACTGCGGGGTGGGGGGCTGGCTCCCGCCAAGCGGCGGAGCAATGGAGCACAAAATCAGGACTTTTAAAATTCTGCTCCACTGAGGGACATCATTCCAAAGGCTAAACTGGGGTGAAGCCCACGTGGGGTCAGAATGGCCCCAGGTCCTATGGGGTCACAGAAGGATCGGTGGTGACTGAGTGTCGCAGAGCTCACAGGTATTAGAGTGGGGAAGCCAGCTACAGAGACAGAGCCGAGGAGTGAGCTCTCAGCTCAGGGTTACCTTGAACCGGTCACAGGCTGGGTGAGCTTGGAGTGCGGCCGGAGGCCAGGGACATGGGAGTGATTGAGCACTTGTCTCTGAGGGCACACTGAGGAGTGGGGCCCCAATCTCTTGGCTCCTCCAGGCTGGAGATTGGGAGGCTGCCATTTTCATTCCCATCCTAAGGAACTCTACAAGAAGCATTCAGGGAACAAAAGCTCCTGAAAACGAACCTGAGTGGATTAATTAGCCCGGCCCCTGGTAAGGGCGGTGCAATTCCGCCTGGGGCAAAGACACTTGAGAATCACTACAACAGGCCCCTCCCCCAGAAGATCACAAGATACCCAGCCAAGACCAAGTTCACGTACCAAGGAGAACAGCAGAATCCCAGAGAAGGAGAAAGCAAAGCATGGAATTCATGGCTTTCTCCCCATGATTCCTTAGCCTTGCAGTTAATTTAATATTTTTTAATTTTATTATTTTTTCTTCTTCTAATTTTTTAAAATTTTTACCCTTTCCTTTTAACATTTTTTAACTAGTTTATCTTAACAATACCTTTCATTAAAAAAATAATCTTTTTGAACCTTCATTATTATAGTCATATTTTATCCTTCATTGTATCTAACTTTATTTTTTGTATACACATAGGGTTTTTTTTTTTCTAAAAAATTTGGGGTACAACTTCTTCTAATAGATCAAAATATGTCCTAAATCTAGCTCTGGGCTTGTTCTAGTTCCAGCCCAAGCAAAATCTCTCCACTTTCTTTTTCTTTATTCTCCCAATGAACTTACTTTATCAACTCCTTTTTTAGAAATTTAAAAAAAAAATTTTCATCTTTATAGGCATATTCCATCCCTTCATTGTGTTTACTTATATATGTTTTTCATTCTTTTAAAGTTTTGGGAGGTAGTTTCTTCTAAGAGACCAAAATACTCCCCAAATTAAGTGAGCTACCCTGTTCTAGTCACCAGTCTAATATATAATTTTTTATATTTTTTAAATTTGTTTTCTTTTTTTTGTTGTTTTAATTTTTTTCCCTAAACTTCTTTTTATCCCCTTTCTTACCCCCAAATCTTTTCTGATTTGGCTAAAGCACATTTTCCTGGGGTCTTTGCCACCCTTTTAGTACTTTAGTTGCTCATTCATATATTCTTATCTAGACAAAATGGCAAGGTGGAAAAACTCACCACAAAAAAAAAAAAAAAGAACAAGAGGCAATACCAAAAGGCTAGGGGCCTAATCAATATGGACATTGGTAATATGTCAGATGTAGAGTTCAGAATGAGGATTCTCAAGGTTCTAGCTGCGCTCTAAAAAGGCATGGAAGATATTAGAGAAAATCTCTCTGGAGAGATAAAAGCCCTTTCTGTACAAATAAAAGAACTAAAATCTAACCAAGTTGAAATAAAAAAAGCTATTAATGAGGTGCAATAAAAATAAAATAATGGAGGCTCTTTCTGCTGGGATAAATGAGGCAGAAGAAAGAATTGTGATATAGAAAACCAAGTGACAGAGAATAAAGAAGCTGAGCAAAAGAGAGACAAACAAATACTGGACCAAGAGGGGAGAATTCGAGAGATAAGTGACACCATAAAATGAAACAACATTAGAATAATTGGAATTCCAGAAGAAGAAGAAAGAGAGAGAGGAGCAGAAGGCATATTGGAGAGAATTATTGAAGAGAATTTCCCTAATGTGGCAAAGGGAACAAGCATCAAAATCCAGGAGATGCAGAGAACCCCTCTCAAAATCAATAATAAAAGATCCACACCCCGTCATCTAATAGTAAAACTTACAAGTCTTAGCGACAAAGAGAAAATCCTGAAAGCAGTCCAAGAAAAGAATTCTGTAACATACAATGGTAAAAATATTAGATTGACAGCAGACTTATCCACAGAGACCTGGCAGGCCAGAAAGAACTGGCATGATATATTCAGAGCACTAAACGAGAAAAACATGCAGCCAAGAATACTGTATCCAGCTAGGCTATCACTGAAAATAGAAGGAGAGATAAAAATCTTCCAGGACAAACAAAAACTGAAAGAATTTGCAAACACTAAACCAGCTCTACAGGAAATATCAAAAGGGGTCCTCTAAGCAAAGAGAGAGCCTAAAAGTAGTAGATCAGAAAGGAACAGTAATAGTCACCTTACAAGCAATACAATAGCACTAAACTCATATCTCTCAATAGTTACCCTGAATGTGAATGGGCTAAATGTCCCAATCAAAAGACACAGGGTATCAGGATGGATAAAAAAACAAAACTCATCAATATGCTGCCTACAAGAAACTCATTTTAGACCCGAAGACACCTCCAGATTGAAAGTGAGGGGGTGGAAAACAATTTACCATGCTAATGGACATCAGAAGCAGGCTGGGGTGGCAATCCTTATATCATATCAATTAGACTTTAAGCCAAAGACTATAACAAGAGATGAGGAAGGACCCTATATCATACTCGAAGGGTCTGTACAACAAGAAGATTTAACAATTTTAAATACCTATGCCCCTAACATGGGAGCAGCCAATTATATAAACCAATTAATAACAAAATCAAAGAAATACATTGACAATAATACAATAAAAGTAAGGGACTTTAACACTCCCCTCACTGAAATGGACAGATCATCCAAGCAAAGATCAACAAGGAAATAAAGGCCTAAAATGACACACTGGAACAGATGGACATCACAGATATATCAGAACATTTCATCCCAAAGCAACAGAATACACATTCTTCTCTAGTGCACATGGAACATTCTCCAGAATAGATCACATCCTAGGTCACAAATCAGATCTCAACTGGTATCAAAAGATTGGGATCATTCCCTGCATATTTTCAGAACACAATGCTCTGAAGCTAGAACCCAATCACAAGAGGAAATTTGGAAAGAACCCAAATACATGGAGACTAAACAGCATCCTTCTAAAGAATGAATGAGTCAGCCAAGAAATTAAGGAAGAATTGAAAAAATTAATGGAAACAAATGATAATGAAAACACAACTGTTCAAAATCTGTGGGACACAGAAAAGGCAGTCCTGAGAGGAAAATATATAGCGGTATAAGCCTTTCTCAAGAAACAAGAAGGGTCTCAAATACAATACCTAACCCTACACCTAAAGGAACTAGAGAAAAAACAACAAAGAAAGCCTAAACCCAGCAGGAGAAGAGAAATCATAAATATCAGAGCAGAAATCAATGAAATAGAAACCAAAAAAAAACAAAAAAAACAAAAACAAAAACCAATAGAACAAATCAAGGAAACTAGGAGTGGTTCTTTGGAAGAATTAATAAGATTGATAAACCCCTGGCCAGACTTATCAAAAAGAAAAGAGAAAGGACCCAAATAAATAAAATCATGAATGAAAGAGGAGAGATCACAACCAAAACCAAAGAAATACAAACAATTATAAGAACATGTTATGAACAACTATATGGCAACAAATTTAACAATCTGGAAGAAATGGATGCATTCCTGGAAACATATAAACTACCACAACTGAACCAGGATGAGATAAAAAACCTGAACAGATCTATAACCAGTAAGGAGATTGAAACAGTCATCAAAAATCTCCAAACAAACAAAAGCCCAGGGCCAGATAGCTTCCCAGGGGAATTCTATGAAACATTTAAAGAAGAATTAATACCTATGGTTTGTCTCCCTCCCAATCCCATCTGTATTAATTCTTCTTTAAATGTTTCATAGAATTCCCCATAAGTGACTCTTAATCTCACAAAACAAACTGAGGGTTGCTGGGGGGAGGGGGTTTGGGAGAAGGGGGTGGTATTATGGACATTGGGGAGGGTATGTGTTTTGGTGAGTGCTGTGAAGTGTGTAAACCTGGTGATTCACAGACCTGTACCCCTGGGGATAAAAATATATGTTTATAAAAAATAAAAAATTATATTAAAAAAAAAAGAATTAATACCTGTTCTCCTGAAACTGTTCCAAAAAATATAAATGGAAGGAAAACTTCCAAACTCATTTTATGAAGCCAGCATCACCTTGATCCCAAAACCAGACAAGGATCCCATCAAAAAAGAGAACTGCAGACTGATATCCTTGATGAACACAGATGCAAAAATTCTCACCAAAACACTAGCCAATAGGATCCAACCGTACATTAAAACATTATTCACCGCGACCAGGTGGGATTTATTCCAGGGATGCAAGGTTGGTTCAACATCTGTAAATCAATCAGTGTGATACAATACATTAATAAAAGAAAGAGCAAGAACTGTATGATACTCTCAATAGATGCTGAAAAAGCATTTGACAAAGTACAGCATACCTTCCTGATCAAAACTCTTCATAGTGTAGGGACAGATGGTAAATACCTCAATATCATCAAAGCCATGTATGAAAAACCCAAGCAAATATCATTCTCAATGGAGAAAAACTGAAAGCTTTTCCACTAAGGTCAGGAACACGGCTCAGATGTCCATTATTGCCACTGCTATTCAACATAGTACTAGAAGAGCTTAGCAAACTCAACACCCAAAGAACAAATAATCCAATCAAGAAATGGGCAGAGGACATGAACAGACATTTCTGCAAAGAAGACATCCAGATGGCCAACAGACACATGAAACAACAACAAAAAAAATTAAAGGCATCCAAATCGGCAAAGAAGAAGTCAAACTATCACTTTTTGCAGATGATATGATACTATATGTGGAAAACCCAAAAGACTCCACTCCAAAACTGCTAGAATTTGTACAGGAATTCAGTAAAGTCTCAGGATATAAAATCAATGCACAGAAATGGGTTGCATTTCTGTACACCAACAACAAGATAGAAGAAAGAGAAATTAAGAAGTCAATCCCATTTACAGTTGCACCCAAAACCATAAGATACCTAGGAATAAACCTAACCAAAGAGGCAAAGAATCTGTACTCAGAAAACTACAAAGTATTCATGAAAGAAATTGAGGAAGACACAAGGAAATGGAAAAATATTTTATTCTCATGGATTAGAAGAATAAATATTGTGAGAATATCTATGCTACCTATAGCAACCTACACATTTAATGCAATCCCTATCAAAATCTCATCCATTTTTTTCAAAGAAATGAAACAAATAATCCTAAAATTTAAATGGAACCAGAAAAGACCTCAAATAGACAAAGGAATATTGAAAAAGAAAGCCAAAGTTGGTGGCATCACAATTCCAGACTTCAAGCTCTATTACAAAGCTGTCATCACCAAGACAGTATGGTACTGGCACAAAAACAGACACATAGATCAATGGAACAGAATAGAGAACACAGAAATAGACCCACAACTCTATGGTCAACTAATCGTCAACAAAGCAGGAAAGAACTTCCAATGGAAAAAAGACAGTCTCTTCAACAAATGGTGTTGGGAAAATTGGGAAGCCACATGCAGAAAAATGAAATTACACCACACCCGAAAATAGACTCAAAATGGATGAAGGACCTGAATGTAAGAAAGGAATCCATCAAAATCCTTGAGGAGAACACAGGCAGCAACCTCTTTGACCTCAGCCGCAGCAACTTCTTCCTGGGAACATCGCCAAAGGCAAGGGAAGCAAGGGCAAAAATGAACTATTGGGATTTCATCAAGATCAAAAGATTTTGCACAGCAAAGGAAACAGTTAACAAAACCAAAAGACAACTGACAGAATGGGAGAAGATATTTGCAAACGACGTATCAGATAAATGCTAGTATCCAAAATCTAAGCTAAGAGCTTAGCAAACTCAACACCCAAAGAACAAATAATTCAATCAAGAAATGGGCAGAGGACATGAACAGACATTTCTGCAAAGAAGACATGCAGATGGCCAACAGACACATGAAAAAGTGCTCCACATCACTTTTGCTTGGCATCAGGGAAATACAAATCAAAACACAATGAGATACCACCTTACAGCAGTCAGAATGGCTAAAATTAACAAGTCAAGAAATGAAAGATCCTGGTGAGGATGTGGACAGAGGGGAACCCTCCTACATCATTGGTGGGAATGTGAGCTGGTGTAGCCACTCTGGAAAACAGCATGCAGGTTCCTCAAAAAGTTGAAAATGAAGCTACCCTATGACCCAGCAATTGCACTACTGGGTATTTACCCTAAAGATACAAACGTAGTGATCCAAAGGGGCACGTGCACCTGAATGTTTTTAGCAGCAATGTCCACAATAGCCAAACTATGGAAAAACCTAGATGTCCATCAACAGATGAATGGATGAAGATGATGTGGTATATATACACAATGGAATACTATGCAGCCATCAAAAGAAATGAAATCTTGCCATTTGTGATGATGTGGATGGAACTAGAGGGTATTACGCTTAGCGAAATAAGTCAATCAGAGGAAGACAACTATCATATGATCTCCCTGATATGAGGAAGTGGAGATGCAATGTGGGGGGTTTGGGAGGTAGGAAAAGAATAAATGAAACAAGATGGGATCGGGAGGGAGACAAACCATAAGTGACTCTTAATCTCACAAAACAAACTGAGGGTTGCTTGGGGGAGGGGGGCCAGGAAAGAGGGGGTGAGGTTATGGACATTGGGGAGGGTATGTGCTCTGGTTAGTGCTGTGAAGTGTGTAAACCTGGCGATTCACAGACCTGTACTCCTGGGGATAAAAATACATTATATGTTTATAAAAAAAATTAAACAATGCAATTTAAAAAAAGAAGTCCCCTACTAATAATGTAAAATTATTAATGTGTTTCTTTAATTTTGTTATTAATTGGTTTATATTTTTTCCTCCTAAGTTAGGAGCATAGATATTTATAACTGTTAGATCTTCTTGTTGACTTGACCCTATCAGTATGATACAGTGTCCCTCTTCTTCCCTTACTATAGTCTTTGGTTTAAAATTGGACTTTGAGGGGGGTGCCTGGGTGGCTCAATGGGTTAAGGCCTCTGCTTTCGACTCAGGTCATGATTCCAGGGTCCTGGGATCAAGCCCTACATTGGGCTCTTGCTCCGCAGAGAGCCTGCTTCCCCCTCTCTCTCCCTGCCTGCCTCTCTTGCCTACTTGTGATCTATGTCTGTCAAATAAATAAATAAAATCTAAGAAAAAATAAATAAAATAAAACTAGACTTTGATATGAGGATTGCTACCTCAGCAGTCTTTTCATGTCCATTGGCATGGTGAATGGTTCTCCTCCTCCTTACTTTTAATCTGGATGTATCATTAGGTCTAAAATGAGTCTCTTGCAGACAGCATATGGATGACTCTTGCTTTTTTATGCCATCTGATATGCTCTCTTTTGATTGGAGCATTTACCTCATTTACATTCAGAGTAACTATTGATGGATATGAATTTAGTGCCATTGTATTATGTGTAATGTCCCTGTTTCTGTATATTGCCTCTGTTTCTTTCTGTCCTATGTTACTTTGGGCTCTCTCTTCACTTACAGGATCCTCTTTGATATTTCTTGCATGGCTTGTTTAGTGATCATTAATTCTTTTGGTTTCTGTTTGTCCTGGAAGCTCTTTATCTCTCCTTCCATTCTGAATGACAGCCTTGATGGATGAAGTATTCTTGGCTGTAAGTTTTTCTCATTTAGTACCCTGAATATATCATGCCACCCATTTCTGACCTGCCAGGTCTCTGTGGATAGGTCTGCCACCATTCTAATGTTTCTGTCATTGTAGTTTAAGGGGCTCTTGCCTTGAAATGCTTTCACTATTTTTCTCTTTATTGCTGAAATTTGTGAGCTTCACTATTACATGTTAGGGTGTTGACCTATTTTTATTGATTTTGGGGGGATGTTCTCTCTACATCTTGGACTTGAATGTCTGTTTCCTTCCCCAGATTAGGGAAGTTCTCAGCTATGGTTTGCTCAAATATACCTTCTACCCACCCCATCTTTTGTCTTTGCCTGGGGCCCCAATAATTTTAATATTGTTTCACTTTATGGTATCACTGATTTCTTGAAGCCTCCCCTCATGGTCTCTTAGTTGTTTTTTCTCTTTTCTTCAGCTCCCTTCCTTCCCTTCATATTGTCTTCTGCAATAAGAGATTCTCTAGTGTTTTTTATGCTTCTTTTGAGCCCATTTAGTAAGTTTATAATCATTATCCTGCTTTCCAGCTGTGGCTTTTTACTTATATCCATATAGATTATTTTTGTGGCAGAGAGTATTACTTCTGGTTCTTTCCTTTGTTGTGAATTCCTCCTTCTAGTCATTTTGTCCAGAGAATAATAGATGAAAGATGTAACAAGATAAAAAATATCAACCATGGCTCAAGCTAAATAAACACTAGACAAAGCCACATAGGTCAGAAACCAAAAAAGGTAAGCAAAAAAGGGTGGGTGGAAGAGGAATGTAATCTCCCAGGTGGACAAAACAGGGTGATCCACTTGGTCCTGGGTGTATTTTGGTCTGTTTGTTAGAAGACCCTAAATCCCAACATTTTAAAGAAAGCAAAACTTATATATATGTAAAAATAAAACTGAACACAGTGAAAGGAAGCCCAAAATGAAGAATATATCTCTAAAATGTAAATCTAAAAGTGGAAGTTAAAAAAAGACTTAAAAACCAAAAGTTGATAAAATAAGGAACTAGTTGAAAAGGAAAAAAAGAAAGAGGAGGAAATTTTTAAACTGAAAGATAGAATCATGAGGAGAAAACCCTCAAATTCTATATACTATTTTTCCCTAGGGCTGGGTATTTGAAGTTTTGTGTATTGGTAAGCTGATGTTACAGCTGGTCTACTGGGGGAAGGGTTTGCTGTGCTGATTTTCAGGTGTCTTTGCCTGGACAGAGTTGCACACTCCTTGCCAGTAGGCCAGGCTGTTTAAGCTGCTTTGGGTTCTTCTTTCTGGCTTTTGTTCCCTGATGGCTTTCCATGCTGCTTCAGAGGTTGAAAATAAAAACAGTGTCACCCTGATCTCTGGGCCTGGAGCTGAAAGATCCTGTCCCTCTCTCTTCAATAAACCCTCAGAGAAAAGCAATCTTCACTTTCATAGGCATCAAATGCTGCAGATTCTTCAAGGGAGGAGGGTCTCCATGTTTCTGCCCTTTGCAGGGCCACCACACAGAGAGCAGTTACTGAATCCTGTGTGGGATCCCAGTTTATGGCAAACTGAGCAGAGAGCTCATTCCCAAGCTCACTGACCATAATCAGTTTCCCCTCTCCAGTGCTTGGGAATTCTGCTGGGTCAGGCACCCATGTTCTTTCTGTGACCCCGGGGAACCTGAGACCACACTGTCCTACCTAGGATTCTGTCCCTCTTCACCACTTGCTTCATCACCTGACCACCTCTCAGGCAGGGACATCCCTCACTGGTGCAGATTTCTAAAGGTTCCAATTTTGTGCTCTGCTGCTGTATCATTTTCTGGTAGCTGGCTTATGGAGGCTCCCTCCTCCTGCTGTTTATCTTCCCATGTATTCCTCCAATTCACTTCTCTGCACCTCCTACATTGTGGAAAGTGGTTGCTTTTCTATTTGTAGAACTACAGCAATTCTTTTCTTACATCTCAGGTTGAATTGGTAGATGTTCAGAGTGAGTTGATAGTTATCTAGCTAAATTCAAGGGACCAGATGAAATGAGGTCCCCTACTCTTCTGCCATCTTGCCTCTGTCTCATTGTTTCTTTTTTCTCCCTTTCTTCCTAACTCCTTTGAATTAATTTAGTATTTTTTTAATTTTTAAAAATTCTTTTTAAAGGTTTTATTTATTTATTTGACAGAAACACAGCAAGAGAAGGAACAAAAATAGACAGAGTGGAAGAGGGAGAGGTGGGCTCCCTGAGCAGGGAGCCCAATGTGGGGCTTGATCCTAGGACTCTGGGATCATGACCTGAGCTGAAGGCAGATGCTTAATGACTGAGCCAACCAGGCACCCCTAAATTAGTATTTTTTAAATATTTCCATTTTATTTACTTTTTTCCCCTTAAGAAAAGTGTGTTTCTTTGTTTTAGGATTTTGTAATTGCATTAGAGTTTACAATATACATCTTCAATTATCCATGATAATTAAATTATCATGATATTAAACAGATATTATACCACTTTACATATTTTGTAAGCATTTTATTACAGCGTGCTTCCATTTTACCCTTCTCAGCCACTGTGTTATTGCTTGCCTATGTTTTACTTCTATAAGTTATAAACTGCATATATCTTTTGATTTTCCTTTAAACAATTGATTATTTTTAAAGTGTTTTTTAACACACTTTAACACTGAGAAAAACAGTCTTTTATGTTACATATTTACCATTCCCAGCACTCTTTATTACTTTGTCTAGATTTGAATTTCCTTTGGGTGTTAGTTTCTTTCTGCCTGAAGAGCTTCCGTTACTAATTTTTGTAATCCAAGAATGCCAGCAACAAACTTTTTTTCAGTTTGTCTCAATGTCTTTTGACTTTGCTTTGGAAAGATATTTCACCCAACATGGAATTCTAGGTTGACATTTTTTTTTAACTCAGTACTTAAAAGGTGTCATTGTTTAATGGCTTGTATTTTTTAAAAAAGATTTTATTTATTTGAGAGAGAGAGAGAGAGAGAGCATGAGTGGGGAAAGGGGCAGAGGGAGAGAATATCCAAGCAGACTATTGCTGAGCATGAAGCCTGATGTGGGGCTTGATCTCATGACCCATGAGATCAGGACCTGAGCTGAAACAAAGAGTCTGATGCTTAACTGACTGAGCCACCCAAGTGCCCCTGGCTTATATTGTTCTTGATGAGATGTCTTCCTTAACCTTAACTTAGTTCCTCTCTATGTAATGTGTTTTTTTTGTTTTGTTTTGTTTTTATTTATTTATTTTTTGTTGTTGTTTTTTCTCTGACTGCTTGTAGCTTTTCTCTTTGTTACTTGTCCCCTGGAGTTTGATCATGTTTTGTGATTGTACGGTGTGTGAATGTGCATGGGGGGTTTCTACTGGGGACTTAGTGAGTCTCTTATATTTGAACATTTGTAGTTTTCATCAGGTTTGGAAAGGTTTTTTTCATAATTTCTTCAAAGTCTTTTTTGTCCACCTTCCTTATTTTCTAGGATATACAGTTATACATGTGTTAGGCCAATTAATATTGTTTCACAGTTCACTGATGTTTTCTTAATATTCTCTCTTTCCTCTTTATTCATTCTAGATTTTTTATACTGCTATGTCTTCAAGTTTATTGATCTTTCTTATGAATAATCTAATCTGCTGTTAGGAGTATAAAGTGTATTTTTCATTTCAGATATTGTATTTTTTTCATCTGCATACATTAAGTTTGTGTCTTTTACAAATCTGTCATTTTTCTTTCCATCATTTTCATGCTTTCTTTTACCTTTTTAAACTTATGGACTATAGTTATAATAGCAGTTTTAATGTTTATGTCTACTAAGTCTATAACCTGTGTCTTGTCTGTGTCTATTTCTACTGATTGAATATTTAAACATTAAAAATAATATTTACTATTTTTGGTGTATGATGGTGATTCTTCATTGGAGTCCAGATATTGTGAAATTTATATTATTAAAAATGGAGTGCTGGAGTTTGTGGTATTCCTTCAAATAGTTTTTACTTTGTTCTAGATGCAGTTAAAGTCCTTGAAATCAGTTAAGTTCTTTTGAGACTTGTGTTTAAGCTTTGTCCAAGCAGCTTCATTCTGGAGTTAATTTGGTTGCATTATTGAGACCATACCCTTCTGAGGGATCTAATGGTTTCTTGTATTAGGAGGTTTCTCCTTGCTTGATGGTGGGAGCACAAGCCACTGGTTGTGTTAGTTCTGGGGATTATTTTGCTTACCTCCTCATGCTGGTGGTGTTCCCAGATTGCATCATTCCTTCACATGAATTGGTACTCTAAAGGTTTGAGGGGTCTCTATGCAGACCTCCACAGCTTGTTCACTCTGTAAAGCCTCCTCCTTTTTGGTACTCTCTCCCACAAATTCTGCTTATTTTGGCCTCTGTCTCCAGTAACTCAGCAGGCTCTCTTTGGGTCTCCTTCCCTTATGCTCAAGCTTAGAAACTCTCCAGGCAGGACCTAGGCATTCACTGGGCACACTTTGTTATGGGCTGAGCTGTATACCCCTTCCCATTCATATGATGAAGTCCTAACCCCCAGTACCTCAGAATGTGAATGTGTTTGGTGTAGGACCTTTAAGAGGTAAGGTTAGATAATGTCATTAGGGTGGGCCCTAATACAATGTAACTGGTGTCCTGATATGAAGAGAAGATTGATACACAGACATGTGAAGGGATGTCATGTGAAGACACAGGGAGAGAACAGCCTTCTCAAGCCAAAGAGAGAGACCTCAGAAGAAACTAACCTTGCCCACACTTTGATCTCAGACTTCTATGCTCCAAAAGTATGAGAAAAGACATTTCTGTTGTTTAACACACCCCGGCCACCCCAGCCTGTGGTACTTTGCTATGGCAGCCTGAGCAAACTAATGTACCTCATTTGGTTCCCTTCTCTTAGGAAGGGAACTGTTCTAGAATGTTTGTGTTCTAAAGTCCTGTATTCATTTGATTTTCTAGTTATGTAAGCTGGAAGGTAAATTCAATTCTTGCCTTCCGTTATGCCCATAAGCAGAAGAGGGAACTAGCTTTAAACACTCAGCAACTCCACTCCAGCTCTAGTTTGGGATCCAAGAAGAGATGAAAATTATAGAATGTCAGATTAGAAAGAAGTTTAGGGGAGACTATAAACCACAGCTGTAAGAGGAAAAAAGCATGACTACTATAATAAGAAACTCAAAGTCAAAAGGTCTTAAACAGATAAAAGTTTATTTTTTTTTTTTCCCACACAATACCTTGGGCAGGCAGCTTGATGAAGTCAGAGCTCCCTACATCTTGCTTTCTTGCAGTCTGTAGAGTTTGCTCCTGTCATCATGGCCAGAGCTGCCTTCCTAAATAACCATGTTCCAGTTGCAGAAAGGGAGAGAAGTGGGAGAGTGTGTATAGCTTTCCATGCCTACCCTGCTCATGGCCAGGCTTGGCTGAAGGGCAGTCTGGGAAAAGATTTAGGGAGGACATCCTGTACTCAGATAAGACTTATATTTCTATGGAAGAAGGGGAGAATGATATCAGTCTATGCGACTCCAGTAATATTTTTGTATTTGATGAGGTGAGAAGTTTTTAAATGGGATATAAGAGTAACTTACCCTCACACAACCCTGTGTACCAGGAAGCATCAACATAGCTGGGCACTTCAGGAAGTGACCAGTGAAGATTTATTTAGAATAGTGCATTTCCACTTGACTTATGGCTGTGAAGTTTCTATATAGCAATGCCTCTGGACAGTAGTCTAATGCCTGATACTGAGTAAGAGGAGAGGAGGAATAAGCAAGCCTGAGAGATCTGGCCCCAAATCAAATTCTGGAGGTCTCTGGGGATATAATGTGTGCTGGTATAAAATGTGATAGCTGAACTGTTCAACTTACCTTTGTGATATAAGTCTGGGTATTTTTAAGTCTAAACATCCTTATAAGCTACTCTAGGAGTATGTTAGAACATCATGCCCCAACAGAACTGACAGCTTGTCAGTTGTTAGAGAAATGTTAGATTACAAAAATGTTTTATTTGAATTGAAATAAAAAGAGTCAAGAGCACATATGGTCCAAGGCCTCTTTACCACAGGGATTTGGGGTTTATCTACAGAAGAGTGTTCCAGGGTGTAGGGGGCATCCATAAAAACGGTGTTCTGGCTTCCCACCTCTGTTTCAAGAAGACTAATCCCATCTAGTTTATATGTTAGGCTTCCAGATGATATTTCATTTGTACAAAATGTTCTAGGGTTTTAAAAATATGAAGTACAAAATAGTTCATTTATAATTTGCTTGCTTGATGCAACTCGAAAGTTTGTATTAAGGGATCATTCCAATGCCTGGAAAGTGATCTAGTATATCATTGAAGAGAAACCTACCTCCCTTGAAAATTCTGCCTGTTCCTCATGGGAGCCCCTCACAACAGTCAGAGGCCATTCCAACCCCAGAGCTCTGACAGCATTACTGTGTTACCACTAAACCTTCTCTAGGCTCCAGAGCTGCACATCGTTGGTGGTTTCCCACATGCCCCTACAGCACGCCAGCCCCCAGCTGAACTCTTGGGGGGCACGTAGCCAGAGCAGGGTGGAGCGGGACACTTTACATCCACCCACACATGCGGTTTTGGATTTACTTATATCATATCATCCTTTTGGGGGAACTCCACTCACTCTGAAAATGATCTTTGATCAAGTGCAATGAATTGTTCGTTTCTATATACAAGGTTTTACAATTATTTAGCTTGGTGCATTAATCTCTTCCCTTTAAGGTAATTGTGACCTTGATTCTGCCATCTGTTATATCCACCTGTCCCAGTGAGCTTAGGGTAATTGATAGATGTGATATTTATTCCTTGATGCCTTCACCTAAATTATAGAATGCTTAACTGGGCTGAGCTCTGTGGTATGCCACTAGGGACTCCCCTTCACATTGATAGTGATTTGACTTGGCCCCACAGAAAATTCTGAAGTCTTTGATTAAAATCTATGTCCTTTGATGAGTTAATTGAAAAGAGTATAAATCAGTGATGCTCCAGACGAACAACTGAGAAGTCATTCCCAGACTGATTTACATTTATTAAGGCTCTGATGCATATTTAAGAGTCACATTAAAGGGCTGGGTTCAGGGTAATGTGTTGGACTTGCCATGATTTTAATAACTCAGCAGCATGGAGGCTGTGCCCCCTCCTTCCCTTTACAAGTGCTCAACACCACAGCAGCTGGTAACTGAACAGAGAGAAATAGCCAAGAGGGAGGCTTGCAGATTCCGCATTTCTGCAAAGTACGTCTTGAACATTTGAAAGGGCTGACATCAAACACGGAACCAGTCTGGAGAGTAGGATGTTTTCACATCAGAAACCAAGTGTCAGAATTGCAGCTTTGAACATCAAAAAAGAGGGAAGGAAAAAAAAATTCTGACAGCATTGATATCTGAGGGACAAGCTCTGAGACCAAAGATAGAGGCACTTGTGCCAAATTTTCAAAGATCCTGGTTGAAAGGTCGTCTTCCTGCATCTGCACCCTGTTTGTCTCCTCTGCTCACATGCTCCCTGGCTGGATAGGAAGAGGTCCAACCAGGCCTTGGGTTTGGAATGGGAAAAGACATGGAGGCACTGGCCTCTGGGGTGGCGGGATGCTGGGGGTGGGTAGGGGCTCTGAATTCTCTCTTGCAAAACCGTTATTTCCCGAGACGCCATTTCTGTCCATGTCTGAGGAGGGCTCAGCCCTAGCTTCCGTGTCTCGGGACCAGCAGACAGCTCCCAGGACTGCTCCATGAGGAGGAACTGGCCTTGGCCCAGCCCTTCCTCCCATGTGCCTCGGGGTGTGGTGAACACTAGACACAGTGATCCCCGCCAACTAGCCCAAGAGACAGGTGGTTGTTGTTCAGCTCAGACTCCAAAATAGGTCATTTGAATTTAAAACTGGAAACTATGTTTTGAGGATGCAAGATATTTATATGGGTAAAAAGTAAACACTATATAGAAAGGTATACCCAAAGCTGTCTTGTGCCTGCCTCTGCTATCAAAGTCTTATTTCCTCCTATTCCTTAACCATTTTTATTAGAATTGTGTTTATCATCAGTTTTTTAGTATTGCATATGCAAAACCAAGCAAATACAAAGAGTGTGTGTGTATATACTTACTACTATTATATATACACTTATTACTTAAAAATGTACATTTCTACAAAAGGTATCGCTGTTTATTGTTTTATGTCTTGCTTCCCTCATGTAACAAACCATGGGGAGACATTTGCCAAGCTGCGCTCAGCTCTTCATCCAGTTTGCAGCCCTGTAGGCTCTCTGGTGGGGATGTGCCATGTGTGTTCACCCAGTCCCTGGGCGGTGCACACTTGGCTGCTTTGTGTCCTCTGATGTCACAACAAGGCTGCAATGAATACCCCGCTCCACATGCCACTCATGGTGCACAGGTGTGTCCAGGAAGCTCCATTCCCCTCCCCGGTGCTATGCTGCCTGCATGCACACTAGCAGGTTGGGGAAGCCTGCCCCTTAAAGACAACCAGTTTGTTTTTCAGAGTCACAGTCTCTCATGGTTCATCTCCCTCTCCAATCTCCCCCAACTCCCTTCTCCTCCACATCTTCCCATGTCTTCCATGTTATTTCTTATGCTCCACAAATAAATGAAACCATCTGATAATTGACTCACTCTGCTTGACTTATTTCACTCAGAATAATCTCTTCCAGTCCCGTCCATGTTGATACAAAAGTTGGGTATTCACCCTTCCTGATGGAGGCAAAGCACTCCACAGTGTATATGGATCACATATTCCTTATCCATTTGTCCATTGAAGGGCATCCTGGTTCTTTCCACAGTTTGGTGACTGTAGCCATTGTTGCTATGGACATTGGGGTACAGAAGGCCCTTCTTTGCACTACATCTGGGTATTTAGGGTAAATACCCAGTAGTGCAATTGCAGGGTCATAGGGAAGCTCTATTTTTAATTTCTTAAGGAATCTCCACACTGTTCTCCAAAGTGGCTGCACCAACTTGCATTCCCACCAACAGTGTAAGAGGGTTCCCCTTTCTCCACATCCTTTCCAACACACATTGTTTACTGTCTTGTTAATTTTAGCCATTCTAGCTCATGTAAAGTGATATCTCAATGTGGTTTTGATTTGAATCTCCCTGATGGCTAGTGATGATGAACATTTTTTCATGTGTCTGTTAGCCATTTGTATGTCTTCATTGGAGAAGTGTTTGTTCATGTCTTCTGCCCATTTTTTGACATGATTATCTGTTTTGTGTGTGTTGAGTTTGAGGAGTTCTTTATCGATCCTGGGTATCAGCCTTTTGTCTGCACTGCCATTTGCGAATATCTTCTCCCATTCCGTGGGTTGCCTCTTTATTTTCTTGACTGTTTCCTTTGCTGTGCAGAAGCTTTTGATCTTGATGAAGTCCCCAAAATTCATTTTCTCTTTTGTTTCCTTTGCCTTTGGAGACATATCTTGAAAGATGTTGCTGTGGCTGATATTGAAGAGGTTACTGCCTATGTTCTTCTCTAGGATTCTGATGGATTCCTGTCTCATGTTGAGGTCTTTTATCCATTTTGAGTTTATCTTTGTGTACGGTGTAAGAGAATGGTCGAGTTTCATTCTTCTACATATAGCTGTCCAATTTTTCCAGCACCACTTATTGAAGAAACTGTTTTTGTCCCACTGTATATTTTTTCCTGTTTTGTCAAAGATTATTTGCCCATAGAGTTGAGGGTCCATATCTGGGATCTCTACTCTGTTCCACTGGTCTATGTGTCTGTTTTTATGCCAGTACCATGCTGTCTTGGTGATCACAGCTTTGTAGTAAAGCTTGAAATCAGGCAATGTGATGCCCTCAGTTTTGTTTCTCTTTGTCAACATTTCCTTAGCAGTTCGGGGTCTCTTCTGATTCCATAGAAATTTTAGGATTGTTTGCTCCAGCTCTTTGAAAAATACCAGTGGAATTTTGATTGGAATGGCATTGAAAGTATAAATTGCTCTAGGCAGTAGAGACATTTTAACAATGTTTATTCTTATGATGCATAAGCATGGAATGGTCTTCCATCTTTTTGTGTCTTCTTCAGTTTCTTTCATGAGTGTTCTGTAGTTCCTCGAGTACAGATCATTTACCTCTTTGGTTAGGTTTATTCCCAGGTATCTTATGGTTCTTGGTGCTATAGTAAATGGAATCGATTCTCTAATTTCCCTTTCTGTGTGTTCTTGTTAGTGTATAAGAAAGAAACTGATTTCTGTACATTGACTTTGTATCCTGCCACATTACTGAACTGCTGTGTGAGTTCTGGTAGTTTGGGGGTGGAGTCTTTTGGGTTTTCCATATAAAGTATCATATCATCTGCAAAGAGAGAGAGTTTGACTTCTTCACTGCCAATTTGGATACCTTTTATTTTTCTTTGTTGTTTGATTGCTGTTGCTAGGACTTTTAATACTATGTCGAACAAGAGTGGTGTGAGTGGGCATCCTTGTCGTGTTCCTGATCTCAACGGGAAGGCTGTGAGCTTTTTCCCATTGAGATGATATTTGCAGTGGGTTTTTCATAGATAGATTTTATGAAGTTCAGGAATGTTCCCTCTATCCATGTACTTTGAAACATTTTAATCAGGAACAGATGCTAGATTTTGTCAAATGCTGTTTCTACATCAATTGAGAGGACCATGTGGTTCTTCTCTCCTCTTATTGATTTGTTCTATCACATTAATTGATTTGTGATGTTGAACCATCCTTGCAACCCAGGGATGAATCCCAGGTGATTATGGTGGATAATCTTTTTAATGTGCTGTTGGATCCTATTAGCTAGGATCTTGTTGAAAATCTTAGCATCCCTATTCATCAGGGATATTGGTCTGAAATTCTCCTTTTTAATGGGGTCTTTGCCTGGTTTGGGGATCAGGATAATGCTGGTGTCACAAAAGACTCTGGAAGTTTTCCTTCTGCTTCAATTTTTTGAAGCAGCTTCAGGAGAATAGGTGTTATTTCTTCTTTGAAAGTTTGTTAGAAATCCCCAGGGACTCTATCAGGTCCTGGGCTCTTGTTTTTTGGGAAGTTTTTGTTCACTGCTTCAGTCTCATTACTAGAATAGGTCTATTCAGGTTGTCAATTTCTTCCTGGTTCAGTTTTGGAAGTTTATAGTTTTCCAGGAATGCATCCATTTCATCTAGGTTGCTTAACTTCTTGGCATATAACTGTTGATAATAACTTCTGATGATTGTTTCTACTTCCTTGATGTTAGTTGTGATCTCTCCCTTTTCATTCATAATTTTATTAATTTGGGCTTTCTCTCTTTTCTTTTGGATTAGTGTGGCCAATGGTTCATCGATCTTATTGATTTTTTTCAAAAAAAAAAACAGCTTCTAGTTTCATTGATGTGTTCTACTGTATCTCTAGTTTCTATCTCATTGATCTCTGCTCTAATCTTGATTATTTCCCTGCTTGTGTGTGGAGTTGGCTTAAGTTGTTATTGATTCTCCAGTTCTGTAAGGTGTAGAGACAACTGGTGTATTCTGAATGTTTCCATTTTTTTGAGGGAGGCTCGGATGGCTATGTATTTCCTCCTTAGGAACACCTTTACTGTATCCTATAGATTTTGGACCAAAGTGTCTTCATTCTCATTGGTTTCCATGAATTGTTTAAGTTCTCCTTTGATCTCCTGGTTTATCCAAGCATTCTTAAGCAAGGTGGTCTTTAGCTTCCAGGTGTTTGAGTTCCTTCCAAACTGTTCCTTGTGGTTGTGCTCCAGTTTCAAAGCACTGTGATCTGAGAATATGCAGGGAATAATCTCCTCCAGTTTCAAAGCACTGTGATCTGAGAATATGCAGGGAATAATCTCAATCTTTTGGTATTGGTTGAGCCCTGAATTGTGACCCAGTATGTGGTCAGTTCTGGAGAAGGTTCCATGTGCACTCGAGAAGAATGAGTATTCTGTTGTTTTAGGGTGGAATGTTCTGTATATATCTTTGAGATCCATCTGGTCCAATGGGTCATTCAATACTCTTCTTTATTGATTTTCTGCTTGGATGATCTCTCTGTTACTGAGAGTGTCGTATTAAGATCTCCTCCTATTTTAATGTATTCATATCAATATGACTCTTTATCTTGATTAACAGTTTTCTTATGTGATTGGCTGCTCCCATATTGGGGGCATAAATATTTATAATTGTTAGATCTTCTTGGTGGGTAGTCCCTTTAAGAATGATGTAGTGTCCTTCTGTATCTCTGACTACAGTCTTTAGTTTAAAATCTAATTTGTCTGATATGAGAATCACTATCCCAGCCTTCTTTTGAGGCCCATTGGCATGAAAGATGCTTCTCCATCCCTTCACTTTCAATCTGGGTGTATCCTTAGGTTCGGAATGGGTCTCTTATAGACAATATATGGGTGGGTCCTGTCGTTTTATCCCATCTGCAACCCTGGCCACTTTATGAATGCATTTAGGCCTAAAATGGTCATTTTTTTTTTTTTACACATTTCAGCATGGATGTTTTCATGGGTAATTCCCAGAGTACCCTTGCTCTGCTTTGGGTCTTGGAGAGAGAGGTAGGGGGGCATTCAGGATGGAGCAGGGTGAGACTGGAGGGAGGGTAGAATATCTGTTTTACACACCACTTAACTGCTAAAACTTTTGTTGGTGACATGGTGTCATCAAATCTGTCCTTGCGGAACTCCTCCTGGCCTCAACCTATGCTGACCCTTGTCAGCTTCATCCTCCCCAGCTGTGCACTCTGAGGCTGATGAACTTCCCTGTGCTGTGGTCAGAATACCCCGTTGGTATATATTCTCAGGTTTTTCCAGAAGAAAGCATTCAGAGCTTGTCTATGCTGATGGGTTTTCTTGCTCTGCTCCCATGACCTCAGCCCCCACCTGGATCCCCAGCAACCCAGAGACTTCTTCTTCACCCAAACACATCACTTACTTCTCACTACCATCAGATCCTCTTCTTGCAACTCAGTTATGGCTCAGGTTTGTCTCTCATACCCTAGCCTTTCTCACTGTCCCATCTTCCCCTCCCCACCTTCCAGTCTCTGGAACTTCCTGCCCATCTTAGAGTCCTTATGTCATGTGCATTCTTTAGCTTGCTGGAATCATCCTTAAAGATGGTGATCCTTAAATCCCAGAGGGACCCAAACTGGGTCCCTCTCTTCTCATCAAGTTGACCTTTAGCCCAGATCAACAGACAGTCCACTAGTCCCCCTGGACGGGCTTTGGGGAGACCTCGGGTCTGCTCTTCCACTATCATCCTGCACCCTCCTATTTCCCCTGACCTTCTGCTCTCCTCAAGGATCCCTCAGCCAGTTATTTCCACTCAGCTCTCTATGGAGCTGGGAAGGTGGCTTCAGGACTCTGATGACATCTTGAGGTCCTTTAAAAGGAATTGACTGCAAAGCAAATTTGTTAAATTAGCAGCCTCTCAGCCACATCTGCTTATTTTCTTTAAACAAATCTTTTATTTTCAGATAATTTTAGACTTACAAAAAAGTTGCAAAATAATACAGAATTCTCATATACCTTTCACCCCATTCCTCCTACATGAATGTCTTAGATAACTACAGCACAATTGACCAAAATTAACATTGGAATGCTACTATTTGACCTCATTCAGATTTTGCCAACTGTTCCACTAATGTTTGTTTTCTTGGCCAGGACACTATTTTGCATTTGTCCAGCCTCTTTGGCCTCCTCCAATCTGTGAGAGCTCCCTAGTTTTTCTCTACTGTTTAGGACCTTGTCAGGGCACAGGTTGAGAATGGGGAAAGGTGTACGACATTTCTCTCTCTTTATCTTACTCTATATTCTCTCTCTTTTTTTCCCCACTGTGGGGAGGAAGGAAGCAAACACCATTCTGCCTCAAATATGCCACATTCTGTTTAGTATCGGACTTCCTGCACCCCTGGGTGGTTTCCCATGGATGTGGATGCACATGCCCTCATCCTTACTCTCTTTTCCCCTTCAGAATCAGCTCAGTGCTTGCATGTGGCAGCTGATCAATAAACGTTGACTGAGCTGGGTTTAGACACTTAAGAGAATTTAGTGCTTGGGAGCCTGTGCGGGCTGTGGCACATGTATGTAAGCATTTGTAGAAGTGTGTCCTCTATGAATATGCTATGAGTTATTTCTGTAAGCCAGATTAAGCCATTTAATTTTTCAATTAAAACTTTTGAGTGTCAACTCGGTGGCAAGCACTGTACTGATTAGACCCTTTCCCAAGTCCTAGAGAAACAACCAATAAATCAATGAGGCAGAGTCCCTGCCCTGGGTGGGGCAGTCTTTTGTTGGAAGCAAAGGCTCACTGATTGGGGCAAACAACAGGGCTCTGGGAACACAGAAGTAATCAAGGAGGACTTCCTGGAAGAAGTGACATCTTAATTGAGGCCAGAAGGTTGAGTGGGAATTAACCAGGAGTGAGGGGGTGATGGGGACCGAGGTGAGGGAGAGGATGCATTTGGGGAACCACAAATCAGAAATAGAGTCCCTCTGTACCAGGTCCCACATTAGACACCTTCTGCACATCTCCTTTAAGCCTTACACCCCCCAGAAAGTAGGCATTATTGTCCTCATTTAAAGATGAACTGAAAATAACTCAGAGAGGTGACTTGCCCAAGTCCACAAGGTCAACGGGGGGTCAGGGGGGAGTCTCTGAGGTCTAAACTCAAGAAAAGGAAGCCTGTGCTTTGAATTTGAGGTCTCAGAGGATGACAGATGAAGCCTTTGTGAGACGTAAAAGAAGGGATCTATAATCTGTAAAAAGACACAATAAAGCATACATTTGTACCCACTTCCCTCAGTTCCCTGGCTGCCAGGAGCTTGGATCTTTATTGGCAGTGGGAGTGCAGAAGCTGTGGTCAGTAGGCAGCTCCTCCCTGATGGACACTCATGGCCTTGTACACTGAACTTGGACCTGTGACCGGGTTGCAGACACAGGGTGAAGCAGGGGCCTGGCATGGCTTCCTTCCTGCGCACTTAGCTGCCCAGCACAGTTGTTCTAGAGATTACCACCAAGGCTTCTGATTAAACTAGGAGAGTTAGTAAAAGCAGCATCTGCTTCAGATGACAAGTGGTCAGACCAGTGGGGCCCCGGATACCTGAGCTAACGCAGAGCCATAATGCAGACAGGCAACTGTGGTGCTGGGCACATAGACGTGAGTCAGGCAGGCCCGACAGTGGACGAGGAAAAGCCTTTAGTCTTTAGAAAGGGTGCCTCATTTTTAGAGTAAGTGCAACGGTCAGTCATGTGACCTTTCTCCCTGGCGTTTTATGACTGATGGATCCTTAAGCAGGCTAACCTGAGCTATTCCAACATGTGACCCAGTAGTCACTAAAGGACTTTTCATCTTCTGACTGCCGGAAACAGACTTCTCTGAAGACCAAAACCACTGTGCTTCTTTGGGAACCTGGCACACTGTGGGGGCCACATTACCAGCCCAGCAACTGTCCCACCAGCATACACCTGCTGCTCTCTTAAAACCCGACTCTCATGCACTGCTTCCAGAAGATAATTTGGCATTGGAGGTGGTTACTTTTAGACATTTGTAGGCCTGGGCTGAGCGGCATGAGGGGAAGTGGAGAGCAGCAGCTGCAGAGGGTCAGAGACACGCCCTTATTTTCCCAAGAGCTCAGTTAGGGGGTAGATAGAGCAGACATCTGCCAGAGAACACCTAGAATTGGGGACTTCCAAATATGCACAGCTTGCTGTCCTTCCAGTGCCACTGGGGGCATAGTTTCCTGCAGGCTGTAACTACTATGGCAGGAGAAATAGGGTCAGTTGATTCCACTTTGCCTTTTCCTTAAAAGGGTGCTTCTCAGGACTCCGAGTTGGCCCCAGAGAAGCCAGAGATGGGGGTGGGAGAGCTGCAAACTCAGTACATGATTGAAGCCAGTGTGTAGGTGGAGGTAACCTACAGAGAGATTTCGCTGTCCCACTGGCGGGTCTCAGGCAAGCCCTGGGGGAACTGTCCAGGCTGGAGGATCAAGTGACCAGGAGGTGTCATTGCCAGTTTGTGAGGGCGGTAGGGATCTGCAGATCCAGCCTAGGAAGGTGGGAGGCATTGGGATGGGACAATCTTGATGGTGGTGTGAGGAGGCCACAGATGGGTCTCTCTGGTGTGGCCTGGGGGGTCTACTTCCCTCTGGGGCGGACGTGGCCCAGGGTTACTGAGGTGCTGAACTCTTCTAGGAGGTGAGTGTTCCTTTACATTCTGGTCAGAAAAGGCCTCCTGGAAGGCTCTGGGGGTGAGTGGGAACAAGAGAGGCGGGCAACATAGCACAGTTCCCAGGTCAAGTGCCAGGGCCACATTCCAGAGGAAATGTGGATGGGGGTGAGCATGACTGGCCCCACTGTGTGGCCCCTGTTATAGGTGGATGGGTCCTGTGGGACCAGAGGGGGCAGGGCCTGTTTCAGCAGGGGACCTGGTTCACAGAGCGGCACATACTGCCCCCACCTCGGGTATAAGACTGCACCGGCTCTGCCATGCACAGGTGCTCCCCTCGGGAGCTGTGCTATATGTAGATGCACACCATTCCATTGAGTTCTCTAATTCAACACTCACTCCGTGGCAGGCACCCTATGGGCATAGTAACTCTTTAGAATGACCTGTGGGGCAGAAACCTCAGCGGCCTCCCCCTTGTAGCCTCCTGATCTGGGACCACCCATGCTGCCCCAGGAGCTAAACAAAAACCATGGGCAGCTGCCTCCCAGGCCTCCTGTCTCCCTGAGCTGCTCAGGCATGTTCCTAGCAGGGCTGGCAAGCACTGATGTCGCCATCGTGGCTATGGCCTCAGGGACTGGGACGCGGGCTCCCATTCACTGGAGATTTATCCTATTTCGAGGTTTTCTATTTATACTGCACAGCTCTGCTTCTCTACTCTAATTTCTGCAGTTTCTACTGAGCCAGCGCCTGTAAGTAGCTGGGGCCCACAGCCCTGCTGGGGGAGCTGTTTTTGTCACAGCTGGTGGCCTGCAAGGGCTGCAATAGCATAGATCCCCACCCTCCAAGGACAGGGGCCTTGGAGCCCTCCTGCTTTGGGATGAGACCAAGAGACAAAAGAGCTGTTCCATGTGCACCTGCCTGGTCTCCCCAGCCTTCGGGCCTCTGTACTCCCACACAGTGCCTAGGCTCAGCAAATAACACCTCACACTCCACCCCAGCAGTAAGTGGAGGATTTGATCTACTTTAGTTGCAGTAGATACTAGAAGCAGTACCACATCTAATTTAGCAATGGTTAAAAACATCCACCATTATCTGCCCATGAGACTCCAGTTATGCTGCTGGCTTTGGGGTCCCTGGTGGGGTAGGGTCTCTAGCTGTCAGCTGGCCTGTGTCCCCAGCAGGGTTTTCACCAGGTGTCAGATGAGATGCTGGCAGAAAGAGAAAGTGTACCCTAAAAAGCAAGTTCTTTTCAACCTCCGTTTGTATGATACTGGCTAGTGTTTTCTTAGACAAGACCCCAGCTGGATGTGGTCCTGGGACGTGTGGGTGACAGGCCACCACAGTGAGGATGGTCCACACTCCTCATAGCAAGAAGTAAAATAACATTGCTAAACTGCTTGTGGTTGCCTGAAGGTTATTCACGTGAGTCCCCTTTGTAGCTAATGACGTCCTCTTTCTGAGCAGGCGTGTCTAGTGGCCATGCATATCACTTTCACACTAGGTAAAGATGCCTTTTGCTTTTAAAATTATTATTTTTAAAATTTTTTGGAGATTTTATTTATTTATTTGACAGAGAGAGAGAGAGCACAAGCAGGGGGAGTAGCAGCAGGAGAGGGAGAAGCAGGCTCCCGGTCAGCAGGGGGTGCCTGAATGGCTCAGTCAGTTGAGTGTCTGACTTTGGATTTCAGTTTGGATCATGATCTCAGGGTCCTGGGTTCAAGCCGTATGATGGGTTCTGCACTAAGTGCGGAGTCTTGGAGATTCTCTCACATTTCCTCTGTCCCTCTCCCACTCATGTGGTCTCTCTTTCTGTCTAAAATAAATAAATAAATCTTTAAAAAATTATTAAAGCTTTCTAAATCAGAGAAAAATTCATAGAAAATGGGGGAAATAAGGAAAAAGAATCAATAAGAAAATGAAAACTACAAGTGAACCTCAAGCTGAGGAGTGAGTTTTTTGATGTTTATCTTCCATTTAGTGTACTGTAAGCATGGTTTTCTCTATCTGCCTATCACAGGGTTTACCCTCACTTTATTATTAAATCTTGAACCTGACCCTATAGACAGTGGCTGGTGGCTGCCTATTACTCTTGCATATCACGGATAGTTAAACAATTCCCTGCGGTTGGACATTCAAGTTCCTTATCATTTCTTTCATTATTATGGATAATGCTTCAGCAAGTATCCTTTGACACAGTTTTTTGTGCCCATCTGTGATTACTTCTTTTGATAGATTTCCCAAAAGGCCAAAGAATATGAACACCTCAAGGCTCTGGATATGTTTTGCTCTACTCTAAAGCCACTCCTGTCATCACTCCTGATCTCTCTCTCTCCCTGTCAAATAAATAAATAAATTCTTTAAAAAAAAAAAAAAGAGGTGCAAATGTCGCATTTTGTGTCAAAAGTGTCCCTGGAGACCAGCGCGATCTCCCCAGGCACTGGAAGGGCCCTGCCGGTGCAGAGTTATGAAGGAGCCCTGGGCAGTTTCTTGTGGCAGGACGGTACTTTTAAAGGTAGGAATCGCATATGAGTCAGTGATCAAATCAAGTCTGAATAATGTATATTTACTGGAACACAAAACACTGTGAGAATACATTTTTTAAATACCAACAAAGTTCAGTGGGAGATTTTCATTCAGTGTATTTGCTTGACATACAATTCACTTACTAATGTTAATCATGAGAACACATATCAGAAATCACAGTGATAATTCTTAAAGCAGACACCTTCCCTCGCGGGGTGGACAAACTATGGGTGCCTCCTGTGTGTGTGGGTCTGAATGCACGGGGTCTGGAGGCTGCTAGGAGGGTCTGATTCTCAGCTCTGCTGATTGTGGGTTGTGAGACCTCTGAAAAGCTAGCAGGCCTCCCTGCTCCTCCACTTTCCCATCGGGAAAACAGCGCAAGAGTACTTGTGTGCAGAGAGCTAATAAAATTAAATGAGATCATTGGTAAAATGCTCGGAGCACAGTCGCTGACGCTAAGGTCATGTGTAATGCTAAAAAGGGGAGGAGTAGCTAATGCTCCCCTCCCTCTAGAGGCATACTGCTTAGCAGGAGAAATAGACTTGTATACAAATGACTCTTGCATAAGGGTTAGAAAGAGATGGATCGAAACTGGAGAAGTAACACAATTGCCCATATTTATTTTTCTATCCTGGAAGTTATTTGTTAGGCATTTCGTTTAAGGATTCTAATGAGGCCAATTAGAGAAACAAACTGTTGGGTTGAGAATGCGGGTGTAGACCAGGCGTGGTGAATTTGCCACTCAGGGGGACAGCCCACTTGGCAGGAGGGCCTCAGTGCGTCAGGCCACTCTGTTTTTAACTTCTTTGCCTCGGAAGTCATCATGAAGGCATAAAGCACAAGACTCAGTGCCAGCCTCCTTGATCCAGACTTCCTCGACTTCTCTTGTGGACATATATGTGCTTAGCCAGTGTTTGTAGACTGTGGAGCTGCAACCATGCCAACCTCCCCCCACACCCCCCACAGAGAATCTGAGACCCAACCCTTGAGTTCACCCCAGACATGGCACAGTTTGTGTGGAACATCTGAACCCCTGTTTGCGAATGCATCCCTGGGGCTGCTATATTTACGCAGTGGGTGTCACCCCGAATGCACCTTAGGTGGTCTGGGATGCTTCCACCCCAGACCTTCTAGTTTCAGGAGCTCAGGCAGGGCACAGTGTTGGGACCTTGGGAAACTTCCATGTGATTCCAGCCCATGGCCAAGGTGCAGAATTGGCGCATGAACGGACAGGTGCCAGGTCCTCAGGGCACCCTTATAGTCTACTGGGGGGCTGGGGAAGGACAAGACCCAATGCCCTGTCAATGCCTACCTCCTGCGAGCTCACTAATGGACTTCAACAAAGCAAACGGCCAGGACCTCCACACTGAGGGCACCAAACCTGCGGGTTTTGGTTTCTATTGACCTGTCTGGCCTTCCTTGCTGAGGTAGCCCTGAAGCTGCGAGGAGAAACATTCCAGCAGAGGTACCTACAAGCCCTCAGATTGACCCATTAATAATCAGTGACCCCCATTAAGCTTTTTTTTTTTTTAATATTTTATTTATCTGACAGAGAGAGAGGGCACACAGGGGGAGGAGGAGAGGAAGAGGGAAAATCAGGCTCCCCACTGAGCAAGGGGCCCGATACGGGGCTCGGTCCCAGGACGCCCGGGATCATGACCTGAGCGGAAGGCAGATGTTTAACCCACTGAGTCACCCAGGTGCCCCTCCCCCATCAAGCTTTATTGAACATAAACTGAATTCCAGGTACTGGGTGTTTCCCTGCTGAAGAGGGTGGCGGGCACAGAAACCAAAGGGACAAGGATAACTTCCGGGGCAGGGCAGGTGGGCTGCAGGGGGCACCAGCTTGCAGAGGGAGGGTGGGACCATCAGGGCTTCTGCAACTCTTTGTATATGAGGGAGGGTTACACCTTCTAGGGTAGGACAGAGTGGTTCTGGCTGGTTCTGGGCCTGGGGGGCCGGGGGTGGGGCTGGCATTCCTGGAAGGCCTTTGCTGGTGAGGTCAGCTCAGCTGCGTCTGCCACCACTCTTCCTTGAATTGTGACTGTCACGGTTCGGGCTGTGATTCATTAAGCTGAGGCCCGGCACTTGGTGAGGGAAGCGGCCCACACCACCCACAGCAACCAGGGTCCATTTTGACCAAAGAGGAGCAAGGGTGAAGTATTTTTTGCACTGAAGGAAGTCATTATGGGAAAATAACTGGCCTGTCTGTTTTGGAAAATACAACCACTGTTGAGGGGATCATCATCTGAAGGCAGGAGACAGGGACTTTGTATTAATTGTTTGGTGAGTTGCCGTTCGCTGCACCTCACACTCCTGGCCCCGTTTCGAATTTTGGGGGCTCCTGTAGGGGCCAGCTGTGATATTCACCCACGGATGGCTTTGCCTCCTTTCTGCTGCCTCAGTGTGCTGAGGCGTGAAAGCCTCATGCCTCAGCTGTCCCCGGGGTGGGCCCCGGGGCAGGGGCGGGAGCTGCAAAGCTGTAGGCAGCCATCCCCAGGAGCAGACACTGGGCATCTTCTCTCCTGAGCAGGGGCCAGGCTTTCTGAGCACACGGTGGCCATAGCCTATGAGCCTGATTATCTCTGTCTGACCAGTTTCTGTTCTGGGCCTGAATTTCTGGTTAGCCCCAGCTGGGGGTCCCGTGGAGAGGACCAGAAGGGCCTGGGAAGCCTCTCCTGTAGGAGGCACTTGGCAAAGACTGCCACTTCATCCTTAAACCTGAGAGTAGGTCTGTCATATCCACATTTTCTAGATGAAGTATCCCTGACTTGAGAGCACATTGTCAGTAAGGACTCAGCCCTGGAACTTAACTCTTTTTAATGCAGGAAACACCGGTGAAATGAGCCCTGCAGTAAGGCTGACCGTGCAGGCTGACAGCCCAGTGCAGGACAGATGCTGGGAGGCCAAGTGGGCTCAGCAGCCTGGGGCTGCTGAAGCTCCAGGGCTTCTGGCTCAGAGTCTGCCTCCCCAGATGTTGGCCTTCCTCTGCAGGGGAAGGAGGAGGCCCAGAGGACTGCTCCCACATCCCGTGGCCCCAGGGAAGACCCCTAAATCAGAACCATTCTATTCAGCTAGAGACCTTGGAGCCAAGAGTGTGGAGTATGAAAATAGGCAATTAGGCCAAAGTACACCTTGCTCTGAGTAGGAATGTCTCTGATGCTAACGGCCATGTTGGGGCTCTGGGAGTCTGGCTGATGGGACGAATAGGGCTCTTGGCAGACTCCATCCTTCTTAGGTCCCACGGTGGGGAGGTGGGCACGAGATTGGGGCTCCAGGAGAAGATGAGAAGGCTTGTACCATGCTGCTAGTTACTCCTGTCATCCAGGGAGTGGCCATGTCCACGTCGGCTCAGGGCTAGGGGCATGACAGCCCACATGGTGCGGGGAGTCAGCAATGAGCAGGGTGTGCACCCACTCCAGGCCCAGGCAGGAGGCACCAGATTTGTCCCCATGCCTGCTGCCTGCAGCAGCTCTCTTTTCTCAGCCACTGTCTCCAAAACTTCTTTAATCTACATTTAGATTGTCTGAGGCCAAGAGTATGGAGTCCCAGGTCGTGCCAAGCTCGCGTCACTGGCCGCTGCATGCTGCCAGCTTTCCATGCAGGCTGCTTCCAGAGCTTAGAGAACATCTCTTGCCTTGGGCTGCTGCCCTGAGCCAGACATCAAGGCTGCGTGCAGATCCTGGCCCAGGGACATAAGCACTCGGTCTTGGAGGCCATGGTGATTTGCCGGGTGCCTGTCAACCCTCAACTCACATTCTAGCACCAGGCAGGGCACGGCGCCCAGGAACTACCCAGGAGCAGCTGGCTCAGCATTCTGGGTGTCTCTGGGAGTTGCTGTATGTGAGAGGGAGAAGTGGAGACCAGAGAGGAAGGGAGGGGGCATGTCCCAAGATTGGAGAGGAGGAGGCCAGATGAGGAAGTACGACAGCATCTCTGTGAGCAGCCTGGCTCAGGAGGCCCGGGTCCGGGGTGGGAGGAGACATCCTTCTCCCACAGGCCCAAGGCCCCCACTGTGACTTCACATAATACAGTAACACTGCAGGGACTTCCAGATGCCAATCGGTCCTATGGTGACAGGAAGGGGAAAGCATGGGGAAGAAAATGCCAGTCCAGCTGCAACCTGCACAAGCCCACTGTGGGACACTGGTGTTTGTCCACTCCAATTGGGAGCACAGATTCTGGGCCTGGACCTGAAGAACATTCCACGCCAAAGGCCTGTGGGTAGAGGGAACTGTACATGGTGGGGAAGGGTCCACCTTCAGGAACAGCCCCCCTGACCTGTACCTTCCTCCCAGTGGCCTGGCTGGCCCAGATACAGGCTGGCCTCCAGACACCACCAGGCATCCTGAACACAAGCTCATCAGTTTCCTGAGCGGTGGCCTTTCACTGAAGCAGTCAGAGCTGTTTGCAAGTCTTAATTCCCTTGAACTGGGGGTGGTATGGATGAATGGGCGGCTATGGGTGGTGGACACCCCTGGAGCAGCCTCTTCCCAACAGCTCCGGTCTGTGCATGGCTCTCTGAGTCCAAGGCAGATGCTCGCATTTACCAGCTCAGAGCCGCATGGAGGTTCTGCATCCAGAACCAAGCTATGAATCATAGTAAGATTCTAGGAACAGCCAGCCCAACACATGGGAATTCCCAAGGAGTTACATAAGCTCGGAATCTGGCCTGAGGAGTCTGAGACAGTTTAAGTTTCAAACCAATCTCAGAACCCTAAGAGCATTTGATGGAGGAGACAGAAACTGGGCTTGTTGCCTTCCTGAGGGACGTGGGGCCATGTCCATTTGAAGGCACCTTCTCGCTCCAGGTGGAGCTGAGAACCCTGACAGGGGCCAGTGACTCCCTGGAGACCAGCCCTGAGGCTGCGAGGGCCTCAGATGGGTTACCCGCATCCAGGCATCCCACAGGCCCCTGGGGTGGTGAGGGAGTGACTGCAAGTTGGGCTGTGTGTGAGGGCTTTGTCTGCTAGTGATGCTTCCTTGCCCACACCTCTGGCCACAGCCTTTGCTGCTCTGGGTTGGCCCTAAGCAGGGGAAGGGCACAGACTACAAGCTCCTTGGTTGCCCGGCCTCTCCTCTTCCCATGTGGTCCTTTTCCTCCTAATCTTCATCCAGTACAGGATTGCTGGAAGGACACAGGCTGTATGTGTGTTAGAGGGCAGGTAGGCTTTGTGCTGGAATGGGGCAATGCTAGACGGGCTTTCTTTTGGGCAGTAACTCTGGGGAACAGGAGTGGAAGACATGGATAGCCAGGAAGAAGGGATGTGTCAGAATTGTCCCCCAGAAAGGGGATTCCACAAGTCATCTGTCCAAGTGTCCCCTTCCATCCCCAGCTTTCTGAACCTTAAGTGCCCTGGAGGTTCCCTCACTGGGGTGACAGGAAAGCTTCTGGACACAAAGCCAAGGGGAGGCACAGCCAAGTGACAGTCACCAAAGCTGGTTGCCATAGCAATGGCTGCAGTAAGTGGTAGGCCTGGAAGAGGCAAGGTGGGAACCAGAGGGCTATTTAGCTTTCAGGGAGCGGGCAGTCATCCTGGGTGGCTCAGGGAAAGAGGTAGGAGTGAGACAGGGGCATTGTCAGTGGGTGAGATCTCAAGGACACCCACAGGTAGAGGGCTGCAGAGAGATGCGCGCGCCCAAAGCTGGCAAGTCAGAGACCGAGGGCCTGAAGCCTCCATGCACGCCCAGCTCACTCACCATTTCCTACAGGGCTGGCTCCTCACCTTCTCTCCATCGGCCTCTGCGCACTGACGGGCAGCCCAGCACACCGCTCCTGCCTCACAGGAGCCCCTGCAGTCAAGTTTCTTGAAAAGCCCCCGGCGTGGAGAGAAAGAGATGCACAGCAGAGGGTGAGGAGAACAGGGAGGGGACTGCAACAGACTGGGAGAGAGACTGCACAGGGAAGATATGAAAAATCTGTAGCAACCAGGCACCGAAGAGAACAAATATGCTGTGTACACTTGGTAGGACCACACAGGGGCACCCCCCAGGGCGGCGGCAGATGGATGGAGCGGGGGCTGTGCATTAGAAGGGGGAAGTTGCAGCAGAAGGTGGAGAGTGACCGCACTTTAGGAGGAGGAGGAAGGATGTATGGAAGGAAGCCCCTGGAGCCTGCCTGGACCCTACTAGTTGAGACTGGGAGGGTTGATCCCCTCAAGATGTGCAAGGTTCCTAGGCCGTTGTGAGGGGATGTGACGAAGGATGACAACCAGCAGTCATCCAGCAGTGAGGCTCAGGAGAGCGAGAGGCACAGCTGTGAGAGCCTCTTAGTCTCAGGAGGCCCTCAGACAGCAAGAGTGCGTGAGGCCATCAGGCACACAACAGGGAGAGAGGAGCTATGGGAGTTTAAGTTTCAAACCAATTTTAAGTTTCAAACCAATTGAAACTTAAGTTTAAGTTTCAAACCAATTTCAAACCAGGCAGAGAGTGTCACAGCCAGAGCCAAAGGGAAACAGAGCTTCCAGAACAAGGGGGTTGGGCACATCACAGAGCCAAACGAGGCAGAGCAGGCTAAATGAAGTCAGGGCAACTGCCCCTAGAATTGGTTTGTATGTTGAGACTCATGTCACCCATTTTATTGTCACATGAGTGAGGCTTTCCAGAGGGGTGGGGTGGACATGGGCTCCCACCTGGCTGGGAGGCAGGCATGCCCAGGGGCAGGTCCTGGCCCGTGGAGCCCTCCTCACTGCTTCTGAGGGGCCTGGTGACAGTCAGGTCAGAGTGGCCATGGACACTGGTTCATGAATCAGCTTCAGACTGAGGCCGTATTGCCTGGAATAGGTCTACTCTTTCTCTGCCCTTTGTAGCTGAGGACCCAGACTCTGTCCTAAGCCCTCCCTTGGCAGCCAGGGCCCCGGGCAGCCTTGGGCAGCCTCCTACCTGGTGATCTGTGGCACTAGTGGCCACAAATACCTTTGGGTGGAAAGCCAAGACCTAAGGGGATGAATATCGAGCCTCTGCTCTTCTCTTCCGTGTCACCCTCAGCTGGGCCGACTGACTTGGGTTGTGGTCCTGCTTTCTAGACACGTAGAAAAGATGTGTCTTTCTAGACACCACAGACAGGCAAATGGACAGCCAGCGTCTGTCTGGGCTTACTGGGTGGGAGGAGTCTGAGGGCTGTGTCCTCCTAGGAGGAGTCCTCAGGCGGGCAGCTGGATCCCAGTGCCCCCTCAGGGCATCCTCTGGGGTGATGGGTAGAGGTATGAAGGAGGAGCCAACATGGGTCCTTGAGGCCCTTTGATGGAAGAAACCAGGTCAGCTTCTTAGAGCAGAGTAGAAGGCCCACCTGAGCAGATAGCTGCTCCCCTCTGGAGCCCCATGCTGTGTGCTCTCCCAGAGGGTGATGGGCTGAGTGTCTGTGTCAGGAAGCAGTGCCATGAACAGGGCATCCTTCTAGCACCTGTGAATCTCTCTGGTCACTCCTTCTCTGCAGGGCAGGGAGGCAGGCATCCAGGTACAGTGTTGGTATCAATTAGGATGTCTGGTGCATTGGACAGAAATGAATGGAACAAAGAAGACCCCTGGCCCCAGCTTCACCCAGAGTCACGAAAGTCAGTGGGGACAGATCTGGGGATAGAACCTGGCCCCTGACCCCCAGGCTTCCCTGCTTTCCGTTCTGCATCCCCTCCTCCCTCCCATTCAGGACCTCTACCTCCACACGGGTGCCATAGCCTTGTCTCAGTCCTGAGCCCCGGCAGAGTGGCGGTTGGCTGAAACTAGTCAAGGTATGGAGAGCCGTGTCTCTCAGCCCGGTAGTGAGGACACAACTGCCAGGCCACCAAGTACCAGCCTGGGCCCTGAGCCGAGGCACTCCTGCAGCGGGAGGAGTTTTCATTCTTTTTCACTGAAAGAGATAGTTGTCACCCAAGTGGGAGTGACTCTGGGCCATCGGGAGCTCTGTCATCCGAGGCCACAGAGGGACAGCCAAGAACCACTGTGGCTGATGGGACCTCATTCTCCAGCTCTGCCTTAGGTTTTGGGGAGCAAAGAGACACATGGGAGGACCCCCCCCCCCCGCTACCGCTTGTGTGCTGTTATAGAATGTGGGAGGTCAGATGGGGAGGCTGCCAATGGCCCTGGGTCTGGAATGTGGTCTTTGGAGCCAGACTGCCTGGGTTTGAACCCTGGCAGCACCACTTCGCTTTGGCCTCCATGGAGTTGTTTAGTTGCTCTCTCCCTCGGTTTTCCCATATGTGAAATGGTCATGGTAATAGTTCCTGCTGCATGTGAGGACAAAAATGAGCAAGTGTGTATACAGCACTCCGTGTGGGTCAGCAGACTGAACACTTGTCCTTTGTATGCACTCACCATCCTCACTGCCAGGGATGCAGCTGAATTCTGGGATCCAGGTGTCCACACCTCCTACATCAAACCATTCTCCACCTTTGTCCCCTCTGCTTCCCGGGTCATGACTATCTCCCTCTGTCTTGCATTTCATTCCCCCAGAGGGAAACTTCTTGTTTTGGTGGCTTGATCAGTAAGGAGCCCCCACTGTTGTTGCTGGAAGGGCCCAGCTCCTGGTCAGAAAGGCTGGGGTCCAGATGGCAAGGAGTGTCACCTGGCATACAGCAGTCTGGCCGCCACGGAGGCTTTAGCTGATTTTCTCAGGAGGGACTGTGGGCAGTCCAAGCGTCTGTCCTGGCCGGGAAGAGAAATGAAGCCTCGGATCCCCATCAGCATCACCGGTGTCAGCCAAAACGTGACCCAGAGGAACAACAGGCGAGAGGCAGAGGCTGAGGGATGGAGTCTGGCCTCTCCTTTCAGCAAATGTGCCCACCATCTCATGAGCAGGGTCCTGAGGGGAGATGGTAGCTGGGATGATTGTTTTCCTGTGTCGTCTCGGCTGGGAGAAGGGAGAAAGAGCTGATAAAACAATATTTCTGGGTGTGTCTGTGATGGTGTTTCTGGAAGAGATTAGTATTTGAATCCGTAGATGAGTAAAGAAGTTCTGCCCGCATGAATGTGGGAGGGTGCCATCCAATCTGTGGAGACGGAATAGAACAAAAAGGCAAAGGAAGGGTGAAAGCCTTCTTGAGCTGAACATTCATCGTCTCTTGCCCTCAGACACTGGGGCTCCTGGTTCTCGGGCCTTCAGACTCAGATTGAATTACACCACAGGCTTTCCCAGGGCTCCAGCTTGCCGACAGCAGATTGTGGGACTTCCCAGCCTCCACCATTGTGTGAGCCAGTTCCTGTAATAAAGCTCCATAGAATGTCTATATGTACCGGGCTGGCTTTGATTCTCTGAAGAACCCTGACTGACACATAGGCCCAGAGTTGGGAGGGTTCCCAGGCATCCTCCCTTCCCTCCCCCAACCTCCCCCAACCTCCCAAATCCCAACCCTCCCCCAAACCCCACCAAAACCTCCTCTGGTTTTCTTAACAGTCTTATAAAGATATAACTGCAAATTAGAGAAGCGTTACCAAAGAGCAGTCTTCCTCAGGGACATGTGGACAACTTCCTCCTTGGCCTTCACCATGACTTAGCTTATTGGAGAGGACCTTCCAGTCTGCCCATTTCTTTCCACGTCCTTGCCACCACCCTACGCCAGGACATCACCACATCTTTTCTGGAAATTTGTGGCAGCTTCCTCATTGGCTTCCCTATATTCATACGATCCGTTCTCTACCTTGCCCAAGCAGTTTAAAGCACAGATATGGTTCTGTCCCACTCCTTAGACTCCTCAAAGGCACACTCTTGCCCTTGGCCTAGAAGGCTCACCCCTGCTTGCCTGTCCCTTCTCATCTCAGTTCCTCCTTCTCCCCGCTCTCCTCTCCTCTGCCCTGGCCTGTCCTCTGTTCTCCCTTCCCCTCCAGCTTGGCCCAGCTCTCTCCTGCCCTCTGGGTACTTGCCTATGCACGTCCTCCCCCAGAACAACCTTCCCAATCTCTAAAAACAAGCTTCCATGCTGCTTCCCCAGCAACAGATGAGACTCTCTTTGTGATCCTTCTGTACTTTGTACTCTAATAATCACTTGCCTAGTAGCTATTAATCTATGCATTTCACTTTTGAACTCTTCACTGCAACATGGTCTCCATGAGCATAGGCTGAGTCCTGTCCCCCACATTTATATGTGACTGTACTTGGAGACAGGTCCTTAAAGAGGGGATTAATTAAAAGGAGGTGGTGAGGGTGGGTCACCCTCCAGTATGACTGTGTCCTCATGAGATAAGAAATCTGGACTCATACACACACAGAGGAAGGCCAGTGAAGGCACAGGAAGAGAGTGACCATTGGAAGCCAAGGAGAGAGGCCTCGGAAGAAAGCACTCTGCTGACACCTCAGACTTTCAGCCCCAAAACAGTGAGGAAATAAGTGTCTGTTGTTTATGACCCCTCTGTCATCCTCTGTCACAGCAGCTCTAGCAAGATGGCACGGGCATCATGGATTTGCTCACCTCTGTTTCCATAGCACCAAACACAGTATGTTCCGACCCATCCACCAGGGCCCCACCAGGCCGAAGCTCTGGGGGTGCTTGGCCTCTTGAGAGGGATTGTGTTGCCTCCATTCTTCTCTGTGATGCTGGTGTCTGGCATAAGGAGTCTTAGGAAACAGCTGTAGCATAAATGAGCACACATGGGAGGGATGGGGAGAAGGTGCACAGACGCAGAGCAAATGTCCTAAAACGACCGTGATAAAAATGGGCCACATGCTCCGATTTCTCTGGCGGAAACGTGCTTACCCTGTTCTGGGCAGGAGGGAACTTCTCTGCTATCTTGGCACTGCCCATTCTTGCCAAGAATCTCCAGGCAGGAAGCAGCTTGAATCTCGTCCTTGAGTAGGCTGTATCCCTCTGCCATGTGCTACCAATGCCTGTTCTCCTCAGGCACAGGGCTCTTTGTGTTTCTAGTTACTCATTCAACACCGGTCTTCCTCTCCAGACTGCAAACTCCATCTTTCCTCACCCTGTCTGTAGGGGCAGCCTGGCACCTGTGAGTGTCTCCTCACCATGCATGTTCCAGGGAATGAGGGAGGGAGACTGGAGCCAAAGTGCACCGATGGGTTCATTTCCTCCATGCTGCTTCCTTTCTGCCTCCTGGCTTTCAGCTAGTTCTATTTTTTAGGACATTAAAGAACGTGACTTCCACCAAACTGAGAATTTTACTCCATATTTATGTCCAAGTCTGTCAATCTTTCCTATGGGATTTGATATTTATTCCTCACCTTCAGAAATATGGTGCAGTCTCTCTGATGGTCCACTTTCTCAGACTTTGCTAGGTTGTTTCTAGAGGCAGTGTCCTGGAGTAGGGTATAGCCCTGTGGGGTGGGCATCTGCTGGTTTTAGCTGGTCTGTCAAAATCTCCTTCAGTTTTGCTCCCAGGATTGTGTGTGTTGGGGGGTCCTCTTGCTTTCCTCTTTGATCCGTGTGGTTTGGCTGGATGTCAGCTCAGGGACAGCCTTTATCTCAGGTCCCATCAGTTAGCAAATTCCTGCCCTCTCTTCACAATGGCCGAGTGAAGGAGATAGGCACGGGCCCAGTCTGAACTGGTAAGGTCAAGCCTAAGATTTTGTCTGGGACCACTGAGAAAGAGACACTTTCTTTCTGTGGGGATGGTGAGGTATTAGTCATCTCAAACTTGTTGGTGATGTGGGGACCACAGCCTGCCTGAGAGAAGGGAAACAGCATGGAGGACAGCAAACCCAAGAGATACCTGAGAAGGGCATATGAGTACCTGGATCCAGCTGTGCCTGAAGTAAGATGTACCTCAACCAGCTTCTTCTTCTTCTTCTTCTGTTTTTTTTTTTTTTTTTTTTTTAAGATTTTATTTATTTGGGAGAGAGAGCCTGAGAGGAGGGTGGTGTCAGACGGAGAAGCAGACTCCCCACTGAGCAGGTAGCCTGATGTGTAATGCGATCCTGGGACTCCAGGATCATGACACGAGCTGAAGGCAGTCACTTAACAGACTGAACCACCCAGGTGCCCCTAAACTAGCTTCTTAATGAATATTCAACTGGCATTTTGGGCATTCTACACATTGTAGGTGTTTACCATTGCAAGATGTTTACCATCCCCAGTTCTCACCAGCAAAATGGAGGACGTTTCGCGAGTCATTATAACAACCAGACCCCATCTTTTTCACATATTCCACATGGTTGCCCTTGGCTTTTCAGTTACTTGAGTCAAGAATTTCCCCCTTTTTATTTATTCCACTTGGTTTTATGACATTATCAAATAATGACTAATGACAATCTGTTTACACTTTTGAGTCTCAGGGTTTAATCTTTAGCATGTCCATTGATCTTGGTAGAGCCTATCAGAGGCACAGCACGAGTTCTGAGAGGAGCCAACGGCCAGCACAGGCACCTGTCAACATGGACCAATGAAAAGTTGTCCAGTTCTAGTCCTGGGACAGACCTCAGCATACTGGGACCAGCCTTGAATATTGGGTGACAACAGCTCAGCCTAAATCAGGACACCTGCAGGTCACAAGTCCGAGATGCACTCCCTTGTGGGCAGCCAAGTGTAGCCCCCTTTGGGAGATTAAGAGAGACACTTGGAAGGGTAATACCAAGTGAAAATGAGATGAGAACTCCAACATGTTCAAATCAATAAGGATTCGTAGAAGATCCACAAAGATGGTGACTGGGTCTGTGAGACCAGGCTAGTGGTGGGAACTGGCTTAGTGTGGGAGGGATTCAGGCCTCAGCATTTTCTCTGAGCAGCACAGGCTTTAGGAGGGGGTGCTGTGTCCTCCACATGTCTAAGTGAGAGAAGAAACATTTATCTCAACATTGGAAGGGACCTAGAGCTGCTCTAGTCCTTCTTCCCTCTAGTATGGGCCCAGGGTGTGTTCCCTCAGGCACAGCTCAGAGCAACTGCTAAAAGCCACCAGTGGCTCCCCTGCCTATGGGACTGAGCCTAGACTCCTCTTAGCATTCAATCCTGTTTCAACCACAGCTTGCCCATGCACTAGTGTGTGGTCTTACATCAGGCCTTGCGTTGCCTCTGATTCTCCATCTATAAATAGCACGATAGCAGTGCCCACCTCCGAAGGTGGTTCCAGCTGATAGCAGAGAGAGTGTTGCCTGCTACAAACATCATTTCAGGGTTTCTGCCACATTCAGTAAAGAGCTGGAAGTTGGACATCAGAAGTCCTGGCTCTGCCACTCATTGAATTCAGAGCCAATGGTGTAGTTTCTTAGAGTCTTGATTTCTTCATCTATTAAAGGGGAGTAAGGACCCCATCTCAAGGAGATGCTGTAAGGATGAGGCAAGATGATGTTTGTAAATTAAGTATAAGGCAAAGTTCATGGATCGTGTGTCAGTCCCTCCATTTGGAAAAGCCCCAGGCCCTGGCCTCCCCACCCTCAAAAAAGCACAGTTTCAGGACAGAATCCCAGGGAGGCATCTGAGGGGCTCTACAGTCAGGGTACCTCTGCCCCACAGACTTGTCATTGTCCAGCCGGGCACCCTTTCCTGACATATTGTGGTGGGTACTGCCTATATGTCCTCTGTCCCCCTCTTCTCATGCTGTCATTCTTGACATTTCATTTCTGTGGAGGGTTTAGGGTCCAGCTTCTGGTGCTTCAATAGGCTTGAGTCTAGGTCATAGTGTTCTGTGAGCAATGTGACCTGAGACAATTCATTTCACCTCTTCTAACCTTCGTTGCTCATCTAGCAAATGAGGATGAGTAAATTTCACCGAGGGCAGGAGGACTAAGTGAGCATATAATATACTTCCTTATTATAGTGCTGGGCCCTCACTATACTCCCCACCCACAACCTGTGCTCATATACATTCCTTTAATTTTTGTAGAAGGAAAATGTCTCCTTGCTAAGCTTCCTTCCAGCTCAAGGATATATGTGATACTCAAAGAATATGGTGGGGGGGTGTCTTGGTTACAAAGGCAGTGAGATCTTATCTCAAGAAATACCCCAACGTATTTCAAGCTGGGGCAACGCTCTGCCAGGCATTGTCTATCTGGCTGATGTGGGGACAGTCCCACTTTTCTGGAGGTTGGTGGTCTCCTGAAGGCCCTCGTGTTGGTGGATTCCAGGCACTCTTCTCCTTGTGCTTCAGAAAACGGCTCCCCACAGCTTGAGCACTGTGAGAGCAAGACACACAAGGGCAGGGTGATGAGTGTGCTGGTCTGGGAGGTCAATTCCAGGCACTTCTGGAATTGATGGACTTGAGTACTGACACAAAACCCTTTCCCACAAGGAAGGAAGGAAAGTCATCGGGAAACAGTCGCTCTACTTTCTAGGCAAACCAGCCACTGGAGGAGAGCTAGTGGTCCTGCACACTCACCAGCTCAATCCTTACTGCCCAGCCAGTGGCTCTCTGGCATGTGCTGGATATGGCAGTCTTGAAATTCCCAGTATCCTTAATGGCCAACCACCCTGTGCTCCCCACATGGAAGCATTCTGCGGTGGTGGATGGGTGAGTCAACATGCTGGCCTGCAGGGATGCTGTGTGGCACCGGCCCCCTCATGCTCCTACCCACTTGGACATTTTTGCTTGGGCTCACTCAGCCTCTGCCCCCAACCTCACTACTCACATCATCCAGACACAAGGCCTCTCCATGTTCATTTTTATTTAAAGACTCAGAAACACAGGCATCATAGTTTGTCATCACTGTCAATTCTTCCAAAATCACACGCTGACATTTGTGTGTAACAAAAACATTAGTGTGTGTGTGTGTGTGTGTGTGAACTGTGCAAAGTACAAAGAACATCCCAGCCAGGCAGCTGAGCTTGTTTGGAGTGCCAGAGCCTGGCATTCACACGGTGAGGCTGCCAGGGAATTGCCTGCTCACTGTCTCCCCACTCCACTTCTGAGGCTCTTTGGTGGACCAGATGTCCCTGTCACTTCAGTGTCTGCTGACCTTGGTAGTGGCTATGAGCTCTACTGCATTGCTCAAAGCAAGTCACTTTGGCTGCCAAATGCCACTGATAACCAAGATGTCTAAGTTGCTGGGCCAGGGTAGAATGTGAGCATTCAAACAAGGTGTTGGTTTCATCTTAGTAGCCAAAATGAGTTGGTTATTTAGAACAAGTTGGCCTAATTCTTCTTTTTCTCTTGTCTGTGGGCTAAATGGTCATGAAGGCTGATGGATTTGGCTTAAATGTGTTTGAAAACAGCCCAGAGCGTGATGGCTGGCCTATGGCATTGCTTCCTTCCCGAGGTCATGCCAATGCCTGCCCCAACTCTGCCTCAAGAGAGGTCAGCTGATGCCTTGCAAAGGCACTGGCCACCAGCCCCAGCTCTCTGCTCCTGCCTCGCCCACAGTCACTAGGCTGTTCAGCGATTCCTACCTACCACGAGCATCGTGTGGGCGGTGGCTGGGAGAGGAAAGAAGGTCCAAGTTAGTCTGTTCTGTTGCTTGGTAACTGCCTTCATTTAAAAAAAAAAAAAAATTCCTTATTATCTGGGGATTTGTTAGTTCTGGTCTCCCTGGGGGCACACGTGTCTCAGCACATTCATCTATGCACAGTTTTGGTGATGGCGTGATTTTAAACACGTATGTGATTTTTGTGCATTTCAGGCAACTAATTTGGCATCAATGGCAAATGGATACCTTCTGGTTGTCATTAACTCATGTATAGGGCTCCCTGGGTTTAAGCAGGATTTTGTCTTTCTTTGATTCAGAACAATTTCTCAAGTCTATTAAATCTATGACCATCTGGAGAGAGGGGAAGAGCCTTTGTTGAGGCATGATCCCACCCTCGTGGTGACCACCGGGTGGTAACAAATAGCCAAGTCACAGCCCCAAATAGGAACTCTGAAAATAAGTGCTTCATATTTCAAAGGTATCACATCATATAAGGGAATGTGTTTCTGGATTTTGTTGCATCTTTGAAAATCAGGCGATGCTATGTTACCAAAGGCTAATTTAGTCTGCCTAATTTAAACCTGAGTGGGTTTTGAAAAAATAGAGAGAAGGGGCTTATCAATTGTGACTTTGAGCTGATAGGAATGTATTCTTAAGATCTGACTCTCTAGAGAATGAGATGGCCTGATGACAGGGCTTCTCCCGTCTGTGTCTGTGGGAGGTCTGGGCTGCTGGGCTCAGGAAGAGGCCTTGATGGACCCCATCCAGGGCAAGGTCCTAGGATCAAAGGTGCCCCTTCTCTCTCTCCTCCTGGCTCCCTTGGATTCTGTCAGTCTGCAGCAATGCCTCAAATCCCTTTCTCCTCATTGTATTTCCAGTCTCTAGACTAACATTTGTACTGCCTGATAGGGAAATACTTATTTAAAAAAAAAAAAAAGACAGAACTGTCACAAGGTGGTAAATCTGAACTGTGGTTAAAAACTGCTTCAGTACCAAGAAATCATATCTTGATAATGCTAATTGTAGTCCTTTTCCCTACAGCAATAAAAGGAAAATTCTGCCTTCCTAGACTGGGGTTGACCTTCATGTTCTTTTTACTGCCACACACAAGGCAATTATAATGACCCTTCCTTGAAATGGTTCCAATTCTTGAATAATAATTATCACTGTCTAGACATAGCAATGAGGCTTTGGTAAGGGTTTAAGGAAATTGACTTTTTCCAAACTCCCTCCAACCACTTAAATGGATTCCTTCTTCTCCGTGGAGCAGTAGCCAATACTGATGTTGAGTACGTGGGCTTTTCAGAGTTTTCCAAAATTCATATGGTATGTATCAAAATTCTGCCCACTTGATATCAGCTCAGACATTTTTTTTTTTCTCTCAAGCTCAACCAAGTCATTACTGGTTTACAAAAAGGCAGCACCAGATGTATGAAAAATAGGCAATGTATGACCTATTAGAAATATAGAAAGTTTGACAGCTTTACTTTAAAAAGATGTTGTAAGAAAGAAGCAATGCAAAGGGACAGTGGCCGCAAAATGAAATGTGTGGCTTATAATATGGGTAGGAAACAAAGCCAAGTGCGATCTCACGCCTCCTGCATGAGCTGCGTGTGGGGTTGCCTGGGGGACTCTGGCGACCCAGCCACACCCCTGGGTCGGAAACACCCCTGCTGAGTGGCCAGATGGCAGGTGACTGAGGTATATAGAGAGGTGATGGAGCAATCTGGACCCCACGCAAGCAGCCCGGGGCAGCCCTCAGACCTTCTGCTGCCGCCCCGGACCCCGTGCCTGCCATCCAAGCCCTGCAGCCCTTCCGCAGCGCCCAGGCTCTCGGGGGCAACAAACAAGAAGGCTGCAGCTTAGCAGTCCCTTGCAGAGCCGATCAACCCGCATCAGCATCTTCTCTTTTCAAAGATAGTTCTTTAGAGTTTACACAGAGGGAAGCATTTTGTGGAAGAACAACCCCAAGGTGCACTCCTGGTGGGTGGCTGTAAGCGAAGGCACGACCTCCACATCCCCCAGCTCCCATCCCCGTCCAGGGTGGCCTCGCAGGAGCCTCAAAAGGGACCTGGGGCCCTCGGTGGCCCTGACTGCTTCTCTTTGCCCCCTGGGGATCCCGGGGAGCCTTTGTGACTGGGGAGTGGGGCGTGGGGCGTGGGGCGTGGGGAGCGTGTCCTCAGAAACTCTCCACAAAGCTGCCCGGGAAGAGGCCCGTGCGGCCGTTCCTCTGCAGGGTCCCCTTGTACCAGCCGTCTTCTCGCTTCTTGTGCACAAAGACTATGTCGCCTTCCTTCAGCTCAATCTCTGCCTCGCTCTGGGGAGGATATGAGACCACCACGCGGTACCTGGGGGGAAACAAGACACCACATTGGGTGAGACTGACCTTAGGCTGGAGGACGACCCCCAGGGCCTGCTCTTCACTCCACCTTTCCTTTTCCATCCGGTGTAAATTATTATAACTTAGGGCTACTTCCCCCACTTTAAAAAATCTCTACTTTGATTTTAATTTTTATACAACCTTTTCATTTTTTTATTAAAATTAAAAATATTCCCTATGTTGTCCTTTTGGACCCCGATCTATGCTTCCTGCCTGAAATGCTGTCCCTCCCTCCAGCCCATCTGGGACGGTGGCCTCCTTGAGGGGAGCTGCAGCTGGAGGAGGGCAGCCTCTGCTGCCGGTGGGAGCTGGGCAGACCTGCAGCTCTGCAGCCGCCACCCAGCAAATAGCCCCTCATCCCAGCCCAGAATGTACACTGCAGCTCCTGCTGCCTGCCACTGGCCACAGGAAAGGAATGTCAGCCAGACTAGGGGCCCAGGTGCAGAATGACCGATGGCCTCCAGGGATTGGGTCACCCACAAATAGGAAATGAGCTGGGGAGGAGCCACGGACTGGAGGGTTGGTGATGCTGGGCCTCAAAGACCCAGGGCTTGAGCTGGTCTAGAGGGGCCACCCCTGGGAGGCACTATCTTGCTGCTCTTTCCTTCTTGGCAATGCCTGGGCTGTGATCCTGGCTCACTGGCTGAAGAGACAAGGAGGGGATGTTCCTTCACTCTCAGTCATCCTGGGCTATGAAGACCTGTCCTCTGGGTCCAGCCTCCCCCATTAGCCACAGCCACACATATGGCCCCGGAAGGAGGTCATCCAGGTGTCCCCACAGCTGGCTGTCCTGAGGTCAGTTAAGGGGCTCTCTATGCGGAATCTCTGACCTGTATATTTTGGCTTGGGAGAAATCAGAACATTATAAAACAAAAGAATTTCTTAAAGAGTGGCCGTGGACTTCATGACCCCGGGTCAGATTTTCCTGGCTCTGTCCTGGGCCTACTGATGAATCTCTGTGGAATGGGTCTAGGAGTGTGGCTTTTCAACATGTTCTAGGGGTCAATATTTGCTTGCTGCTGTCTGAGAGTCAAGGTCAAAGTGCTGAGCGAGTCTTCATTTTTCAGCCACCTGTGCAGAGGGCCTGGGCGCTGGCCCATCGGGGTTAGGATAGGAAAGCCATGGTTTGGGGCAGCTGGGGTTGGTGCTCTGGAGACGGCGGGGACAATGCATAGGCAGAGAAGACCCAGGCCCCTCTCTGGAAGCTTCCAGCCCCAGCTTGTTCCAGGCTTTGAAAGTAGGGGGCAGAGAGCATGGTGGCTCCCAAGGCCAACTTGGCAGGTAAGCAGGGGGCTCCTGCTACTGAGGGAGCAAGTCCGGCCAGGCAACCTAAGTGCTTCAGAACGTCTGTAGGTGTGGGAGGGTCAGGCCCATTCTTACTGCTGTTCCTTGGCTTCAGATGCTGGCTTTGGGATTATAAAGGAGGAGAGAAAGGACTGTATGCCTCTCGCCCTCGTCCCCGCCCAGAATCTCTACAAACGGCAGCCTGCAGCCACTCCCCAAAGGACAGATGGCCTCTGTGTCTGTGAAATCCATGAGATCGCCCAGTGCCGCGCAGGCTGCTTGATTCCCACACTTCCTGCCCCCAGGCTGTGTGCACGACCGCAAAGACCAGTGCTGACCTTCCCTGTGGCTCTCTGCCACCCTCCACCTCTTTGTCAAACACCTGCCTCCTTCTCTTCCCTGAGGAAGAAAAGGCAAAGAGTGAGATGATTTCTCAGACTTCAAGACAAGTTTTGGCTTTAGCCTCCACTGCCAGATGTGAAGCAACAAGCAACTCTGAAAATGTAATTTGCTAGAAAAAAAGTAATTTGGTGCTTCTGAGCAATTCAATGACTTAATGAGCCCAGATGGATGATGTGGGCCTTTTGTATAAGAGTCGAGCAGTTAATGTTCCTGTCCAGATCATTCCAAGATTCAGAGCTATTTTTCCTGCTGCATGAAAGTAACTGATACTCCCTGTTACAGACACAAAGGGCCAAATGAACAGTTAAGGACAGTATAACTCTCGTGTTATGACTGTGGCATCATAGATCAGAAGAGACTTACTTCCCTGTACTGTGTTAAGGTTATGTTAACCACAGATAATTTTCAGACATAAAACTCAGGAAATCAGAAGGCTCAAGATCAGTATGAATTCCTACCATTGCCTATTGCAATTAGCATCACATGTGAAGGGTGATATGTCTTCCTCCTGTCTCATCTGCCCCTCCTCCTGACAACAGGGGTCCCAAGGGGGGCCTGTGAGTGCCCAGCTCTTCAGAGCACTTTCTTCAGTGCTGTTGAGCACGTGTGATCCCCAAGCTGGCAGAATGTGCTCATCGCAGAGAAGAGTCCTTCTAGGCTCTTGGAAATAAGCATATGTTTATATCCTAAACACTAAACTCTGATAGCAACACATGTATTAGTTGCCTGTTGCTGCTGTAACAAATTTCCACAAACTTGGTGGCATAACTCAGCATTAATTTCTTACTCACAGTTCTTCAAGTCAGACATCTGATATCATCTCCCAGGCTGCACTCCTTCCGGAGGCTCTAGGGGGAAGGCACTCCTGGAGGCTGCCTACATTCCTGGCTGGACACTCCCTTCTGTGTCTTCAAAGCCAGCAACGCTGCTTGAGTCCTCACACCTCATCACCTTGACCTTCTCTGCTGCCTTTCTTTCTTACTTACAAGGACTCTGGGGTCATACTGCGCCCAGCCAGATAATCCAGGATAATCTCTCAATTTTAGAGTTAGCTGGTTAGCAACCTTTGTTCTGCATTCAGGTTTCATTCCTTGAGACTATGTGAGGCCTCGAAGCCATGGTTTTGGGGAGTAGAGCATAGACATCTTTGGGAAGCCATTACTCTGCCTACCATGACACATGATAGATCAAAGCCAAAAACCTTTTAAATCCTAACAAAACCAAACAATTCACAGGCTGGTAAAAGAGGAGGATAAAGACATGGTGTGTGTGAAGACGTGGGCAAAACGACATTGCCAATCAAAGGTTGAGGAGGGGGTGACAGGCAGCACTGGGGGCATCATCAGATCATTCTTCTAAAGGTCACAGCATTTCACAATATTACATACATCATTTCCAATATTATTAATGTTCTTTTTCGTGCATTCATACTTTCCCATGTATTGATCTCTGTGTTTTACAAATATTATAACCCTCAGACAGGTATATCCCTAGTTTGTAGATAGGGAAATGGGGACTCGAAAAAATGAAAACACCTATTTGGGTGAACACTTATTTGGGTAAGTGGTCAGTGCACCTATCTCTCAGAGCTACTTTGTAACCTCCCCGAGATATGAGAGAGCTGGGAGGCAGGCATCCAGAGGATGGGTGGTGGGGTGGCTGGCCCAAGAATTCCAACGCACTTGTCCAGGGTTGGTATATCCCTGCCAGGGAGCCAGGGCATTGGACAGTATTACTGGGTCCCGTAACTACAGTGCTCTTCTGTGTTCCCCGGGTACCTTCCAGAAATGTGGCTCCCTGTACACACTGTCCATAGGACTTAATATATCTAGATGGCCGAAGATTAGGGTCCCAAGGAAGGGGTAGTGATGGGCACCCTGGTTTATGCATTAGGCCTATGAGTTTGGCTCCTACAGGTCTCCTGAGAGCCGGGCCTGCCACTAAGTGAGATGACTTGCAGGCCTGGCCTGGTGGGCCTGGAGGATGTTCTCCATGGTTCACTCCCCTGGGAGGCCTCACTCCAGCCCAAACTTCCTTCCTCTGTGAGAGTTTGGAGAGCAGCTCCCGGTGTCCCCCCAAATCCTCTGGAGAAAAATGGAGAGATCCGAGGGAGTATGGACATAGGCGACACCCCAGACATGCAGCAGCCACAGTCCAGCTGCTCCGCTCAAGGTAGAGAGGCCCCTTCCTCAGTACACTGGTGGTAGAAACCTCCTGGAATCTGAGCCCCAGCTGCCCTTTGCCTTTCTCCCACCTTTGAGCCTGTAAAGTGGCCTTGCACACAGCTGGCTCTCAGCAGCTCTGTGGCCTGTGGAGCGAATGCCGGGGCCTCTAGAGAGGTGAGTCTTACTAGGGCTGCTCCCCTCCAGCTGCTAGCTAAGTCTTATTCACGAGCCTGCAGGGTCCTAGGCCAAGTGCTTTCGGGAGCTGCCTCAGCTCAGAGACTAAGCCTTTCCTTTGTTAAACCCTCGCTCCAACCTGCTGGGGCTCTCCAGGACACCAGGCAGCTGATGGGCTGCACAGGGTGAGGGAAGGGGGCATCTGGGGGCTCATTAGGCAGTAGTTTGGTTTCAGGCTGTATTTTGAAAACTCTCATCACTAATGAGCTGCACAGTGTGCTGGGAACAAGCAGGGTGCCAAGAGTCTCTGGGTACAATAAGCCCTGATTAGATGGAATATTCACAGAATGAGAGTAATTCTCTGAACTTTCTAGTTAATCATAGACTCCCATGATTTTTTTAGAATAGGGTCTTTTAAGACCTTTTATGAAGGAGTCTGGAAGTAGAGGGATCTGAGGAGAATAGAAACCTAGGGGAAATATGAGAGCAGCTTTGAAATATCTAGGTCTGTCACTCTCAGGAGTCACCAACATCATGACCTGAGGCAAAGGGATAGGGAACCACATTCAGAAATCACAGGCAGCTGGGGGTTGGTCTTGTGGAAGGAAGAAGGTTCTGACATGAAAGCACTACACAAAGTTGGAGGAGGCTCCCTGGAGGGAAGTAGAGGAAGAAAGAGAAATTGTGTGTATGTGGTATTTGTGTGAGATGTGTCTGAGGTATGTGTGTGGTATGTGTGGTGCATGTGTGTATATGTGTGGTGTGGGGTGTGTGTGTGTGGTATGCTATCAGGTATGGTGAGTGTGTGTGGTGTTTGTGTTTGGAGGTATACATGTGTGCCTATGTGTGGTATGTGTATGTGTGTGGTGTGATATGTGTGTGATGTGTGTGTTTGGGGGTACATGTGTGCATGTGTGCAGTACGTGTGTGTGGTGTGGTATCAAGTGTGGTGGAGTGTGTGTGGTGTGTGTGTCCTGTGCGTGTGTGTTGTGGTATCAGGTGTGTGATGTGTGTGTTTTGTCTGTGTGTGCAGTGTGGTATCAGGTGTGGTGTGGTAAGGTGTGAACTCAGTCTCCTCAGGGCCTGGGGATTTGCTGTAGGGGAGACACGTCATGCTAACGGGTCCTGCACTGAGTGAGTCTGAACGACAGTTGTATATTGAATACACAGGGGGTGGTGACCAACTGCAGAGGACCCTGAAGCATATGCTAATATCCTGGCAGGGCTATGACATGGTCCATAGTGTCTGAAGACCAGAGACACCCAGATCCCTTGGTGGGCAAACTACATTGGCACGACTGCTGACCATGCTCCTCAAAGCGGTTCAGAGCCCATGCTCCGTGGTTGGAAAGCCCTCACTTCAATCACTGGCTTGGCAGCTAACTTGCTGTGTGATCTTGAGCAAGTGGCTTAGCCTGTGAATAACCTCTGTTTCCTCAGCTATAAGATGGGATACTGAATTTGAAGGGTTCTTGCAAGGACTGAGGTAACACACACAAGACACCTAGAACATGCCAGCAGATGGTAAGCTGATGCACAGCATGGCTGTGGTAGGTATTTTCGACTGGAATCCATGCTGGTTGTTGGGTGTCTGAATGTCACTCCCCAAACGCTAGCTATAATTCTAAATGCAGAATTACAGAAATCCATACCAAGCTCACGCTGTCGCTCCACCACCTGGGGAAATTGTCCTCTCCATGCCCTGGATCTCAGTACCACAGCATCAACCCTAAAGCCCATCGTCTGGGTATGTCTTGGCAAACTGGCCTGTGGCTGGTTTGTGTGGTCCGAGAACAAAACATACTTTTACTTTTTTAAATGGCTGAAAACCAAATCAAAACAAGACTATTTCGTGACACAAGAAAATCACATGAAATTTAAATCTTGGTTTCCGTAAGTGGAGTTTTACTGGAATACCCACACCCGTCATTTCTATGTTGTCTATGGCTGCCTTCACGCTGTCATGGCAGAGCTGAGTGGTTGCGACGGAGACCTTATGACCTACGACGTCTGTGGATTTCCCCACCTGGGCCTTGACAGAAGTTATGTCATCCCCCATTTACACGGAACCTCAGCTAGCCTTGCCTTGGTGCTGGAGGTTAGTGGGTGCTCAGGACAGTGTTGGCCTTCTCAGGCTTCAAGCACCAGGAGACACAGGAAAGGGCTGGCTGTCAGTCAGTGTGGCTGAGGGGAGGGGCATTCTGACAGAAATGTCAAGTTTGCTCTCTCAGGAGACTGCTCACAGTTTTACTATTTAAGCAGTGTTCCAACAAGAAGCCACTTAGAAGGGGAAGAGTACTTCCCCCCTGTCTTAATTTGACACCATCCTCTCTCCCTGCAGTGCCTTCCAACCCTTATTCGAAGCTCTTGAAGAACTACCTCAAATGGGCCCCTCCACTGAACAGGACACCAGTTTCTGACCCCTTGTAAAGTTCAAGCACCTGAGGCCACCCTGTAGATTGTTCGTTGCTCTGTAAAACTCTAAGCTTAACTATGACGTTTCTGGTTTTGGTAAAAAACAGTGAATACTGGCAATTTTGTATGGTTCAACCCAACAGACTATAAACCTTGAAGCCAATCTGGGGGTAATGTTTTATAACTTTAAGATGTCGTAGCTGGCTTCCGGGGTAGGGCACTCCAGGTTTCCACAGGGCTGAGGGGGCGTAGTCTCTCACTAACATCATCGCTTTCTTTGGGCTCAGTACCCCATCAGTTCTGCCAAATGTCCTGATGAATCCCTTGCAAATCCCAAACTCAGGATCCAGGTGGATTCGGAACATGAAATATGCCCCCCTTCATTCCCAAATGTGTTTTATCCGATGGTCACCAGCCAAGCTCAGGAGCCAGGCTCAGGAGGAGATGTGGTAAGAGGGATGCTGGATAAATTTATTCCACAGAAAATCCCCTTTGTTACTCTTTCCCTCAATGGCTCTAATCTCAGAGACCAGCCCACACCAAGGTGCCAGAGGACGTGAGCCCACCCTCCCCCCTTACCTCTCCCTGGACAAAGGCTTGGGTTCGGGACGGATGGCAGCCATGGAGAGAGATGCTTGCCTGGAGGGGGACGAGGAGAAGTTCAGATCCAAGGAGCCCGCCTTTCTGTGCAGCGGTTCCATGCCCACGGCACCCTGCATCTCGCTCTCTATGGGGCAGGACCCTGCCCTGCCGTGGATGGACAGTGAGGACACTTCAGGCCCCACTGCACCCTGGAGTGAGGAGTCCACTGCCACCTGGGAGTCGTGAGTTGGAGAGACGGATGGTGGGGAGCGAGATTTCTTCTTGGTGGATGCCCCAGCGAGAAGCTTCAGCAGCCCACTCTTCTTCTCTTTCTGGAAAGACACACAGAATTGAAATCCCGTGGGTTAACACTCCTAAATGCCTTTGCTGTTGACAAGTGAGGAGGGAAGTATCATCCTACTTAGAAACTTTAAACAAATCTAGTAAAGCTGGTTAGAGGAAGAAAACAAAGTTAAGACTGAAAGTTTCTCCAACTCTTGTTTTCCTTTCTTTCCCAAACCTGGTGCAAGTGACCCAAATGGACCCAGGAGGCCCAGAGGCAGCCCAGAAGGCACTACTTCCAGGAAACGATTCTGTCGGCAGGGGGGGCCTTCCCGACAACACCCCCCACCTCGCCATCACAGGACCATTCCATATGGGCAATTCACTTGCTGTGATGAAGGAGCCAGCAGTCAACATAATTTGCTTTTTTTTTTTTACCTAAGAGGGGAGTGAAATGACTCTACATCACGCTTCCTGAGATTAGCTCCTTCAACCAGTTTATAGAACCAGAGCCCATGTAGCCTGGACGCATCTTTGTTTGGAAACCCTGGGCAGCGCTGTAGGCAAACTCTTCTCTGCACAGATTTCTTTATACCACACAGGAAACCAGCAGTGGTGTGTGTGTGTGTGTGTGTGTGTGTGTGTGTGTGTATACCGCATAGATTCCCTGAGAAAGTTCTTTGCAGGTGGGAAGGACCACTTGTCCCAGAGCCCAGGGCAACTCCCCAGTGAGGGTGACTTCTCTCTCGGTGAATTCCCTCAGTGGGAAACATCCTGATAAGACCTCTTTCCCCAGCAGGTAGCTTCCTTATCTTAAGAGAAAGGGCTGCTATGGGATGTGACAGCTAGCAGGTCATGGCTCTTCACACACAACACCTGTGACATAATCAGAAGTATCTGCCCTTATAATCATGGGGCCATCAATACGCTGTCCCCCTAGGATGTGCAGACTGCTCTCCTGCTTCAGCTTACTCCCAGTTCCCCTGGAGGACTGCACAGCGCCCCACAAAGCCACCGGCTGGCAGGACCGTGAGCAGAGTCTCCCCTGGGGGCCCTGCTCACTATTCCCTTTGTACTGAAGGGGCATCCTAGGGGCTTAAAGCAAGATCTCAATAAAAAACAGAGAACAGGCTGGGGTGGTGACACAGACCTAGAGAAGGATCTGGGCAATGCCCTCGGGTGACCAGGACCAGCCACCATGGCTGCCCTGAATTCTGCATATCACTGTTAGTGAATGGGCATGTCAGCTTCAGCATGTGCTGATTACATGGAAGCACGGAAGCAAGAGTGAACCATTGCCAATGAGCGAGGTACGTGTGTGAAAGAGAAAGTGTGTGCATGCAGAAGTGCTTTTAGAACAACACCCTTGCTCTGGGATTTGACCATCTTTATGATCTTACTTGAATTTTATTTATTTTAAAGATTTTATTTATTCGAGAGAAAGAACACTTGAAAGAGAGCATGCACGAGTGAGGTTGGGGGGCAGAGGGACAAATGGACTGCCCACTGAGCAGGAGCCCGACTTGGGCCCTTGAGATCATGACCTGAGCCAAAGGCAGATACCTAATCAACTGAGCCACCCATGGACCCCAAGAGTTTAGTTTTCTAATGTTCAGTGGAAATCAGGTGGCAGGGGAATATGGGCACATGGTGTAGGACAGCGACAGCAAAAGGAAGGCTGAAGCTAGAGCCACTGAGTCGGCGATGACCATCAGAAACTGCTTTGGTCACAGGGCTGAGAAGACCTTGAGGTGGTCTGATGGAGGATTTCCTTTTCCCAACCTACTTGTCTGCATGGTTAGAGGCTTCTGTGGGAGGGCGGGCTAAGTGGTCCCGAAATATTCTTAAAATGCACATATCCAGAGATGTGCATATCCTTAAGCTAAGCCAGTAACACTTTAGTATGAACAGGTCTGTATGTTTTTCTCTACTCTTAGTATGGATGTTGATAGAAAGAATGGAAGTAGATGTCCTGGATACTCTCCCTGGTGAGGACTGGCGAGTATGGGTGAGCCCCAGGCTAGTGGGGAGCAGGTGGGTGTGGGGTAACACAGCGAAGGGCAACCCCCTGTCTTTATGTCGCCCCAGCTCTGTCCTCCTTCCACATCCACATAGTGGTGACACACTTGGGAGAACTTCATGAGTTTGGCCACCAGGGGGCACCACAGAGCTGGCTCAGAGGCGTCCTTGTCTCCCAAGTAGCTGGGGCTCTGAGGCCACTGCCACAGCCACAGCCATGGCCATGGCCACAGAGAGGTGTGCACAGCTGGCCAGGTGTGTCTGCTCTTCATGATGATAGTCTCCTAACCCGAGGTTATGAAGGGGAGGGCATTGGAGGTGGGACACGGTGTAGGCGTGAGGGGTGGCGTCTGATGGTTCATGGCCCTCTGGGGGCTGCAGAAGGACACCCAGACACAACACCCAGACCCTGCCAGGCCAGGCATCACAAAAGCTATCTGCTATCAAATGCTCACATTCCAGTCACTAACCCTGTGGCAGGGTGAAGCTGAAAGTGACCAGTTAAAGTAATTTAATTGCATAAGTACACATAGAATACATATACAGTGACATAAAATTATGCAGAGTGTGCATGGGATTGGCAGCCCCGCCAGCGCGTGGAGGCAGGAGGAGCCACCGCCTGCCCTCACTGCTATCCCTGAGGGGACTGACTTAGGCTGGGCCCAAGGGGCAGCCCTAGTGGTAGGCCAGTGGGCTCCCAGGACCCGGTGCGAAGCAAACACACGGAGAGCAGTTTGACAGGGTGGACCTCTAGGCCATGACACTGGACTATCAGACGCTCAACGGGCATGGGGTTCCACTAGCAATCCATGCGTCAGGAGGCACACACTCAGTGGGGCATCACCTGCCGTGAGAGATGCCAGCCGGAGTCCCAGCCAAAAGGGCTCCAGGTGGGAAAAACTTTCCACAGTGACTGCCCCCATCACCTGGGAACAAGCACTGGCTCCACTATATCCAATTATCTCACTGCCATTCAGAGCCGTGTCCCTGGCCTCTGCTTCATAGGTGTTAAAAGCAGAAGGAGACAGAATGAGGATGTGCCCAGGGCAAGTGGGGAGCTGCCTCTTAGAGTTTCAGGGGTGAAACCACAGCCCTACCTGACACACCATGTCAACCAGCATGACAGCACTTGTGACTCTTAGGGTGGTGTCCTTCTGCCACCAGCAGAGAAGAGGTTTGATCAACAGAAACTCTTTTACAAGGTGCTGTCTCGGGACAGAAACCCCTGAAGCCTTGAGCCACGTCACCATAAGGCATGCTGTGCAGAGAGAAGACAGAGCCACTGGGTCACTTAGCGCGTTTGTTGGGAAGTATGGCCTTAGCAGTGGTTTGGAAAGAGGTACACAAAAGTGATGGATAATATTCTTGTCTCAGCTCTCCACAATTGAATATGATAGATGATTTTCTTATTTTGACTTTGGCAAACACGGATATCACGACTGGAAAACCCTCTCCTCCGCTGTCCATGACTGAATTCTGCTAATGCCTCCAGTACTTGGTTATTACAAATTGCTGTGGAATTGGTGACCTGGCAATTACCACGCACACAGAATTCACAGATGTTCCAAGCCCTCCCCCTGGCGGTCGCCCTATTCTGGGTGATGCAGGTAAGGATCCGCCGATGGGCACTTTAATGGTGGTGGGAACAGACCTGCCAATCAATTTTAGGAGCAACACCACAGGCAATGAAAAGTTTTAGAGGACACAATTTCATGTTAATCTGGACTAGAAGTTTGTTAAAAGAAAGATGGATTTGCCTGGGTTTCTCCTGGGAAAATAACTAAATTAGGGATTTCCTGAGCCTGGTCAGAAGCAGAGAATGGTGACCCCCCCTTATAATTTTGGGGTTGTTTTAGGTATGTTTTAGGAGAGTCATTGCTGTCCTACACCGTTTCTGGCCAGCATTCCACTGCCTCCATCTGTGGCCTCCATCCCCCTCTCCACAGGAGGGTCACTTTCTATCCCCAGGCCATGGTGCAGCCATTTCAGCCTTGTGGGGGGCCCCCGAACAGTCTGAAGTGTGGGGACAAAACTCCTCCCTCTTACAAGTCCTGCGTGTGGAAGGCACATATGCAGAGAAATGTGCCCTCATCTTTCCAAACGAGTGATGGGATGCTCCTACTCCTCTGCGAGGCCCTTCACTGCATCCCATGCAGGCAACCCTCCCTCGAGGCCTGACTCCCTCCCCTTCCTCTGCCGCTGGAACAGGACAGAAGCGCAGGGGCAGCCCAGGCCAGCGGCATGAAAGCCTGGCTCCGAGTCCTGGCTCCGCCAACACTGGGTTGTTAAGATGACAAATGGAAGAGTCCTTTTTAAACTATGAATGCATGTCACAGGTATTTGATTGTGTGGCTGCTTTTATGATGTGTTTATATGATGTGCTATTTTTAGGTTTTTGCAAAACACCCACCACCTACTTAGCTCCCAGTATGTTTTTGCTCAATGAATAAAAGCAACTTCACTTCCACCTGAGGCAGGTGTCTCACTGAGACTCCTCATCTTACCTTGAGAGACCCCAACAGGCCAACACGGGGTCCCTTGGCTCTCCGACTTCAGGTACAAAGAACCAACAAGGAAATTGGATAAAGTGTCAATGTTGGCTCCACCCTCAAAGATTCCAACCAAGCAGGTCTGAAATGGGGGCCAAAAAAAGTGATTCTGATCTAGGACCCGCAAAAGGATCAATTACAAGCCAATGGTCACGTGTCAACCTGCTGAAATCATCAGGAGACTACAGATAGTGCTGTAAACACCCAGAGAAGAGACCGGATTCATGGGAAGTGGAGCAAACAAGGAAACTGGTTTGCTGAGCACCTGCTAAATGCCCAGCCGGAGGAACAGGTATGGATTTTAAAGCTGTGCTTTGCGGTGTTGGCCTACGTGGGTGTGCTGATTCTAAGCTGAGGGTCTGAGCTGTCTACCAGCTTCCAGGTGGGGTCATCCTGCCTGGTCACACTCTCAGAGGCACAGGCTGATGTATGAATAGAGGCTCAGCAAGCAAGACAGGCCACATCAGGCCCAGGAACAGGCTTGAGCCAAGGGCTGCGGGTACTGGATAAGGTAATTCTGGAAGCTCTGGCTCTCGAAATACGCATGCAGTTCTGAAAGCCTCCCTCAGCATCTAACCAGAGCATCATCATGTGAGAGAAGAGCTTATGAGTTGCATTAAAAAAATTTATGTGTGTACACACACACACTAACACATATGGACACATACACACTCTAAAATAAAGTCATACCCTACTTTGAAAGAACCATCTGGAAACATAACATTCAAAAGAAGAGTTATTTGAAGGTGTTCATTCATTATAGGAAAACTGTACAACATTTTACAAATAATAAAATAATAGCTTTTCTGTTATGGTTAAAATAGGGGCCTCCCTAGGGGCCTTAACTGTTTTACGGAACATTAATGTAAAAACTTGGCAAAAGGGAAAAGAAATTGAAAGTTCAAATTAAGAACTTCTGCCCATTAAGAATCAACCAAAAATTATGGAAAATTCTCTGTGAAATTATACAAAGCCAAAGGGAATAGAACTTGATTTATAAAATGTGAGAGAAGAGCTTTTAGGGATACAATTCATTTCGTTAAAGTGAAGTAAATCCGTAAATGTGACCTATAAGTACCACGTTATTTGATCAAGTTGTCTCCTTTGTTAACCTATGTTAAAGAAAGTGGCCACAGCCTAGTTCCCCTCAACCAGATTCTTAATTTTTTTTTGTGCAGGGAAATATTTAAAATCTCTGGTCAGGCACACACTGAACACTGAGCCACCTATGGTGGGTAGTATGTCAACTCAGACTTGATTGCAAGGCTTAGCCCTAACAGTCTAGGAAAACCTCAGCCTGAAGAAGAATCCCTAGTTGATTGGACCCGGGGATGGGTGCACACTCTGTTCAAAGTCAGAAGGATGACTGAGAACTCTACCTTTGAGAACAAAGGATCAAACACAATCACACATTTTCACTCTGTGTTTGCATGAGCTGAGACGCAGGAGACAGTGGTCACAAGTCATGGGTCATGTTCAGATGATGTGTGGACACTCAGTGACCTGGGAGCATCTTCAGGCTGAGAAAAGCATAGAAATACTCCTTCCAGATGGTTAATATTAGTTACAGGATTGAGCAGGCACAGGAGGAAGGCTCTGGGCAGTAGTAGTTTTTGTGATGCGATTTTGTATTTGTTTGAGTCAAATGTGTATTTCTTTCAGTTTAACGGGGGAAACATAATAAAGGAAAAAGGTGCCACCTGTTGCTTTGAACATAATGGTACTAGACGTGATGAGCCAGTGAGAACTTTTGCTATTAGCTTATGGACGAGGTGGTCTTATAAGAGGAGGCTCTTGGGGTGGTGGTCTTGAGGACTGGGCTGATTGGATATAAGAAAAGGGAGAGGGCCTGGGGGTGATCTGGCATGAGAAGGTGTGGAAGGAGGAGAGAAGATGTCTGTGAGATGAGAAAGGCAAGGGAAAGCATATCCTGGGGCCATGAAAGCAAGCAGAGGTTACTGGAAGTCTGCTGGGCAGACACTGGGAGCTGCCAGGAGCTGTGGTTGGGGGCAGAGGTGTGGGAGGGAGAACGGCAGGTGAGCGAGTGACTTGGGTGGCAAGGTCATCAGTACGCAGCCATGGATGAGGAGACAGAGTGGGGACCATGGGACCAAAGACAGGGATGGTGACCATCGCAGGGCATTTGGAGGGAAGGTGATACTAGCTCCTGCCAGCGGGCAATAGGAGGTGGGGGGCGTGCGTCCTGCTGCGGCTGTGCACTTGCTCTGTGCCCGTGTGGCCATGGCAGACTCTGGCTGACACAACAGAATGAAAAAGAAAACAAAACCAGTTTAGAAGATGGTCAGATAGTTCTCAGATGCCACATCAACTTACGGGCAGTCAAGAACATCTCAGGGCAGGCATCAGTGGCCTCCAGGAAGACCAGAGCTTGGAGAAGTGGGGGCATTGGTCCTCACACCTCTGAGAATGACTTGCAGCTGTACACTTAGGATGGAACTGTGAGACTAGGGTATACTCAGAGGCCTGGGGCACATGGTTTGGGCATGACAAACAGTGCTGGGGGCTTTGAGGAAACTTTAGATCATCAAAATAAGAAACCAAGGGACATGGCACATCCTTATCTTTAGCTACTAAGTCTGGCTCCCAGACAGCAAGGGACCACTTGGAAGACTTTCGATTAAAATATCATGTTTGGAAGGTTTCCTACTGGAGGTGGGGAAAGGGTAATTAAAAGTTATGCCTTGTAAAAATTTAGGTGGGGAAAGGCACATCTCTGCCTGAAATACAGTTACTGGAAGAGCAGAGAAGGGGTTATAACAATATAAATTTGTAGTGCATCTTCAGAAAGGGTAGAGAAATGCAAGATCTATAATAAATAAAAAGGAGGAAGTTCACAAGCTAATTAAGAGAGAGGAAAATTGTGCATTTAGCTATTGGCTATTTTAAACATGGAAACACATCTTCAAAAATACAGCCCTCACAGGAGAGCAAAGTTGAAGACTGAGTCATGAAAATAATGGGGAAGGGAAGCAGCAGATAATAATGTGCCAATCTGATCGTGCTTTCTCTGGCTTTTGTTTTTGATGGGAGAGATGCCTGCTGCAGTATGCTGCTTCTCTTGCAGAGAAGCCAAGAGCTGCCAGGTCACAAGGGTGATGGGTATAGGAGCCACTTCCTTCTCCTTGGTCACAACGGTGATGGGTAGAGGAGCCATCACTTCCTGATGGGTAAAGGAACCACTTCCTGCTCTTCCGAGGATTGGAACCATTAAGTGAAGCCTTCGTTCAGTGCTCTGCCTGTGGCACTGTGCTGGGCATTCTGAATGGACAGAAGAGGAAGCAGGAGTTCAGGTTGACCAGTCAAGTTCAGTGCAGCAGGAAAAGCTCCTGGAGTACAAGATACTGTCTCCCTGAGGAACCTCAATTAGATGGCACATCATGACAGCTCTGGAGATTGATGGAACTAGGTGTCACTGTCATTTACCAGCTGACCGGTCTTGAACAAGTCACTTGACTGCTCTTAGGCTCAGCTTCCTCATATGTAAAATGGACAATATGTATATATATATATAGATAACTAATTATACGCAGACTACTTCTTGAGAGCTCGCTATGAACCAGGCACTAAGTCTTGGACATCATTAGCTCTTACATTCTTGAAACAACCCAACAGAAAAAACACAATCTCTGAGATTGTAATCAGTGGACACAGGGCAATCAACTAGAAAGTCATCCCATCTGGATTTAAACCCAGGATTCAATTCCAAATTTGAATGCCAGCTTTACTGCTTTGTCCTGCAAACTGAGGTACAACCTTAGTCGGTAAGTGGGAGGCTCACTGCTGAGGTTTCTGTGTGTTCAGGTCACTTCATAGATGGGCACCAAGGTATTTACACAGAGCAATGATTACAGAACACAAGGGCTGCATGATGATAAAACAGAGGGTTGGCCAGTTACCCATCACTCTTGTGACCCGACAGCTCTTGGCTCCTCTGGGCTGCTTCCTCAGGAGCGGATATTGGCATTGGCCTCAGTGCCAGTGATCAGAGGACTGGTGAGGATGGCAGGTAAAGCCCCAAGCAGAGTGCCCGGCACTGAGCAGGCTTTCGGCAGGGAGTAGCTGTCAAGACTCTCAGCGATGGTGGTTGTGTATGCCTGTGGTCTTCATCTATTCGCCTGGCCCTCAGCCAGCACTCATGTCCTGGGAGCACAGCCTGAGGTCAGAGGAAACCTATCACGTGCAGTTACCCACCACAAAAAAAAATCGAGTAGGACTCGGGTGCCAGCCACCTGCCTCTGAGACTCTGGAAGCCCCTTGTGCAAAAAGAAGTTGAAAAATATGCTCCAAGTCCCGGAGACAGTACACTCAGAAGCTCCCAATTTGCAGAAGCACCCCAGTCTCTGTTTGTAGGGCAGGAACATTGCAAGAAGCAAACCATACTAACCACGTTGTTTTTCCTTGTTTTGTTCGCACTCAGCTTGCTGGCTGGAAAGCACCAGGTGCCCTTTCCAGCTTCCAGAAAACACAGTAAATAAAGATGGTGGCAATATGGTGGGGACTAGAACTTGAGAGCAGACAGACACCAGGGACCCACCTCATTTGGGCCTCTGGTCACCCTGAACCTGACCTGCCCAGGGCACCGGCATCTCCTGCCCATTGAGAAAGGCCCTCTGCTGGACTCCTCGACCCTGTATCACGGTTTCTTTCCACACCCTTCTGCTCAGCAGCTGGGTTCTTCCTGTTGCGCCGCACCTTCTCCCCAGCCCCAGGTACAGACGCTGCTGGACTCGGTCCCTTTCATCACTCGTTCATGTTCTCTTGCCGGAAGCTGTGACACATGATTGGCTCTTCAATTCTCTCTTCTGCAGGGGAAGCATCTCTAGCCCCAAGGTCTCAAATGAGCTCTAGGTCTCTCATCTGCAACTTCATCTAGACACTTCTTAAAGGTAGAAATCACACAAATAAAACCATCAAAATATGCCTGGAGCTGTGAATTGTAGGAGTGGGGAGGCTCCCTCTGCCCAGCCCGTTGAGAGAGATGCAGAGGTGATCGTGTCCCCCGTGCCCATGCCTGGGTGAGGGGCCGGGTGAGCCCAGAGGATCAAGGGGCACAGAAAGAGGGAATGAGGTAGAGCCAGGGGCTGCGGGTATGTCCTCCCAGCACCCTCTGCTGACCAGCGCCTTGGCACCATGCCGCCAATTCCTGTCCTCCTCCTTGGCAGAGGGCAGCAGCCTGAGGGTCCCCCACCTGCTTGGGGCTGTGGGGGCCACATCAGGATGAAGGCCTTTCCTCCAAACTCGTAAGTCATGGCAGCCCACACTCACCCACCCCTGATCTGTGTTTATCATTCTCACTCATGTAGCAGGTCTTGCCCCTTTCCAGAGGCCTGACTCTCATGCTTTTACTTCCTTCTCTGTCAAGGAGGCAATGACACCCCCCCCACACACACACTTCTGATTTACAGAGGAGGACAGAAAGCTGAGCATTGATCACATGCCTGGGGTTGCGTATACCATTTCTACTTTAATGTACCTTGTCTTAGTTGGCTCGCGTTGCCCTAAAAAATAACAAATACTGGGTGGCTTAAAGAGCAGACATGTATCTTCTCCTAGCCTAGAGGCTGCAAACCCATAATCGAGGTGCCAACATGGTCAGGTTCTCAGTGAGGGCTCTTTTCCCAGCTATAGATGGTTGGTTTCTCTGGGACTTTCCTTGCTGTGGGGGCCTGCAGAGGGAGCCCTCTCTCTTCCTCTTCTTCTAAAGCCACTTAGTAATCCCATGACAGGGCCCCACTCTCATGACCTTTTCTAGTAATTACCTCCCCAAGGTCATCTCCACCTGTCACTACATTGGGGATTCATCATATGCCCATTCATTGGGCAGGGTACCCAAGTATTCAGTTCATAACATTCTGCCCTTACCCTCCAAATTCATGTCCTTCTTATATGCAGAATGCATTTATTCCATTCCAACAACTCCCAAAGTCTTAATTAATTCAGGCTTCAACTCCAAAGTCCAATGTCCAAAGTATTATCTCAGTATTCAAATCAGACCTGAGTGAGGCTGGAGCTCTAGCTAGGAGCCTGTGAAGCCAGACACACCATGCAACCCCAGGCACCATAGGGCACAGGCGTAAATGAGACATTCCCATTCCAAATGGCAGAAATGGGAAAGAGAAGGAGCTACATGTCCCAGGCAATCCAAAACTTAGTAAGACAAACCCCACTGGAAGTAAGACAAACCCACCCTGATGTTTGAGAATACCTATCTGGTTCACTGTCTCCCTTGTAGACCTGCATGCAAGGCTTCCATCAGGCCACCTGCCTGTTGGAACTGAGGGTTTGGCCCTCATGATCTCTGAATCACCTTAAGGTCCTTCGTCACCTTCTGTGAAAAATAGTGCACATTTGCAGCCAGATAGCTCTATGGTCTTGTCCTGTAGGATCCAAGAAGTCCTACAGCCACCCTTCATTCCATCCCACTTGCTCTGTTCCTGCTTGTTCAAAGTGGCAGTGTCCCTACACTCCTGGCTCCTGTGGAGATGGCTAGTCACCTCCACGAGCCACACCTGACATCTCAAATCATTGTTCAGGCTCACATTTACATTCTTCTCAGAACACGTGTTCTGATTTTTTTTTTTTTTTTGCAATTTGGATAGCCTAAGAAATTTCCTAAGTGCCCAAGTTCTGGTTCCTTTTTGGTAAACAATTCCTTCTTCCTCTTGCACTCTACTCTAAGCAGTCAGGAGCTAAGCCAGTCCTAAGACACTTTGTTTAGAAATTTCCTCAGCTAACCAACAATGGCATCACTCAAAGGTCCACAGGAGAACACAGTTCAGCTAAATTCTTTGCTGCTTTATAATGGGGAGTGCCCTCCTTCCCGTTTCCAATAATGCATTCCTCATTTCCCTCTGAGACCTAAGAGACACTATTCTTTAACATTTATATTTTCCACCAATGTCCTGTTCATGATTATTTAGGTATTCTCTAAGAAAAGAGCCTTCATCAGAACTGTCTTGAATGTCCATAGATCAGGCACCTCAAATTCTCCCAGGCTCTACCCACCATCAGGTTCCACAGCTGCACCCACATTTTTAGGTATTTGTAAGAGTACCACCCCACTTCCTGCAACCAAAATCTGCATTAGTTTGCCTGGGTATCCATAGCACACTATCACAGACTGGGTGACTGAACTAACAGAAACTTATATTCTCACAGCCTGAAAGGTGGAGGTCTGAGACTAGACTGTCAGCTTGTGAGGGCTCTCTTCCTGGCTTGCAGAAACCCCCTCTCCTGTGCTAACGGGGCCTTTCCTTAGGTGTGCATGTGGAGAGGGAGGGCTCTCTCTTCCTCTTTTTCTAAGGCCATTGATCCCAACAGGAGGGTCCCACCCTCATGACCTCATCTAACCCTAATTACTCATCAAAGGCCCCACCTCACACTGGGCGTTCATGCTTCAACTTATGAGTTTTGGAGGGACATGAACATACAGTCCAAAACAGTCTTTTACATAACTGCTGGGTGAGGGTCATAGTCACCTCATTTGCAGATGAGGAAATGCAAGTTCAGAGAGATGAAGTGGGTGGGACTGGGCTTTGGATCCAGGACTCCATGGCGAATCCCAGGCCTGCCATTCCCCCTGCAGTTGATGAATGAGTGAATGGAGGGAGGGTTTACCGTTCCTTCGTTACTGGTGTCATCAAGGCCTCTGGGCTCGGCTCGCCCACCCTGATCTATCCTACACACCAGAGCCCGACTACAGTTCTGGAACATTACTCAGTGTCTGCTGAGTCTAACCAGTCTTCACTTACTGAGCCTGAACACAGTCACAACTCCAGGGCTGAAGTGGCCCAAATGCCCCCATCGGTCCTGCAGGCCCTTGAAACTTTCTGAGTGACGGATATTGGGTGCTATCCCCAGATCAAACACAGCCAATCTACACAGGACAGCTGAGTCATGTCGCTCTCTTTCCTCTTGGCCCCATTGTCACCAAAGCCTTCCCCAAGGCAGAGCTCACTGCACACATGCCCAGGCCCACCCCAGGCCAGCACTCCACCAAGGCTTTGAAGAAGCATGATCTGAGCCCAGTGGGCCTGTGGAAGCCACACATGCCACTTCTTCAGGGTGGTCCCACAGCACCATCCCTCCACACAGCAGGCAAGGCTAGGGTCAGGGAACCTGGGGCACATGCAACCCACTACCAGTGGCTACCGAGTGAAGGAAGGACGTGCCTAGCTTGGATTGCATGCGGCAGGCTTGCTGGCCATGCCCTGGGAAACGGTGGGTCATAGGGCATGAGGATGCTCATTATGGAGCTGTGAGAGCAGACTGAGACTCCAGACAAGGAAAGGAAAGAGAGTCAAGGCAGCACTGCAATAAGGAGCTGGATGCAGACCTCCTGGCTTGTCTTCAGCTCCTACTACCTACCCCTTGAACAAGAGACCTGAATTTTCTATGCGTCAGAAATGGGGTAACAGTAGGACCTACCACAGAGGGTTGTCATGGGAACCAAATGAAACCATGCATGCCAGACGCCTAACACCTGGGAGATGCACATCTGCCTGTGCTCACCATGACCGTCGCTCTCAGTACGGCTACTCCACGGATGTCTGGGGCCATGGAGACATTGGATACAGGCTTTCCTTCTGCAAGAATAAGTCTTGGTATGGATGACACTTCAGTGACACTTCATGGCTGGTTTTTACTTTGTTGGAGAAGAAAATATCAGCTCTCAGCCAAAGGAACAGTGCAGGATCTAGTCTTTTCTCCTAAATCAGTGGTCCTCGCAGGCAGCAAAGTTGAAGTCACTCTTCCTACAGGCTGTGACAACACGTTTGGCCTGAGCGGACACATCGCCTGTGTAGCACTGAGCTTCAGGGCGCTGTCAAGTTTGCAAAGCAGTCCATGCTCCTCTCCTTAATATTAAGAAACTGACAATCTATTTCAACTGAGAAATGAGGAGGCAGAGGGTATGTGTGGATGCCTAGCTCTGTCAAGTGCATACCTGGATGGGGCTATGAAGTTTCGTAGTGGGGGTCCTGGCACCCCGGACCAGTGTCTTCTGTGCCCATGATGTCAGTGGGAGCCGGAAAGCAAGACTTTGTGGAATAGCATATTCAAGAGAATTTATTTTTGCACTTAATTAAAAAGTACTGAACCAGAGGACAAGCAATGTACCAGCGGAGCTCAAGGAAAAAGTGAGAGGTCACAGAGCTAGACCTTGGGTAATGTGGCAGACTGAATTTTCCAAATATGACCGCAACACTGTCTTCCCTCTCACTCACCCTCCTTGCAAAGTGACTTCAGCACTCTCCTTGTTCAGTGACAGGAGTCGTGTCCCACCCCCATGTGCCGGAAAACTTGTGACAGCCTCCACTGATAGAGCACACTGGAAATGCCACTCGTGATTCAAGGCATGAAGGCGCCATGTGCTCACTCCGGAACCCAGCCAGCACTCTGCAAGGAAACCCAAGGCCGCCCATGTGCACAGACGATGGAGAGGCCACACTGATGTTTGATGAACAGCCCAGCTGCCAGCCTCCACTGCCAAACCTGGGAGCGAGTGCACTTGCAGGTGGCTCTGGCCCCCACCAGCAACCCCCCACCCCCACAGCCTCACAAATTCAGCTGAGGGCCCAGACCTGGCAGAGTAGAAACAGACCCCTGGGTATGCCCTGCCCAAGGTCCTGACCCACAGAACAGGAGATAAGCATATCAAAGTGAATATCATTTTACACCATGGAGTTCTGGGGGTTGATTTGCTCTGCAGCCAGAGTAACTGGGGCAAATTCACTTTGACCTGTTGTGAGATTTCCCAGGCCAGACCAAGCCCACACAATGAGAGTGTTGGCATGGCTATGGTTGGGTATAAAAATCTCACATATGAGTTTCAGATACACACACACACACACACACACACACACACACACACTGCATTTGTGATAAACAAGTGTGGGATAGAAAGATGAAAACACCTCCCAACAGGCTTTTTTGGAAAATGTTACAGAAACATTGGAAACATGTACGACTGAAGGCTAACCAGGCATCCAAATAATAAATGAGAAGAATTCTGTCAGGAAAGATGCCAGGATCTGAACTTCAATACAGTTTTACTGGAAATATCAAGAGTTCTAGATAACCTAATACAACCAAGTCAAAAAGCAGGGTCATTAAAAACTGAGAAGGTGGGGTGTTTAGAAGCTCGGAGGCCTCATCCTCATTCCCAGGCTGGACTTGAAATTGGGGTAGAGGGGTTTTCCCCAGAGGTTGCATTTTTCTGACAGCCCACAGAATCCAATCCATGCAAGTCTGAGTGTCACAGAGACAGATAGGTGGCTTTACAGGAACAGAGAAGAGAGAAGAAAAAAGAGACGATGAAAGTTAACGAGGCTGTGAGGATATAAAAGCATTTAAATTGCTTTCCCAAAATGCTGCCTCCAACCAGGCAGCTCTTTTTCCTCTGAGAAGACACTGCTCAGCTAACTTAGAGGACTTGGTGGGTCCTTTTGTCACTGTCAGTGGACAGGATGCTCAGGGGACCTTCTCCCCTAAGGGCCTCTCTCAGCCTTGTAGTCCCTCAAGGTGTGTGGCATTACCAGGGTGGGAGAGGTGCAGAGGCAGACATTCAGAGACCCTGCAGGAGGAAGCAATCACCCCCGTGTGGGTCTACACTGAAGGGAGGACTCCATTGTCATCCAATCACTTCAATCTCCCATCTCCTGCTGGGAGCACCCAAGTAGAGGGTAGCTCTCCCCTAGCCACACATGTCTGCCTGGGAGAAAGACTTTCTGATTTCCTGATCTCCTTTTAGGGGTTTCAGGATTGGGCTGGGGAGAGGAGCATGGGGATAGCCAAAAGCCAAGGCTAGAAGGAATGGGTGACATGCCACTGACTGGCTTGCCATTTCTTCCTAGGAGAGTAGAGAGTGACATGGTTTTTGGAGGTGAAGGCTGTGCCTTTGTAGAAATGTGGGAGAGATATTCTCTCCTTGGGGTCAGTTCCTAATAATCACCATGTGATGTAAGGTTTATGCTCCCTGCTAAGGGGGAAGGAAGTATAAGCTTCCTGGATTTCCAGTTTTCCCCAAGGTTATGGTCCTTCAGGATCAATGTCTTCATTATCTCCTGTTGAGGCTCATGGAAAGCCCAAGGTCACTTTCAAGGGTATTTGAAAGACCAGTATGTCTTAGTTCTTGATATAGTAGAGTCCAGCTTAACAAGAAGACTCAAATACTTTGTATATGAGATCTCACTGTAATGACCTGCTTGAAGAGTCTAAGATGATCTGAGTAAGGGTATTTCACCTTCGGGTTGTGTCACAGTTGTCAAAGGCTCACATGCAGGTGATCATATCTGCTCTTCCCCCAGTCCCAAAAGGCACTATGCCAGCACCCTCGGTGTCCCCCAAGATGTCACCTGCAGGATGTTAGTAGGTCCGGCACGGACAAAGGAAGGGAACAATAGGCTTTGTGACTAGACTAAGATATTCTCGAACCTTCACTATGCTAATAAGCTAAATTTTCAAAATTTTATTTTGATAAGAACACTTAACACAGGATATACCCTCTTAACAAATTTTTAAGTATCCAGTACAGAACTGTGTACAACATAGTTTCGATGACCATAGGTACAAGGTTATACAAGATGTCCAGAATGAAGTCACCTTGCTTACTGGGAACTTATCATTGGGCATAAGTTCAGCTTAAACAAGATGAGTAAGTGTTAGTAAGCTAAGTTTTACTGTAGGAGTTCTTTGGTAGGCCTGGGCTCTTCTGAAAATGAAGAAAGGAATCTGATGATTTGAAAGACAGTGAGTTGCCAAGATAATATCAACATAACCAAGGGTCAGAGCCAGGCCTGGGCCCTAGGGGTCCAAACATTGGACTCGAGGTTCTAGAGACACAGCTAGTTTATACACCAGTGGTTCTCAACCAGGAGTAATTGCGCTCCCCAGGAGACATGGGGAGCATTCCTGGCTGTCACAACTTGGGTACAACATGCTACTGGGATCTGGTGGGTAGAAATCAGGAGCGCAGGGCACCTGGGTGGCACAGTCAGTTGAACATCCGACCCATTTTCGGCTCAGCTCATAATCATTCCTTCTTTAGGGTTATGAGAGTGAACCCTGTGTCAGTCTCCACACTCAGCATGGAGTTGGCTTAACACTCTCTGTCCCTCTCCCTCTGCTCCTTCCCAATGCCCCACCGAAATAAATAAATTAAAAAAAAAAGAAACCAGGGGTGCTCAATACCCCACCATCAGGAATTGTTTGGCCCCAAGAGTGTGAAGGCTGCAGTGTCTTGGTTGGTATGGCAGGTGGCAGGCACTCTGTGTGGGTCTGTCCCTGTCCCTTGCCGAAGGCCACTGTAGTAGAATGGATGCAGATGCTGGCCGTGGGTGGGATGCACACTAGCTGCCACTCAGCACCACACTCCTCTCTCCACATGGGCTCTGAGACCCAAGCAACTGTGGGAACGGAGCTTGCACGGAGCTCCTGGGGGCCAGGGGCCGGCTGTCAATTTCTGAGGGCTTGCTTTGGGGAGCAAGGAGGTAGACTGAATGATCCAGAAGCACTTGGATAGTTACAGGTGACACTGAAAGGTACTATTTCAACTTCTGTGATCTGGGGAGGGCATTATTGCCCTTCTTGGTGCCAAACTGGGCAGGCTGGGGCTGACTTCTAGAAGGCTGCTGAACTCTCCAGCCAAGAGTGAGTGTGGCACATTTATGCTCACATTAGGGACAGGGGGCCGTCAGAACCATCAGTTCTTCCCCCAGTTTGCTGTGAAGGCCAAGAAGGATCTGTTGCATTCTGGCTAGTAGACAGCAGCGGGCCCTGATGTGGTCCAGGAAAGGCCAGCAAGCAGCTGGCTCCTGGTTTCCACACGTGGTCTCCTCCCGGCAAGCTGCCTGTTGTGGTTCTGAAGCTCTGACAACATGCCTGCACACGCTGGTGGCTGGGAACCTTTGCTGTTCTGACTATAACCCACCCCTAGGCCAACTGGGGACCTCCCACACAGCTGCGTGTGTCCCCAGGGGGACGTGTCCTGCTCTTGGTCACACCCACATCTTCCTTCAACATGGTGCTACCACCTTCCTCTCCCAGAGCTCTGCTGGGGCACCAGCAGGCACACATCCACGGTGAGCTCACACTTGTAGCCCAAACAGCACACAGAAACCCAAGGGCCTTCTTTTCCCACCCAACCTGACAGGTGACTGTCAAACTCATAACTCAGTCTCTTCTTCCTATCTCAAAAGGACAGCTACAGAGAACTGTGCCGGCACTCACCTCCACAAGGAGCAGCCACGGGCCTGCACCTGTGCAGGTATGAGCACGGGCTCTTGTGCATCCGTGTGGCCATGCCTCCCCGGCACCTGGACCTTCTGGACACCTGCCAGCTCTAAAAGCCACCATCCCCCAGACCCCATCATACATCTCAAGGGCAAGCCACTCCCCCCACTGCCACCAAAACCAAGGTGATGAGGCCAAACAGAGACATGAGAACTTTCTCCCAGCGCCACGGCCCACTCTGTGACCTTGGTCTCCACCTTAGAGGGAAAGACATTATCTACATGGATTTTCTGGTCTTAAGTGGGGGCTGCATTCACGTGTGGAGATGTGTTCCATGGGCTGCTGAAAGGGAGGCGCACAAGAGAGCAGGTCAGAGACCCAGCAGGAGAGCAAGCACAGGGGGCTGAGGCAGCCCATGTGCCCTGGGGGGGGCCGGGTACTCGGGGCGGGGGGCCTCTCAGAAGAGCTCACCCCAGCTTACCTTGGGGTAGGCTCAGCAGTGAAACAGGGCTTGTGGGGGGCGGAGTGGGGGCTATGAGGCAGGGAGGTCTGTGGACAGGCCGGCAACTACAGCAGAACATGGGCACCTCCCTCCACCCACCCACCAGGAGCCCTATTCATGCTTTCAGGTTCCATTTGCAAAACAGCTCCCCTCTGAAACTCTGATGAGCACTTCTGCAGGGTCTATTTCCCTCTCCTGTGCTCTGCCCTGTCACATGTCTTCGTGGTTTAGGCCCTCTTTGGCCTCTGCCCTTGCTGTTTTGATCTCCCCCCACAAAGAACCACGAGGGCACAAACCTCATTATAGTCACCCTGGATCCAGGGCCCGATGCAGATGGAGTCCCCAGAGTCCCCCATATGCTGAGTGTGGAGCCAGCCTGCACTTGATAATTGGCCACAGCCCCAGTGTAGGGCTGCTCCCATGGCCAAGAGGGTGGGGGGTTAAGGCACAGGCAAGGGCAAATCTCACATCCAAGTCCTCGGAGGAGCCTGGATATAGAACGGGGACCAGACCGGACCTCTGGGGGCACTGGTATGCACAGGCAAGCAGCCCTTCTCCCGAGGCAAGCTATCACAGAGCAGACAGAGTGAGCCTGGTTTAATAAGGAGAAATGAGGGGGTTAAAATGCTGAGGCTTCAGTTCTTTACAGATTCTTCTGGACTCAGCACCTGAGAAGCTCTAGCAACATGTGACCCTGTGCCTTTGACACCTCATTCCAATGCCATCATCTTTTCACTGGAGTAGGAAGGCCCTGTTAACTCAGTAGAATTCATAGCATCGCATTCCTTTCCTTAAAATTGCTTCAAAGGAGATTGGGCCAAAAGGCAGATGGGCAGGGATAGGAAACCAGAACGGCCTGCTTGCTCTAGGACGTCTAGTCTGTGATACTGTTTGGTCCGTTACAATTCTGCCTCACATCTGGATTTCCCACAGGCCTCTGGCTCACTTTCTATAAAGCCTCTACAGAACTACCAAAATTATTAGATTAAATAAAATGAATTTGGATGAAACCTCTGTAAAATCTGGCATCCTGAAAGATTTCTGGAATGGAATGAGACAAATGAAACACTTTATTATTTACTCAAGTATGCCAAGCTCATGTGCTTTCTGGATTTTTTTTTTTTTTTTAAGCAAATCAGATGGCTAGAAATCACTTCATCTGCCCTGAAAGGCTGTAGCAGGATGCAGGATGGTCAGTTATGTGTGGAAGGAGCACATGCTTCATCACGTGGACGCAGGATTTCTGAGGCTCAGTTATGAGTCAAAGCTATTTCCATTAGCGCTTCCCGGGGGCCCACGGCATCCCAGGCCTGGCAGAGAGCCCACATGCTCTGCAGGATGATTCGAATTTCCTTCCTGTCTTTGTGTGCTTCTTAGGACACACTGCTTCCAAGAAATCCGAGATGCACAGCCCACCTGGAGTGCATCCTCATAGATGCAGGTGAGGAAGGGGTCCTCTTCCGCCGCCGCCTTGCTGGGAACAGTGCAGTCCCCCGCCAGGAAGCACCTCCCTGAGCAGGGGCCCAGAATGGGGCCCTGCCTAGGGCCTAGTCTTCAATTGACAAAAGCTCCTAACTTTCTCCAAGGAGCCACCATCATGAGGCCATGTGTAGCTGTTATTATCACATTAAAATGATTAGAAAAAGAAATTTGGAAGAAGCTGAGGTATCAGAATCCAGGTGAACTCAGTTCTATGGGTCTACCTGCCTACCATTCAGCTCTCACCCGAATGAACTGTCTCATCTTGGAGGAAAATGGATTACCTCCCAGACCAAATTACATGGCTCGCTGTCTACATGGTCCTGCGTTCTGGGGAGTGACCAGGCATCCGCTTCCCCTGGGCCCGAGGAGTCTCAGCAGGAGAGAATGTGGGAACAGTTTAGGGAGAAGTGTTTCATGAAAAGGGCAGGATAAGTTATCCATGCATGCAGGGTTCCTGTATCTTCTACAGCTTAACTTTGGGCACTTTGTGGATGTGGAGGCTGAGACGGAAGGGGGTCTGTGGAGAAAGAAGGCCCTCAGCCCCACACCAGCTATGCCCTGGAGCAGGTGACTCAGAAAGCAGCCCCACCACATGAGTCCCATAGCACGGGCTTCCCAGCATGGACCGCCAGGATGAAGGAAGGCAGTCAGTCAGAGATCCTGGCCCCACACAGGCCATTTCTGGGATGGATGTTAGCCCCTGCTTCTCCGCCAACACACAAGTGTTTTCTTGTAATCAGCAAAGAGGAATGAAATAGCAGTATCTTCTACTTGCTTTGAGCTTCTCCTTGTTTAGAACAAAGACTTCACCGCTAAGTGTGTCCCTAAGCTGCAGCCTATGGAGCAGGGGACACAGCTCAGAGCCTCCTCTTCCAGCCATTTTTCCCACAGGTCTGCCCTCTCACCATCCCAGTGGGGATCTGCTTCTGGGCTTGCATGGCACCCTTTATGGGGCATGATCAGAACAGTCCACACAGCCCCACCAGGCTGCCTGTGCAAAGGTGTGTCTCCTCGAGACGGCCTTGTTTGGCTCTGGGCCTGGCATGCTGAGCCAGGGCTCACGGCAGAGCAGCTCCCCAAGTAGTTTGTTGTCAGTGGATGAAAAAATAGTTGAATGACAACTGCACTAAAGGTGGGCAGCGTCTCCCCAGATATGTAAGCTGGCAAAGGCTGAGTTCTGGAGCCCCATACTGATAAGGTTCTTTCTATGGATTTCCTACGGAGATCCAGCAAAGCTCTGGAAAAAATGATCTTACAGATACAGTGTGACTAGGCGGGAGTCTTTTGGAAACACGAAGCTGAATTCACAGCTCCTCTTTGCAGAACTCCCTTTCAAATCCTCCATTCACTGAGGAGGAAGTAAGATATCCCAAAGGAATATTGTTTTTGTAATAAGGTCCCTGGGCTCCTCGATGAGGAGATGCCGTTAACCTCTTAGACACGGCCCTTCCATGACAGAGGAAACAGAAAGACTCCTGTGTGTGAGAGTATGGATTTGCCTTTCCTAACTAGAAGACAGCTCAGGTTGTTGCCAGCAAGGGCTCAGCTACAATAACCACCTGAAGTGGGAGCCTCTAATATTACAATCATTACCATCAAGAAGCAGGATAATTCACATATCTTTTCATGGGTTCATTTTGCTGCTCACGCTTCCAGAAAATGCTTTGAAAACTCTTCTTGTCTATACTCAGATGCTCCATGGAAACACAAATGAGGCTGTCTACAATCACGTGGACAAGTGCCCGGCCCCAAATTTCACACATAAATAACTGCGGGAGGCTGTTCCAATGTGCTTCTGAATAAATTCATAGGTCACTCCTGATCTACTTCCCGAGCCTCAAGAACAAGGGGCAAATAAAACAAACTGCCCAGAGCTTTAAGATGCTTGAATGTTACATGCATCTGGCAGCTCGGGAGATTGCCACTAAGTGTGCAGGAAAACCACAGCCTTAGAGGATTGGGGTCATCAGAAAAGATAGCTCCTGAGTTCCACTTCTTTGCCGTTCTGTGAGGTAATCATTTGTGTTCTCTGCTTTCCAGGCACATGGTAACATTTTCTTCTCTGGCCCCCTCGGGACTGGGTGGGGCCATGCATCTAGATCAGAGCAGTGAGCTGTGGGAAAATTTGTGAGCAAATGTGATGGGTGTCACTTCTGGGCTGAAACATTTAACTGCTCATGGAAACCTTCCAGGCATCTATTTTCCTCAGCAGTCAGCCGTTGGGGGTGGGGAGCAGGTCCATTTGCCCGATTCCTGAGTTGGGGGGACCTGGATTAGTGACTCCAGCCAAATGACAAAGCAGACGAACTTTACATGAGAAATGATCTGCTATTTAGGCTGCTCCTATTTCGGATTTGTTCCACCACATGATAGATACAAAGACAGACTGTATGATGGTCAGATCAGGAAGGGAAGTGGTGATGTGGTATCCTATCATAGTAGATGTACGGTTTCTGAAATAGATATAAAAATCATGCTCTCTCTTCTGGCTCTATGATATGTATTTTCACAAAAATACACTAAGTTCTTTTTTAAAATGAAGAGTTGTCTTAACTCTTTCTTTATAACTTGGGTAGATTCTGACATAGGCATACACCTGTGAAACATCACCACAGTCAGGGTAATATGCATTCCCATCACCCCTAAAGTTTGCTCACTCCCCTCTGCAGTCCTTTGCTTACATATCTCCTGACTCTAGGAACCACGACCTGCTGCTTCCTGTCACTATAGATTCGTTTGCATTTTCTGAAATTTTACATAAATGAAATATCCCATATTGTGTTTTTTCTCTCTCTGGCTTCTTTAATGATCTTGTGATTCATTTATATCATGGCGTGTATCAGTAGCTCATTTCTTTTTCTTGCTGATTTAGTATTCCATTATATGCCTGTGCCTGGCTGTTCGTCTGTTCAGTAGTTGATTGACATTCGGGTCGATTCCAGTTTGGAGTTGTTACATTTAAAGCTGCTATGAATGCTCATGTAGGAATCTTTGTAAAAGCCTGTGTTTCCATTTCTCCTGGGTAAATATCTAGGGGAAGAAAGGCTGGGTGCCATTTTATATTTCCAATAGCAGTAGCTGAGAGTTCTCTAATACTGGAAATACTCAGCCTCTCTCTCCCTTCCTCATGGAACATGCACACACACAGACACACATACACATGCATTAAGGAGTAAGTTTCTACATAAACATAAACATGAGTCTTATAGGAAAAATTCTAGTCTTGTCTTCATTGCAGAGTAACTTTCTTGTCTCTATGGCCAAGTCAGTTACATTACTTCCCTTTCCCCATCTTTAATGGTAATATAATTATTCACATCCTATACTCAAAAAGAGTGCATTATGCTCCACACTGGCAGAATGGTCTCATCTGGTCTCATCTCTGAGACCTGCACCTACTTATACCACTGCCTGCCTCTCCTAGTGGACCCACTGGTCTTTCTAAAAACATACATAAGATCCTCTCACTCTCTAGTTCAAAATGACTCAGTACTGCATTTCCATTAGGATCCAGACTCCCTGCTGCGGTTCATGAGGTTCCTTGGATAGCCTACTGATCTCCTGTACCTCCGGTACTCCCATTCACCCGGTTCATGCCACATTAGTCTTTCTAGCCTTCTTTAAATGTCCACACTTGCTGTCCTCAGGGCCCTGGCCCTTGTAGTCTCCTGGTCTAGAATGCAATCTTCTCCCTTGCGTGGCTCTAAAACACCATACCCCTCCCCTGCTGCCCTGCTTATTTTTCTTCATTTTGCTTAAAAGATCTGAAAGGATATTTGTTAATTCTTTGCTTACATGTTTGTCTTTCCCCTACTACAAGTCAACTCCAGCAGGGCAAAGACCTTGTTTGCCTTGTTCACCACTGGATACTGAAGCTAAGAAACACACCTGAGACACAGTACTCACTGAACAGTTCTGGGATAAATAAATATCTAGGGTGCTCAGAGCCCCACTGCATGAGGACTGTTTTGTGATCTGCATTTGCTTAATCTAGATTTTTAAAAGTCTTTAGTTGGAGCACTCTCGTATCAGTAACTGACAGATCCAGCAGGCAGAAAATCAGTATGGACATAGCTGAACTCAACCACACCATCCCCTGACTGGATTCAATTGACATCTATAGGCTATTTCATCCAACAATAGCAGAATACACGTATTTTTCAAGCTCACATGGAATATTCACTAAGATAGATCACATTGTGGGTCATAGAACACACCTGAACAAACTTAAAATAAAAATCGTACAATGTCTGCTCTCAGACCACAGTGAAATTAAACTAGAAATTAATAACAGAAAGATAACTGGAAAATCCCCAAATATTTGGAGATTAAGCAACACACTTCTAAATTACACAAGGTCAACGAAGAAATCTCCAGAGAAATTTAAAAATATTGTAATTAAATGAAAATTAAACTTATCAAAATCTAAGCAAGGCCTAGAGGGAAGTTTATAGGACTGACTACATATATTTGAAAAGAACATCTAAATCTAAAATCAATAATCTAAGCTTCCACCTTAGGGAACTTGAAAAAGAAGAACAAACTGAATTCAAGTAAGCAGAAGAAAAGAAATAAAAAAAATTAGAGCAGAAATCAGTGAAACTGAAAACAGGAAGTTGATAAGACTCTGGCGGAGCAAACTATGAAAAAAAGAGGACACAAAATACTAATGTCAAAAATGAAAGAGGGGACATCACCACAGATCCTACAGACATTACAAAATAATAAAGAGTATGAATAATTTTATGCTTACAAATTTGATAAGCTAGATGAATTGGACCAATTCCCTAAAAGACACAATCTGCCAAAACTTATCCAAGAAATACAGATGATCTGAATAGATCTTTCTCTATTAAAGAAAGTGAATCAATCATTAATAACCTTCCAAAACAGAAAGCATAAGCCCCAGATGTATTCACTGGTGAATTCTGCCAAACATTTAAGGAAGAACTATACCAATTCACTACCATTTTTTTCAGAAGATAGAAGCAGAGGGAATATTTCCTATAGAGTATTTTCCATTCTTCAAGGCCAGCATTATTCTAATAACAAAACCAGATTTAAAAATTATAAGAAAACTATAGATCAATATTTCTCATGATCATAAATGCAAAAATTCTCAAAATATTAGTAAATAGAATCTAACAAGGTATAGAAAGAATTCTATATTATGACCAACCGGGATTTATCCCAAGTATACAAGCCTTGTTCAATATTAAAAAATCAATATGCGGGGGTGCCTGGGTGGCTCAGTGGGTTAAAGTCTCTGCCTTCAGCTCAGGTCATGATCCCAGGGTCCTGGGATGGAGCCCCGCATCGGGCTCTCTCATCACCCGGGAGCCTGCTTCCTCCTCTCTCTCTCTGCCTGCCTCTCTGCCTACTTGTGATCTCTGTCTGTCAAATAAATAAACAAAATCTTTAAAAAAAAATCAATATGCGAACCATCGCATCAACAGGCTAATGAAGAATAATCCCATGACCATATCAACAGATGCAGAAAAAACATTTGACAAAATCCCAAACTTATCATGACTAAAACTCTTAGAGAACTAGGACTAAAGGTGAAATTACTCATTCTGAAAAAAGAACATTTCCCCAAAACCCTACAGCTAACATTATACCTAATGGTGAGAAACTAGAAGCTTTTCTGTTAAGATCAGGAACAAGGCAAGGGTGTCTGGCCTCTCTTACCTTTCCTGCCACAGCATACTGGAAGTCCAAGCTAATGCAGTAAGATAAGACAAGGAAATGAGAGGTATACAGATCGAGAAGGAAGTAATAAAACTGTCTTTGTTCATGGATGACATGACTGTCTGCATGGAAAAATGGAAAAAACTGACAGAAAAACTTCTGGAACTAAGATGCATTATAGTCCATTTATAGGATCCAAAGTTAATTCCTTTCCAATATACCAGCAACAAACAACTGAAATTTGCAATTAAAAACATCATACCATTTAGAGTAGCACCCCCCAAAATGAAATATTTATGTATAAGTCTAACAAAATATGTCCAAGGTCTATGAGGAAAACTACAAAATTATGATGAATGAATCAAAGAAGAATGAAATAACTGGAGATTTATTCATGTTCACGAATAAGAAATTCAATATGATCAAGATATCAATTCTTCCCAACTTCACATATTGATTCAACACAAACCTGATCAATATTCCAAAAAGTTATGTTGTGCATATTGACAAACTGATCCTAAAGTTTATATAGAGAGTCAAAAGACCCAGAATAGCCAACACAATATTGAAGAAGAAAAAAGTTGGAAGATTGATATTATCAATGTCAAGACTTACTATAAAGATACAGAATCAAGATAAATTGCTGGAAAAAGAATAGACAAATATATCAGTGGAACAGAATACAGAGCCCCCAAATAGACCTACACAAATATAGTTAACAGATCTTTGACAAAGTAGCAAATGTAGTACAATGAAGAAAAGACGGTCTTTTCAACAGATGATGCTGGAACAACTGGACGTCCATGTGCCAGAAAAAAAAAAAAAAAAGAATCCAGACACATCCTTATGTCCCAAGGAAAATTAACTCAAAAGGTATTATGGACTTCAATGTAAAACACAAAACTATAAACCAGAAGTTAACGTAGGAGAAAATCGAGATGACCTTCAGTTTGAGGATGACTTTAGATATAACACCAAAGGCATGATTTATGCAAGAAACAGTTGAGAAGTTGTACTTCCTTAAAATTAAAAGCTTCCAACTGGTGTAAGGTGATATCTCAATTAGTTTTAATTTGAATCTCCCTGATGGCTAGTGATGATAGAATGGCCAAAATTAGTAAGACAACATGTGTTGGAGAGGATGTGGAGAAAGGGGAACCCTCTTACACTGTTGGTGGGAATGCAAGTTGGTGCAGCCTCTTTGGAGAACAGTGTGGAGATTCCTCAAGAAATTAAAAATAGAACTTCCATATGACCCTGCCATTGCACTACTGGGTATTTACCCCAAAGATACAGATATAGTGAAAAGAAGGGCCATCTGTACCCCAATGTTTATAGCAGCAATGGCCACGGTCGCCAAACTGTGGAAAGAACCAAGATGCCCTTCAATGGATGAATGGATAAGGAAGATGTGGTCCATATACACTATGGAGTATTATGCCTCCATCTGAAAGGACGAATACCCAACTTTTGTAGCAACATAGACGGGACTGGAAGAGATTATGCTGAGTGAAATAAGTCAAGCAGAGAGAGTCAATTATCATATGGTTTCACTTATTTGTGGAGCATAACAAATAGCATGGAGGACATGGGGAGTTAGAGAGGAGAAGGGAGTTGGGGGAAATTGGAAGGGGAGGTGAACCATGAGAGACTATGGACTCTGAAAAACAATCTGAGGGTTTTGAAGTGGCGGGGGGGGTGGGAGGTCGGGGTACCAGGTAGTGGGTATTATAGAAGGCATGGATTGCATGGAGCACTGGGTGTGGTGAAAAAATAATGAATACTGTTATGCTGAAAATAAAAAATAAATTAAAAAAAATAAAAGCTTCTGTGCTGCAAAAGACAGTGTGAAGAGAATGAGAAGATAGGCCACAAACTGGAAGAAAATATGTTCAAAGACAAACATGATAAAGGACTGTGATCCAAAATATATAAATAACTCTCAAAAATCAGCACAAAGAAAACAAGTAAGCTAATTGAAAAGTGGACAAATGATCCAATCACCTTACCAAAGAAAATATACAGAAGGCAAACAAACGTATGAGGAGACGCTCAACATCCTATGTCATCAATGAATTGCAAGTTAAAGTGACAATGAGATACCACCACACATGTGTTAGAGCAGCAAGGATCCAAATACTGATGACACAAAACGCTGGCAAGGATCTGGAGCAACAGAAGCTCTCATTCACAGCCAACTTTGTTTTGTTTATTTTTTAAAAATTTTATTGTTTTTACTTTTAAGTCCAGTATAGTTAAATAGTGTTATATTAGTTTCAGGTATACAATATAGTGATTCAACAATTACATACATTACTCAGTGCATTATTTACAATAGCCAAATTATGGAAGCAGCCCAGGAGTCCATCGATTGAAGAATGGATAAAGAAGATGTGATACACACACACACACACACACACACACACACACACACACACTCACATACATACAATGACACAGCCACTTTAAAAGACAGTTTTGACAGTTTACCAAACTAAACATGTTCTTGCCATATGATCCAGCAATCACACCCTTTGGTATTTACCCAGAGGAGGTAAGGCTTATGTCCACACAAAACCTGCCCATGCTGTTTCCAGCAGCTTCTTTTGTAATTGCCAAAACTTGGAAGCAAATGGATAAACTGTGGTACATCCATACAATGAAATATTCAAAAATGAGCTATCAGGCCAAGGAAAGACAAAGAAGAAACCCAAATGTATATTACTAAGTGGAAGAAACCAGTCTGAAAAGGTCACACAGTATATGATTCTAGCTAAATGACATTCTGAACAAAGACAAAACCATGGAGACAGTAGAAGATTCAGGGGTTGCCATGGGTTGGGGGGGAGGAAGGATGAGTGGGCGGAACACAGATGATTTTTAGGGCAGTGAAACTATTCTGTATGATATTATAATGGTGGATACATGTCTATGCATTTGTTTAAACCTGGAGAATATACAACACCAAGAGTGAACCTTAGTGGAAACCATGGATTTCAGATGCTTATGATGTGTCCATGTAGGTTCATCAATTGTGACAAGTGCACCATCTGGGAGGGTTGCTGATAACTGAGGAGGCTGTGCATGCGTAGGGGTGAGGGTACATGTGAAATCTTTGTACCTCCTGTTTGATTCTGCTATGAGCCAAAACTGTTCTAAAAAATACACTCCACTTAAAAATCCTCTTTGGGAGGGTGACTTACAATATCAGAGGGGCTATTTTTAGAAGAGAAAATGGACAGTGAGGTGGCAGAACTACACCAGTGTGTCTACTCCACAGGATGTGTATTTGTGTATGAGAGTGCATGCGTGTGTGTATTTGCATGGGTGTGTTTATATGCATGGGATTGTGTGTATCCATGTGTGTATATGTGTGTGCATATTTATATGAATGAAAGTGTATGGACTCTAGATAGTGACTCAACAAGAAGATGGGGTTTTTAGCAACAGGTAGTTGAGTCATACAATAGGCTTCTTTGCTCTAGAGTAAGTTCCCTGTCCCTTGAGGCCTCTTAGCTGAACCTGAGTGATCCCTCTTTAGATATGTTGCAGACAGGACTTCTGGGTTGGTGGGTCCATTTAGTTCTGATGACATCGAAGCTCCCTTCTAGTGTTAAGTGTGTGAATCTGGGACCCTCTTGCATGAGGGTCTCTGCATCTTCTCTTAGTGACCTCTTGCCAGGAGCACTTTCTACAGGTGCCTCTTCCCGAGAGAAGACTCTTGAGTGTTCACTTCCTGCCTTATGTACATTCACCCCCAACTCAGAGAATCCTGAAAGCTCAGCTTGGGGAATAAGAGAGTGCTGAGGAAGCCCAGGGGCCCCAACTGGGGAACAAGAAGCTGTCGGGGCTGAGAAATGGACAATTTTCTTGCATCTCTTAAGTAACCCTTTGGGCATCCCTCTTAATATTTTCCTAATATAATCATCTGAAGCCTTGTCTCTCTGAGGTATTGAGGGGTTTAAATAGCTTAATTGCCATGGAAACAAATGGTAACACCCTCCTTTTCTGGAAGTCCTGGAAAATTCATGGCTTCCTCCCCATTGCTTCCTAAGTACTGATTTGTTGCACGTTAATCAGAAATTTGAAGTGATTTATATCCCATCCCCCAATAGGATGCATTTTACTTTACTTGTAGCTTCACATAATAAATTTAAACCCTACTTCCCAAATCATTCATTGTGAAATCTTGGAAAAAGCACCAGCCCTGGCCACATCTCTCATAGTCTTATTTAAGTAATACTAACCTTGGAAATTTTTAGTAATGGTTCACCTAATCAGTTAATAGTTTTTCATTGATATTAACCATTATGGTTACTTTCAGGTGTCAGTCTGACTAGGCTCTACTAGTCATTTTTTAGGTCAGATCTAGCACCATGCTGCTGTGAATGTATTTGTGGATGTGGTTAACATCTGCAATCATCTGACTTTAGTGAAGGAAGTTGCCCTCCATGAGGCAGGTGGGCCTCATCCATTCAGTTAAGGGGTTTTAGGGGCAAACATGGAGGTTTCCTGGGGAAGAAGACATTCTGCCTCAAGGCTGCAGCATCAGCTCTACCTGAGCCTCCAGCCTGCTAGTCTGCTCAACAGACTGCAGACATTCCAGCCCCCACAATCACATGAGCCAATTCCTTTGGTTCTATTTCTTTGAGGAACTCTGTATGACAGAGATTTTGGTACCAAGAATGATACTAGAGGAGAAGCAGCCTAAAAATGAGTTTTCTGAGTTAGTTCTGTGGTTCTTTAAGCTGACAGATATAAAGGCCCTATGACGCTATTTTCAGTGGTAAGGAGGATAGTACAATGTGCCAACAGGAACATACAAAATATCGCCATTGGACACTCTTAATCAACTATGTTTAACAGGCAAGGTTCTGGGTGATCTTCTGTATGATACTTAGAACATTTTTGTCAAACCTATGAGTATAAGGAGATTAGCCAGTTGCTCTTAACTGTGCTGGACAAATGATGAGTTTGGGATTTCAAATTCCCAGCTTAAAGAACAGGTAAATAACCTGTTTCTATGTCTTCCCTGAAAGAAATGCGTAACTTCTGTAGCTGAGAAGAGAGCTGAGACTTCTTACCACTAAATCCAGAGGTTCATCCTGTGAGTGGCTGAATTACCATGCAGATTGAATGCCTATGCTCACAGTAGGTCCATTGTTGCAGTGAGGACATTGAATGGAAAGGAATGGGATCCTGGAAATCTGGGAACATATGACTCAATTCTGATGAGGCTTGGGACACTGAACCCCTAAATTTTGCCAAGTCTTCTTTGCCAGTAGACGCTGACTGTCCAGTCCTACCTGACCAGGTGAACCTTCCTTTGATGGAGGAGCTCACTATTGCCTCCCCTCAGGTACTTGCCTTGTAAGAAACTGTTGATCCTCAGGACCTACCTCTACCTCCTCTCTTTGCTTCTAGACCTAGAACTAGACTTAAATCTGAGAGGACCTCAAAGGGTGAGGTGTAAAGTGTGACCCATGAGGAAGTGTGCCATGGAACTACATGATTGGCCAGTTGCTCTTAACTGTGCTGGACAAATGTGCTGTCATGATGGAACTACATGACTTTTTCAAATTTTCCAGAAAGAAATCTGGGGAATATGAGTGGGAACGAATATTGAGAGTGTGAGATAATGGAGAAAGAAACAGAGTTAGAGTTGAATTTATTCATGTGGGCCAATGAACAGAGATTCTTGATTTAATGCTGTAGCTCACAGGATTAGAAAGGGATTCAACTGGATGGTTGGTTGGCTGGCTGAAATATGGACCAAAAGATGGCAAATAGTAACTTAGGTTGAAATGTTACCTGCCTTGATATATTCTAGAGAAATATATCCCAAAACTTTGGGAGATTGGAGTGTTGAGTGTATGTGTCATGGAAGACCTGATCACTCATTCCAGAATGACACACACCTCATGCCCACTGTAAGGAACATACTTGCTGTGAGAAGAGCTTCAGAATCCTTAAAGCTCTCTGTGGTCACACTTCCACACTGACCGAACCTTACAGTGAGAAGCGTGGTGCAGAATTAGGAAGCCTGAATGCAATGAGAGGATGAGGATACTGAGCCGACAAGAGCCAAATGGAGGCACTTAATTGTCCAAGCCTAGATGGTCATGGCTGCTATGATGGACGGCAGAGTTCAGGTGGCTGTCAGATACTGTGGTACTCAGTAGTGGATCAGGGCATCCCTGCAGAGGAGCAGCTGGGCATTCTACTAAATCCTGACTTGACTTGTAAGCGGAAGAGTTCTAGGTTTAGTGAACAGAAGTCTAACTAGCGTCATGATTTCCCTATCAATTCCCAGACTGAAGGTCTTCAATGAAGTGGTAAGCTGGGTCCTCTTGAGCAAGGACCCCACTACACTGTCAATAATTTACACTGTGACTCTTTTCCCTAGCTCTCCCCCAAAGGACCTTTTTACCAGGCTAACTGTGCTTTGGGGAAAAGGACATAATCAGACCTGTCAAGAGCTCCTGGATGCTGCCTCTGAACTGACACTGATTCCAGGAGACCCCAAATATCACCATGTCCCCCAGTGAGAGTGGGGCTTATGGAGGTCAGGTGACGAATGGAGTTTTAGTTCAAGTCTGTCTCTTAGGGGGTACCAGTGGGTCCTCCAACCCATCCTGTGGTTATTTCCCCAGTTCTGGAATGCACAGTAAGAATGCACATACTTGGCAGCTGGCAGAATCCATCAAGTTTGTTCCCTGACCTGTGGCGTGAGGTCTTCTGTGGTGGCAAAGGCCAAGTGGAAGCCACTAGAACTGCCTCTACCCAGTAAAATATTAAACCTAAAGCAATACCACATTCCTGGAGATATTGCAGAGATTAACACTATCATCAAGGACTTTAAGGATGCAGGGGTGGTGATTCCCACCACAACCCCATTCAACTCTCCTATTTGGCTCATGCTGAAGATGGCTGGAGTTTGCAGAATGATGGTGGATTACTGTAAGTTTAGCCAGGTACTAACTTTAATTGCAGGTGTTGCACCAGACGTGGTTTCCTTGCTTGAGAAAATTAACACATAGTCTAGTATCTGGTATGTGGCTATTGACCATGCAAATGCTTATTTCTCCATACCTGTTCATAAAGACCAGCAGAACATTTGCTTTCAGCAGGTAAGGCTGGCATTAGACCTTCACTGTCCTACTTCTGGAGTATAGCAGCTCTCCAGCCCTATGTCATAATTTAGTCCACAGGGACCTTGATCTCCTTTCCCTTCCATAAGACACCACACTGATCAATTACATGGGTGACACTGTACTAATTGGAACGATCGAGCACTAGGCTTATTAGATATTAGACTTATTGGTAAAACATTTGCACATCAGAGGATGCAAAATAAATCCAACAGATTCAGTGGCTTTCTACCTCAGGGAAGTGTCTAGGGGTTCAGTGGTACAGGGCATGTTGAGAAATTCCTTCTATGGTCAAGAATAAGTTGTTGCATCTGGCCCTTCCCACAATGAAAAAAGAGGCACAATGCCTAGTGTGCTTCTATGGATTTGTAGGCAATTCATTCCCCATTTGGGTGTGCCTTCCATCCCACTTACTGAGTAAGCCGACAGAGCTGCTAGCTCTGAGTAGGGCTCAGAACAAGAGAAGGCTCTGAAACAGGTCCAAGCTACTGTGCAAGGAGGTGTCAAGGAGGTCTGGAAAAGTGGTGAAAGGAGAGACCTCAATGAATGGGCAAAAATCTGAGATAAAATTGTGTCCTCCATGAATTCTCACTCAAGGCTTCACTCAGCAGAGGATGATTTAATGACACATTCTGTGGATACCAGGTATCCTCTTTCCCCAGCCAGTCCTGCCAAGTGGCTATTGTTACAAGGCGGAGGTCATATATGGATTTAGTATGGTAGACTTCCACTCACCAATGATGACTTGGTTATAGGAGCACAGAGACCAACACTGAGCCCCCAATATGGCACCATTCTCTGGGGTGAGCAGCCAGCTATCTGGTGGCAGGTTAAGGACACTGCCCTGCTTCCATCATGGAATGGGCAGCATTTTGTTCCCACTGAAAGAGACACTTATTCTGAATATGGATTTGCCTTCCCTGCATGCAATGCTTCTGCCAAAACTACTACCCGTGGACTTACAGAATGCCTTATCCATCATTGAGGCATTCCACACAGCATTGCTTCTGATCAAGGATCTCTCTTCACAGTGAAAGAAGTATAGCAATGGGTGCACTGATCTTACAGTGTTCCTTACTATCCTAAAGCAGCTGGCTTGACAGAATGGTTTTTTGGAGATCCTGTTACAATATCAGCTGGGTGGCAACACATTGCAGGGTTAGGGGCAAGGTTCTCAGGAGGATGTACATGCTATGAATCAGCACTGCAGTGTCTCCTATAGCCTAGTTTCATATGTCCAGAAACCAAGGTGTGGGAATGGGAATAGTACCATGTGCTATTACCCAGAGACCCACCAATAAAATTTTTCATGTTTGTTTCCATGACTTTATGCTCTATTTGCCTAGAGATCTTAGTTTCAAAGGTAGGAATGCTTCCACCAGGAGACACAATAAGAATTCTATTGAACTGGAAGTTAAAACAACCACCCAACAATTTTGGATTCCTCATGACTGAATAAACCGGCAAAGAAAGTAGTTAGTTACATTGCTGGCTAGAATGACTGATTCTGATTGTAACTATTTCAGTCAGAAATTGGGTTTAGTTTGGGTGAAATTGGGTTGCACTCCACAATGGAGGTGAGGAAGAGCATAGAACATGGTATGTTCCTCAAGGCATCTCTAACTACTACCATGTCCTGTGATGAAGGTCAATGGAAAGCTATAACAAGCCAAGTCAGTCGGTATTCTAGTAACCCAGACCCTTCAGGGATGAATATTTGGATTACCCTACCAGGTAAGGAACCACAGCTTGCTGAGGTGCTTGATGAAGTCAAAGAGAGTATGGAATGGGTAGTGGAAGAAGTAGTTAAGAATACCAGCTATGATTAGGTACAGAAACAAGGATTATAATTGATTTTGTTACGATTATGTTTGTATGTGTATGTGTATAATCTTTTTCTTCTCTCTCTTATCCCCTTATGATGTTATGTAAGTTGTACTGACTTCCTATCACAGTACTTAAATATTTTTAACTTCATATCACAGTATTCAAGTTATGGGGTATCAAGGAGAAGAGTGAACATCACCTAAGGACTTTAACCCTTTTCTGGAGAAAGGGTTAGTATATTTTCAGTTGTATACAGCATAGTTGTATTGGATTAGGCAGAAGCATGACCTCACTGTTGTCTTTATTTGGAGACTAATATGCTTTACAGAAAAGGCCATGAAGGCCAAGTTGACAAAGAGTAGATTTTAACAGTTAGCTCTATGTGTCAACTTGATTGGCTATGGTGCCCAGTGTTTAGTGAAGTACTACTCTAAATGTTGTTGTGAAAATACGTAGTAGACATAATTAACTTCTACACTCAGTTGATTTTATTTATTTTTTAGTTGATTTTAAATAAAGATTACTTAGAGTATCTTCCTGGATATGTAGGTGGGCCTCATGTAATCAGTTGAAGGCCTTAAGAGCAATCAGGTTTTGTGGGGAAGAAAAATTTCTGCTTCAAGACTACAGCATCAACTCTTGCCCGAGTTTTCAGTCTGCTGGACTTCCTCACAGATGGTCTTGCCATATCTGTATATCTATATGTTGTACTGGTCCTCTTCCTCTGGAGAGTTCTGACTTATACAACCAATTATTGATGGTTCAGTGGAAGAAGATATTATTCCTATTTTAATATCAAGCAAACTGAAGTCCAAGTGATTTGTCTAAGGCTATACAAAGTGAAGCAGAGAACCAAGAATCAGAAGGAAGTTGATGTAAGCCAGTAAACTAGTCATTACTGCTGGTTTGTACAAAGAGATTAGAAGGCAATAATGTTTTCATTAAATTGACTCATTAGTTCTACTTGAGAGGGACAGAAAGAGTGTGAATCCACCAAAAAGATTAATGGACTTCATTCTCCTGCTATATGCAAATGTATCTTGTAATTTACCAAGACATGGCCTTGAAATTACTAAGTGCATAAGGTATTAGGTAAACAAAAATCAAGTCTACCCCAAGAGTGACTTCACCCCAGAGGGAAAAGGTGGTATAAAGTTATCTGATCTCAAGGAGCTGGTATAATGCCCTCACCTCTGCCACCACTGCCTGGGTAGTGAGCGCCAACAAAACAAAATAAAACCACAGCAAACAAAATGATGACTGCAGCACTCTGTTCTTTCTCGCCATTGTCTTCAGTTAAGTGGCAAAATGGAAGAGCACTCACAAGTTTTCTAGAACATTAGAGATGCCCCAGCAAGCTGACACTGTCTGCCTTCTAGGAAGGACAGCCTTTGGGTCCATTCTGCAAGTGTTACCTTCTGGTGTGGTTTATGGGGTGCATGTGTATGTTTTTCTTTTTAATTGATTTCATCAGCTGAGTTTTTCCCTGGGTAGGGAAGACTAGAAAAAAGTTCCTTGTCTTTAAGAGCAGGGTGAAGCAACATCATGAAAAAGAGGCAGTAAGCAAAAGAATTTTGCAGAACAGAATCCAAACTTCTTGTGGGAATCAAGTGTGCTCCATGGCTCCTGGGCACTCACATGCCTGCAGTCCACATCACCAACCTTGCTACCACAGTCCGGGAGGGCCAGGTCATATGCCACTAGGGTGTAAAAATCCCCCAGCAATCTTGATGTGTTACAGTGGGCTCTGCCCTCTGGGGAGAATCACAGAACCCCCATGTGTCATTACCAGTACTCATAAATTCTTCTCCATTGCTAGTTTATTTCTATTTTATTTTATTTTATTTTAAAGATTTTATTTATTTATTTGTCAGAGAGAGAGCGAGCGAGAGCGAGTACAGGCAGACAGAGTGGAAGGCAGAGTCAGAGGGCGAAGTAGGGAGCCTGATGCCGGACTCGATCCCAGGACGCTGGGATCATGACCTGAGCCGAAGGCAGCTGCTTAACCAACTGAGCCACCCACGCGTCCCGCTAGTTTATTTCTATTTTAAAAATGAATTTTGGTTTAATGTTTTGCAGTTGAAACGTGACTTCTGACTAAAATTGTTTTCTTGCACTCTCATCCATTGTTTAGGCTGAACATCGGGTAGAGAACTGACACCTTAAAAAACTGTTTTATAGCTACGTTTCTCAGTGGACATAGGAAAGAGAAACCAGAAAGTGGAACTGCCGGTGGGAGAGGAGATGAATAAATCCTGCTAAGAGATTACACCGATCAGTTCGGGTTCATTTTTGAGTAGCCCATATCTCTCCATTTGGCCATGTTAACTGTCTTTTTTTCTAAAACTGCAAAGTCAAATGGCCTTTTAATCTTTTATTAGAAGCCTTCAGGATCTAAGTTTTATATCTGTATCTGTCTCCTAATTCTTATGGAATCTGGCCTTCCCTTCCCTATCAAATGCTTAATAATGATTTCTAGTATTTTTGTTCCAAATACTAGGCTAAGCATTTGTGAGATTAACTGATTTTCTCCTCCCCAAAACTCAGGGTGACCGGTGCCACCGTCCTCATTTACAGGTTAGGAAACAGAGGCACGGGAAGGTGAGGGATTTGCTCAACGCCACAGGGTGGGTGGACAAATAGAAGGTCCCTGATTTACACCTGGCAGCTGCGCCCCAGATACGGCCTCTACGCTCATTAAGCAGTCTGAGCCTTCTTTCATCCGGATCCTACCCTGACTGCTCTGTGGCAGGAGCCCCTGAGCTCCCAATAGGAGAAGCTGGCCAACAGAGGTAGAGGAGAGGAAGTGGCACCTGCCTAAGCACCAACGGGTCTGGTTCTATTCCCAGTAATGACTAGCTGCATGAGCTTGGGCAGGCCACCTGGCTACCAGGACTTTGTGTGCACATCTGTGCCCTGAGAGGGTCCCCAGCATACTAACAAGTAGTCAGCCAGAAGTGCATTGGATAGAACCTCACCTCAGAACAAAAGCTGGGGATTTCTATGGAAGACCTGGGGGAGTGGCTTGGCCCTGTGCTGCCTTCCTGGGAGATAGTCAACCCCTGCAGAAGGTCTCCAGCTGCCTCTGAGCTCTCCACAGATGGAGTGGGGCCACTGTCCTACCCCGCCAGGGGTCCGTGCTCTGACAGGCATGAGGAAGAGGCTCTGTCAATGTCATCAGGGACGTGACACTCCAGCAGCATGCTCCCTTCCAAAAATAAGTTGCCTACAAAACTTCAGAATGGCTTTGTTTTGACAGCTGGGATTCATTCGTGCTTTCAGGATGGGTTCAGTTTCAGCCTAAAAATTACTCATAAGCTAAATGCCAGCTTTCCTCATCCCACAGGAGGCAGCCCAGCCACAGGGAGGAGAGGAGTTCTGAAGTTGGGGCTTCTAGTGGGGCTAGAAGTTGGGGCTCCTCGTGGCCCACAGCAGTCAGAAAGGGACCCATTGCCCAGCCAGACTGCTAACACCAGTGCCAAGGGGGATAGGAGCTGCCCAGCAGGAGTGTTCCTGGAAGAAAGGGGGCTTCCACAGCCCACAGCTGACCAACTGAACACCAGACTCCTAAGCAACTCATTTATGGGGCACACGGGGTTCCCAAAGCCCATGAAGACATGCCACATGATCTGTGGGCCCACACATGCTTCACAAGCCACCCTCTTCTGCTGTGGCCCCATCAGAAACACCACACCACTTGGAGGCTCTCTGCAGGTTTGGGCCTGACCTGCAAGCGAGTTGGGAGCAACTCTCCCTGCAAGAGCTCAGTGTGAGGACCAGGCCTAGAGCAGAATTCAGATCTGGTGAGGTCAGCCCCAGCCCAGCCCAAGCCCTGATTAATGTCGTCCAACGCAGCAGGACACCTCCTCAGCACTGGTTTGGTTGGTGGGGTTCACGCAGCTAATGCGTGTCAGCAGGAGGGTGTCTGCCTGCCTCGAAATTGGGAACATGCTGGCCGCAACTGAGATGTTGCTTACAGAGCCTACAGTAGCCCCCCTTCCAGTTCACATCTTAGAAACAGTGCGAGTCAAGACTTGCTTACTGCTGAGAGCCCAACTGGAGAGAAAATGATTCATAAACCAGTGATTCTTCAATTTTTTCTAGAAAAAAACCTGCCTGGTTGTTCTAAAGAGCTTTACCCTCAAGATTTCTTTCTGTTGAACCTGCCTGGGTTTCCACTGAAAATATAGTTGTAACCCTATATAATGCATGCCTTGCTATCCTCTTAAATGGGTGGGACGTGGGTAATACAGATCAAGTTCAAAGTTCACCTGCAAACACCCATAGGTCCTGCCCCCACTACAGGCCAGGCCCAGTGGCTGCTGTTATCTGTCGTTCTGTCAGGTCTGCTCTTCCTCTCAGACCAGCCCCCCAAAGCCTTCATTATAAAGGTCGTGCCAGCCATGTGGCTTTGATCACACGGCTCACTGCCACGTGGGCTCTGGCGGCAGGTGAAGGACTTTTCCATTCCTGAGGTCTTGTGAACACTCCGCACCAGATGATATGGGTCAGTTATCCCTTTATCCCAATTGCCTGTTTACCAGCCTGCATCCTGGTACTAGACTCAGTGTCCCTCTAGGCTGGAGCAGAATATTCTCTCACTATAGACTCCCAGGGCCCAGCATTCTACCTGGGCCACATAGATGTTCCTTGTAATAAAAGGAGAGAGAGGGGTGACTTGAATGACTTCTCGCCAGATGGTTGGGGAATGCTTCCTGGCTTCAGGAGGGCTATGATCTTCTACCTCCTTCCTCAGCATATCACTGCTGCTAGTCTCTGACCGTGGCCTCTCTCCAGGGGCACAGTGCTCTCTTTACGATGACTCTCCCACGGAGTTGACCCTGAGGGATAACTGACCCATATCATCTGGTGCGGAGTGTTCACAAGACCTCAGAGATAGAAAAGTCATGGATGGACAGGTGGTATTTGATGGTTGTTTCAAGCACAGAAATGGATTTAAGCATAAAGGGGTTAAGTTAAATACTCCAGATCATCTGAAAATTCTTCCAAGATTTTCTTTCCACTCTGCAATCTGTGGGCACCAAAAGATGACTCGAAAAATTATATCCAGTCCTTCCTTCAGAAACATTAGGCCCAAGTCCTTGGTGGGAAGACCTCCAATGACGCCCACAGCTGCACCTTCTGAAGACTGTAACCTTTATGATTTCCGTATTCTGGGGCCTTTCTCATGCTTTGGGGTCTTCTCTGTGCCCCGGGGTCCTCCCCATGCTGGGGGTGCCTCTCCTGTCTCCAACCTGGGAGACCAGGAAGGGATCCACCCAGCTTGGGGTACCCTGAAACTATACAACACACATCCTTCTTATGTCTTCTTGGGCGGGGGGGCTCTTCCATGTAGGGCCACCTCCAGCAGATCTGTCCGCAAGCAGAACAGATCCCCAATCAGCCCAAATGGCTCCAGATGCTAGAAGAGTCCCTAGTGCTGTCCAGGGCTCTAAGAGAATCCCTGGGTCCGAAGTCCCCCATCTCAGACCTGTCCTCTGTGCACCCTGTCCTGTCCAGGCTTCCTCACTGCGGGCTTCAGGGCTAAGGCACAAGGGCACAACTCTGGAGTGGGCCCTGCTAGCAGAAGTGGGCAGCTCTCTAGGAGGCTGGCAGCTGGGCCACAGGGCAGCCCCTGCAGGCAGTCATAGGACCAGAAAGATGGGCAGGAAGAGCCTGTGGGAGAGAGGGTGGAGGCTGCATACTCAGGTCGAAGTCCTGGGCCCAGAGAGGAGCTCTGGCTCAGGATCCAGTCTACTTCTAGAAGCGAGCGCCCATCCTGTCAGCCCTTGAGTCTCTCTGGAGGCCTCAACCCAAAAGTGGGCCAAGAAGGGCCAATGCACAAGGCCTGCCTGGAGCAGAGCTTGAGAAGCCCAATCCCCAAGCATAGGACCAGCAGAGTGCCAGCCTCCCAAGGGTCTCCACAGCAATCAGTGCCCACAGGCCACATTTGGGTCCTCTTTGTACCCCGCATGCCGGGATGCCTGGGAAGAAATCTCCCATGCTCCTAGGAGAGAATGCCATCTGCCACTACCTCAGGGGCCAGGAGCCCCATTAGTCATGGTCTTCTCTCTTGTGCCCACGCTTAGAAGGGTTTGGATCAAATTTCAGAAGAGCCTGGCCCTGTGAAAACTCGCAGGCGCTTTGGTTTGGGTCTCCATGGACAGCATGGCTGGGAGCTCTGCCTTTTTCAAAGCAAAATTCACAACAATAACAACCTGGAGAATATGGCAAATTACTTAAAAAAATTCCTTCCACTGGAATTCGACATGGGCACGTCTGTGATAGGTTTACCCAGAAATAGATTTGAAGCCAACTTCTGTGTTTTCAAAGTGGGTGAAATCTGTTCGGCTGTGGTCCCGGTGGGGGCAGGGGGCAAGGGGCACAGCCCAAGGGCACCAAGGCCCCCTGGCCTGGGGGCAATCAGCTGGCTTGGGGTACACTGCACAGGTTTGCGGGAACAGCTACTGTCTTGGCGCTTCTGCTAGGGATGGCAACTGAATGGTTTGCACTTCACTCTGAAGTAGAAGAAATTCAACTGGGAATACAAAAGGAAAAACCATTAACAGGTGGTTTTTTTTTAGACAGTGCTTTTTTTTGTTTATGCTTTGTATGAGAGGTGAGAAGTGAAAACCACACATCACACTCGGAAGGACGATATACAGTATTTCTCCTCCTGGGTCTGACATGGACGGTTGCTGCCATACCTACGAAGATGTGCTCGCTTCATCCCGCCTAGTCCATTTCACCTCCTCCTTGAGAGCACAGCATGGACAGCCCCCGGGCCATCAGTGCCCAGCCCCGCGCATGGCCTCTACAGGCAGCAGCTGGCCCGTGCATTTCTGCTGCACATGTCTGCTGCTTTCCTTCTGTGAGCAGGCATTCCTTCCACAGTGCCATTTAGCAAGAGGGACCCTCTGGGTGTCCCCTGGACTCAACTCATCCTGCTGATGTAGGAGAACTGTTAGCAGAGAGTGAACCCTGAGTGAGAACAAAATGCCTGCTAGGTATCTAACAGGATGAGAATGCTGAGAGCAGGTCCAGCGCTGGACTTCCTTAGCAACATGCTTAAGAGGGCAAGATGGTGAGTAATATCGCTTTCCTACAAGACTGACTCTAATGTCATGAGCCCTAGCCCTATCTGTTTTGCAAACTAGAGAGAGGGAATTTTTTGGTAAAGAACCAGAAATGTTTACAGAATTATTACTGCCTTTCCCTTTCCAAGTCCATTGCTTTTTTAAGGCCCAGAGGAGCTAGTCTTGCAGGAAGTATTTCCAAGTGTGAGGGGGCCTTATAACCCCACTCTGCCCCCTGATGAGGCCCAGCTACATCTCCCAACCAGGCTGCAAGGGAGCAGGCTGAGACCAAAGGATTTGCAAACAGACATGGACACAAACGGCAGAGCAATGATTTCACTTCGTGCCTGGGACCCTGCCGGTCTCAGGGGGGCTTGAGCTCTGCTGGGTGAGAGCACAGGAGCAGTGGCTGTGACCGAGTCTTCTTCCACACCCCTGAGCATGGGAATAACGTTCTTCCGGACCAGATGAGACAGGCGGTGATGAGGCCTGAGCACCACTAATCTGGGGGCCCTGAAGAATTTGGTGTGCACAGTTCCAAGAAGCCTCTGTGCTCCCTCCAAGCCCAGGAAGTGAGCTAGTAGGTGTGCCTCCAGGGTCCACTGGACATGCGGCCTGGGCAGTCAACACTGGTTTTGGAACTGTTCCTCAAGAGACAGGAGTGGCTATCCTTGCCTTGAATATACCATTCTGTGTTGCAGGGTTCACCCCAACTCTGGCTAGCACACACTCATTGGAAGACTGGTTTTAAGGGCATCTGGGTGGCTCAGTTGTTAAGCATCCGTCTTCAACTCAGGTTATTATCCCAGGGTTCTGGGATCGAGCCCCATATCAGGCTAACTGCTCAGCGAGGAGTCTGCTTTTCCCTTTCCCTCTGCTGCTCCCCCTGCTTGTGCTCTCTCTGTCTGTGTCTAATAAATAAATAAAATCTTTTAAAAAAAAAGAGACTGGTTTTATATAGAAAGGTTCTAAAAGATCCACAGCCTGTTGTAAAGCCAAGAGGGAATGAGAATACATTTTTCATACAGCAAGGCAATGAAGAGAGGAGCTCCCAGCTAGACATGTGGGTCCCAGCTAGACATGCAGCAGGACAATAGTGGGCAAGGCAGTCACCTGTGAGCATTGCAGATGTCTCCCTGGGTTTTAAAGACTGAATGTAAAAAAATAGTAAAATACCTCATCAACATTTTTCTTATATAGATTACATGTTGAAATGATAAAATTTTTAGATATTGGGTTTAATAGATTATACCATTAAAATGAATTTTACTTTTTAATTTTATTTTTAAAATTCTTTTAATTTATTAAAAATGTGGCTACTAGAAGATTTTAAATTAGATAGGTAGCTTGAATTATACTTTTATTGGGCAGCACTGATTTAGAAATCTGATTCTAACACTGACTAAATCCAGTGTCTAGCTGGGTAGTAACAGAGGCAAGCCCACTGGACTTTTGTGAATAAGCCCAATTTCCTTCACAAAAGAATAGCTGAAAGTGCTATCTACATTAACTGTCATTCCAGGATCCACTCTTGTTTCTCCTCAGAAAACAGCCTTTCCCACGTGGTTGAACAGGTTGTACACTGCACAAGGATGACACATTGAAAGGAAGGGAAGCTGTTCACTTTGTATATAAGTAGATCTGTATATTTATTATTATAATATCCTGGTACCTGGCAATCAGTATCTTGTTCTAACAAAATGAGCATATTACAGTGACTTCCCAACAGACAGAATTAAAGCATTCTGAGGAAATGACACTTTTTCTCTGATTTGCATAAAAGGTCTATCTGGGCTCAGGTTAGCCCTACTTGAACCTGAGGCCTACCTGAATTCCACTCCGAGGAAAGCTGCTTTGCTGGTTTGGCCTCCATCTCTGTCACAGGCCTGAGGCATCTGAGGGCAAGAACTTGGGGCCCTAATTCACGCCTTAATTTTATAAAATGTCATTGGTGTCTGGTACCAAAGAGTTACAATAATGCTGGGCCACAGCCAGGGCTCGCTCAGAAAGGCCACTTACCTTTTCATTTTTCTTCTCATCTGGTTTGCATCCGGTGTTGGTGGGGCTGGACGATGACAAGCCACTGACAGACCCCCCTCCAGCCTCCCCGTTGAGGTTGGCAGCACTGACGTTGGGAGGTGTGACGGCAGACGCTGCAGATGTAAGCGGAATGGCTGGTCGGGGGCACTGGGCTCCGATGACTGTCTGCATGGGGGGCTGGTGCACATGCTGTGGGGACACCACCGAGTGAGGCCTGAGGCTGGCGGCGGGCAGGCGGGATGGGGAGTTCTGGGTGCGCAGGGGCGACACGGTGGCAGTTGGTCGGTCCTGGGCCTGGGCTGAGGAGTGGGCAGCTGGAGCATGGGGTTGGAGAGAGAGTAGGGTTGCGAGGTTAGTTTTGATACTGCAATGTAGTCTCCACGACTCTTTCCTCAGCCTTCTCCCAGGGCTCACAGCCTCTCTCTGTGGTCACTCCACACCCAGCCACTCTCCACAGGAGAGAGACTGAGCCCAGGTGACCAGGGAAACACATCCCATCTCCTGAGCCCTGCCATGGCACAAAACAGCTCACCTTCAAAACAGCTGACCCTCACAAAAAAGAAAACATCTTTTCCAAAGTTGCCACAAGCATGGGCATATTCCTAGGTTCCCATGAAGCCTTCTAACTAGTTTCCTCTGCTGTGATGAACTAATACACGCACAAGTTCTCTTATAACATCTTTGTGGAAAATGTTCATAAAAGTAAAGCCTGTGACGGAATCCTGAAGAAGCCCTAAGATGCCCGGGGATTATTAGACCCCTCTCCCTCTAAGGTGATCACTGCTGACAGCTTGACTCTGGTTGGTCTCAACCCCAGAACTGTAACCCGGTCCCCTGTTCACACTTGGTATTAGAGCCAGCCGAGCTCAGGCTGAGCACGTGTGGCAGCTTTAGCTGGTGAAAGTCATAGGAGGAAGGCAGCTGCAGTCTTGAGGTAAGCCGTCACCCCTCTCACTGCGACCTGCCTGTGGCCATTGCCTTGCCCGCACCCCGAAGCAACAGTTCCTGGATTTACAGAACAGGAACCTCACAATGACGACTCTGGCCCCTACTGCCAGCAAAAATGCTTCCTAAGGATGGTAAGGTTCTGAAGGCCTAACATTGGTAACAACCCACCATGTGAAAACACAAGTTCCTTCTAAACACAACACTGAATTAAAATGAATCTTGCTGCAACTCACATTAGTGATTTTGAAGAATTGTCTCCTTACTAATCACAGAAGAAACATACTGAGCAACAGAGTGAGCCACACCAGAGGGATGGTGACTTGTGGCCTGGGCTGGTGACCCAAAGGGCATGTGGCAGCCCATGTCACTTCATGCCACATCAGACAACTCAGATCACATCATTTTTGCACCGTCCCCCAGAGAAGAATTACACCTCACACTGTCCTTATTTCCCACCACCAGAATTCATGGCATTTGTGACTTTGCAACATGAAAAAAATACACGTCATGAAACAAAACAATATTCTCAGCCACTAAATATGCCTTAAATAGATAACCTACTCATAAATCCTCAGAGCATTTCCCTGTAACTCGGCATGACAAACCAAAGCCCCTTCACATGCAAGCCAGGCCTCTTCCCTCTGACAGTGCTGTGTGGGAAGAGCTGGTGAGATCTAATTATGTGATCCTGGGTTCTACGGGACTCTGGGACTCTGGCTGCGGCCTATTTCTAGGAGGTGAAATAAATAAAGGCTGATTTACGGTTTTTGAAGTATTCAGGGTTTGGGGTGGGTTTGAATCGTCACTGAATGTGGCCCCAAGTTTCAAAAGACCAGGTTAATCAACTGCAGATCAATGAACCCACTGCGGTCACTCAATCAGCCCGAGGTAACCCGTGACTTGGATAGTGCTCCTGGGGCCATTTGTCTGCCTCTCTCCAGCTGTCTGAACTCTCCTTCACCCCAGCCCCCCAGCCCTGGAATGAGAATTGGCAGTTGGGCCAGGCAAGAGCAATCTCTTGGGCTCAAAAGCCTGCAGGGGCTGCTCCAGATTCTTCAGCTGAGTCCCATACCACTCCCCTCTACCTCTGGCTGGCTTCCACGTGCCTGCCACATCACCCTGCCAAACCCAGTGCAAAAGAGGAGAGGGTGTTCCAGAAAGTTCTAAGCCTGCCTGCCAGGCAATCTCTTTGACATGCTCCCCTGTTTTCTCCCTTGCTCCTCCCCCCAGCCACTCCAGCCTCTTGGCTGTTCTCCCAACACAGGCTCTCTCTCACCTCAGAGGCTATGGCACAGAACCCTCTTCCCCAGAGTCACACGTCCCCTGGCCTGCTTCAGTCATCTCAGACACTGCCCTCCTAGAGAGCTCTGTTTTTGCCAACCCACTGAGCAGTGCAGAGTGCCACTCTGCAATCCCAGCCCCTCTTGCTCTGCTTCAATTTCCCTCTCCTCCCACCACACTATCTGCTCTTACCCACCTGTAGGATACCCTCTTCATCGTGTGTTCACTGTTCCCTGCCTATCTGCCCCCACTACAAGCTGAGCTAGCTCCACGAGGGAGCTCCACTTGCTGTAGAGTTCACAGATCTATTCTGAACAGCTGGACTGCTGCCCAGCATGCAGCAGGTGCTTAATAAATTTCTTGAATGAATGAACAGGACTTTGAGAAAAGAAAACCTCAATTAAAATATTTCTCCAGATTTTACAGAATTGAACCACTGGAGAAGATAAAAATCCTCCGTGAGAAAGAGGAGCAGGCTGGCTGGTAGAAGAATGTGGGATTCCACTGATCCCCAGGGGGGATTTATCCTCGGGATCACCCACCCTGTGCCACCCAACCTTGGACTGACCTGGACTGCTCTCACTCTGATCATCCTACTGGTTAGCAATACCAAAGCAACCTGCCTCACAGAGGCAGGCAGTCTGAGAAAATGTTCTTACTCCATAGTCTCTGTTCCCCTCTACCTCTCCTTTATGAATCTTTGGCGTGCTTCAGCAACTGTGGAGTGCCTAAATACTATTGGACCTCACTCAGTTCATCACTACATCATCCCACATGTGCTTTCTATAAAGAGTAGTTGAATGAATAATGATCTACTTTACCATCAATGTTGCTCTTTTCTTTTATTTTTAATTGTGTCATGTTAGTCACCATAAAATATATTAGTTTTTGATGCAGTGTTCCAAGATTGTTTACATACAACACCAAGCACTCCATGCAATACGTGCCTCCTTAATGCCCACTACCAGGCTCACCCATCCCCCTACCCCCTCCCCTCTAAAACCCTCAGTTTCTTTCTGAGGGTCCACAGTCTCTCATAGTTCATCACCCACTCCAATTTCCCCCAATTTACTTTTCCTTTCCTTTTCCCAATGTCCTCTATATTATTCCTTATGCTCCACAAGTAAGTGAAACCATATGATAATTGACTTTCTCTGCTTGACTTATTTCACTCAGCATAATCTCCTCCAGTCCCATCCATGTTGATGCAAAAGTTGGGTATTCATCCTTTCTGATGGAGGCATAATATTCCGTTGTATATATGGACCACATCTTCTTTATCCATTCATCTGTTGCAGGGCATCTTGGCTCTTTCCACAGTTTGGCTATTGTGGACATTGCTGCTTTAAACACTGGAGTACATATGGCCCTTCTTTTCACTACATCGGTATCTCTGTGGTAAATACCCAGTAGTGCAATTGCAGGGTCATAGGGTAGCTCTATATTTAATTTCTTGGGGAATCTCCACAGTTTTCCAAAGTGTCTGCACCAACGTGCATTTCCACCAACAGTGTAAGAGGGTTCCCCTTTCTCCACAACCTCTCCAACATTTGTTGTTTCCTGTCTTGTTAATTTTGGTCATTCTCACTAGGTGGTATCTCAATGAGGATTTGTTTGTTTGTTTTTTAAAGATTTTATTTATTTATTTGATAGACCAAGATCACAAGTAGGCAGAGGCAGGCAGAGAGAGAAGGGGGGAAGCAAGCTCTCCCCTGAGCAGAGAGCCCGATGCAGGGCTGGATCCCAGGACCCTGAGCTCATGATCTGAGGCGAAGGCAGAGGCTTAACGCACTGAGCCACCCAGGTGCCCCTCTCAATGAGGTTTTGATTTGAATTTCTCTGATGGCTAATGATGATGAACATTTTTTCATGTTGTCTGCTAGCCATTTGTATATCTTCTTTGGAGAAGTGTCTGTTCATGTCTTCTCCCCATTTTTTGAAATGATTATCTGTTTTTTGGGTGTTGCGTTTGAGGTGTTCTTTATAGATCTTGGATATCATCCCTTTGTCTATACTGTCATTTGCAAATATCTTCTCCCATTCTGTGGGTTGCCTCTTTGTTTTGTTGACTGTTTCCTTTGCTGTGCAGAAGCTTCTTGTCTTGATGAAGTCCCCAAAGTTCATTTTTGCTTTTGTTTCCTTTGCCTTTGGAGACATGTCTTTAAAGAAGTTTCTGTGGCTGATGTTGAAGTTACTGCCTATGTTCTCCTCTAGGTTTTGATGGATTCCTGTCTCACATTGAGGTCTTTCATCCATTTTGAGTTTATCTTTGTGTACGGTGTAAGAGAATGGCCGGGTTTCATTCTTCTACACATAGTTGTCCAATTTTCCCAGCACCATTTATTGAAGAGACTGTCTTTTCTCCACTGGATATTTTTCCTGCTTTGTCAAAGATTATTTGACCATAGAGTTGAGGGTCCATATCTGTGCTCTCTACTCTGTTCCATTGGTCTATGTGTTGTTTTTGTGCCAGGACCATGCTGCCTTGGTGATCACAGTTTTGTAATAAAGCTTGAAATCAGGCAACATGATGCCCCCAGGTTTACGTTGCCCTTTTCTTACTCTCAAGTTGATCACTTCCCATTTCATGGATGAAATGGAACATTCGCAACTCCCCAAACTTCAGGCCAGGCTAGCTCCTCTCTTAACTCATCCACATCTAGACCCACCCTGTGCTCCAGTTTCAAGGACAAAGGGTCCCAAGAGGTCTACCCGTCACACTCATCTTGATCCTTTCTTCTGGCTCTTCCCTTCTTGCCTGTATTAAGTATCTCCAATAACTTTCCTCCTGTTAATTTACTAACCAAGTTATAGCTCCCATTTCAAAAACAGTCCTTTTTTTGGTCAGTACCTCCTTTTCCGGTTTTACTTTATACCTAGTATTCTTGAAATAGTGTCTGCATTGGTTCTTTCTTACTTTTCATTCAGTTCTTTGCACCATCTGTATTTGCTCTCATGGCAGTTTTCATCTCTGCTCTGTGCTCTGGATACACTCCCTCTACAGCTTTCTAGTGTCACCAATTTCCATCTTCAACTGTGTTCAGGCTAGAGTTCATGGTACCTGTAGAGATTCTGTATTTAAATAAATCTATTTTTCCCTTTCCAAAATTTCAAGTTGGTTCTTTTTCATACCCATCAGTTTCTGATTCATAGCTATCCATCCAATTTTTCCCCTTTATAACACCCTGTTTTTTTTCTTTCTTTCTTGGGGAAGGCGGGGGAAGTAGATGTTATTCTTTCTTTCCCCTTTTAGAGGATCTTTTATTTTGTATTTTATTGTATTTTTTTATATTTTATTTTTATTTATTTTTTAACTAGGCCCCATGCCCAATGTGGGACTTGAACTCATGACTCCAGGATTAAGAATCAGATGCTCTCTGACTGAGCTAGCCAGGCACCCCTAGAGGATCTTAAATATACTGATAGCAAAGTCTTTTTCAGATTGCTCTCTTATTTCTCTCCCATTTCCTCAGTTTATTGGCTATCTTTTTTGCCTTAGTGTTTCCTTTGTGCTTCAAGATTTCCATGTGCAAGTTCCTTTTGAGCACAACTATCTTATTGTCATTGTAGCCTTGTCACTGCTTTTTTTTTTTTAAGATTTTATTTATTTATTTGACAGAGAGAGAGAGAGAGATCACAAGTAGGCAGAGAGGCAGGCAGAGAGATAGGGGGAAGCAGGCCCCCCACTGAGCAGAGAGCCCAATGCAGGGTTCAATCCCAGGACCCTGAGATCATGACCCAAGCCGAAGGCAGAGTCTCAACCCACTGAGCCACCCAAGTGCCCCTTGGTCACTGCTTCTGCATGGTCCTCTGCGACTTCCTCTCAGAACCAGGTGTAGCTGGATGGTTTGGGCTCTGGTCCTCAGGCCATAGCTGAACTCAGCTCCATGTCAAGATGGCCTTCTCTCTCTTTTCCTATACCCCAGGCAGCAGCTCAGTACCAACCATTCCCCAAAAATGGAAGAGACCGCAGCTGTTTAAACCATTGCATGTGGCTCTGGTCCCCTGATACTCACCAGAGACTTCCTGTCCATTTTCTCTTGCAGGAACTGAAAGTCAGCTAATACTGCCTGCTTTTCATCCCACTAAGCCATCCTACTTGCTATCATGTGTTCCATTTTGTTTCTATCCATAGAGTTGACTTTTCAAAAATTTAAAAACAAAGAGATCTGTGTTTAAAACAGAGATAATAGGGGATTTCCACATGAACTCACTATCCCATAGTATTCAGGAATCCTTCACTCGGTTCTCAGTCACTTCTCGGAAATATGGTTTCTCGCTTTCATTCCATCATATATTCTCTGAACAGGATCAACCTGTCAGCAAACTTAATGGACAGTTCTGTTTTCAGAAAAAAGTATCCACAGATCTAGTTGCTCATCTTTACACCAATATCACATGGACTTGATTACTGTAACCTTATGTCTTTTTTAAAAGATTTTATTTATTTATTTGAGAGAGAGAATAAATATAAATTTTATTTATTTAGCATGAGAGACAGAGAGAGAGAGAGAGCATGAGAGATGAGAGGTCAGAGGGAGAAGCAGACTTCCCACCAAGTAGGGAGCCGGATGTGGGACTCCATCCAGGGACTCTGGGATCATGACCTGAGCTGAAGGCTGTTGCTTAACCAACTGAGCCACCACCCAGGTGTCCCAATAACCTTAAATCTTGAAATCAGTGTTAGTCTTCCAACTTTGTTTTCTTTTCACGTTTGTTTCAGCTATTTTAGGTTCTTTACATGTCTAAATGAATTTGAGAAATAGATTTCTAATCTCTACAAAAAAGTTGAGTGGGATCAACATTTTACCAATGGAATTTGGTATTCCATTGAATCTTTAGGTAAATTTTTGGAGAATAGAGCCCTTAACAATATTAAGTCTTCTTACTTAAGAATAAAATATACTGCTCTACTTATTTCAGTCTTATTCAATTTCTCTTAGCAATATTTGGTAATTTTCAGTGGACAGGTCTTCCTCTTCTTTTATCACCTAAATTACATTTGTTCTTACTAAAATTACTATCAGTTTTTAAAACATCAATTTCTAATTATTCACTGCTAATATGTAAAAGTGTAATTGATACTGTATATTAATCTTGGATCCTGCAACCTTGCTGCACTCATTTATTAACTATAAAGAAAGCTCTTTTGGTTAGTGTGGATTCTCCAGGGCTTTCTATATTCAAGATCATATTACATGCAAATAGACGCCACAATTTTACTCCCTCCTTTCCAATCTGCATGATTTTTATATCTTTTTCTTAACTAACTGCTCTGTCTAGAACTTACAGTACAATACTGAATAGAAGTGGCACGAGTGGATATCCCTGTTTAATCCTGATCTCAGGGGGAAAGCTTTCAGTCTCTCACTATTAAGTCTGAGGTTAGCTGTGGTTTTCATAGATGCCCATTATCAGGTCAAGCAGCTTACTTCTATTTTCTCATTTTCTGACAGTTTGTAATCAGGAACGTGTGCTGGATTTTGTAAAAAAAAAAAAAAAAATTCCACATCTATTAAATTGATCATATTATTTTTATTCTTTAGGTTTGTTAATACAATAAATTATATTGACTGTTAAATGCAAGTCAAACCTTGAATTCCTAAGAGAAACTCTACTTGGTCATGATGTATTATCCTTTTTATTTATTACTATAATTGACTGCTAAAATTTTGTTTAGAGTTTTTACATCTGTGTTTACAGTTGATAGTTGTAGTTTGTAGTTGACAGTTGATAGCTGTAGTTGTAGTTTTATTTTCCTTCAGTGCCTTTGTCTGGTTTGGGTATGAGGGTAGAGTAAACCTTATAGAAAGAGCTAGGAAATATTCTCCCTTCAATTTTCTGGAAGTGTTTCAATGGAATTGTTGTATTTTTTCCCTTAGCCATTAGGTATAATTTAACAATGAAGCCACTCAGGCTTGGAGATTTCTTTGTGGAAAGTTTTTAACTAATTCAATTTTTACTTCAATTTTAATAGACATAGGCCTATTCAGGTTATTTATTGTTTATTAAGTATATTAATTTCTGTTTTTTAAGATATTTATGTTTTGTCTAATACATTGAGTTTATTGGTATAATTTTTTATAATACCTTATATTCTGTAAAATCGGAAGTAAAATAATAATCCCTTATTATTCCATAAAATCTATTATTCCTGGTATTGATAATTTGTGTGGTCTCTCTATTCTTTATTTCTCTGTCTTGATGCTTACCAATTTTATTACAGATCTCAACGAAACAAGTTCACTTTCATTGATTTTCTCTATTATTTTTCTGTTTTCTATTTCATTTATTTCTGCACTGACTTTTTTCTGCTTCTTTTAGCTTCCTTTGCTCTTTTTTTCTAGTTTCTTAAAGTAAAACTGAGGTGACCGATTTGAGCTCTACTTTTCCCTACCATCTGTGTTCAGTGTTTATACGCTGTATTTTCATTTTCATTCAGTTAAAAACACTTTTTAAAATCCTTTTTGATTTCTTCTTTCATCCATGGTTTAAGTGTGTGTGCTATTTAGTTTCAAATATTTAGGAATATCTCTATGTTATTAATGTCTAATTCATCTGTATTGTAGTCAGGGAATATAATATGTGAGACTTAAATACCTTTAAATTTATCTAGATTTAAATATTATGGCCCAATATGTGGTCTATGTTGGTAAATGTTCTGTGTTCACTTGAAAAGAATGTGTATTTTGCTGTTGGTGTAGCACTCCATAAATGTTAAGTCAAATCAGTTACACCTTGCTAAAATGTTCTATATTCTTACCAATATTCTCTGTACTCGTTCTGCCAGTCATTGAGAGAAGTATTGAAAGTTTTGACTCTAATTGTGGATTAGTCTATTTATTTCTCCTTGCAGCTCTACCAGTAACTGCTTATATATTTTGAAGTTCTGTTATTTGGGCATAAATATTTAGTCTTCTTGACACACTGACCCCTTAATCATTATGAAATTGCCATTCATATAGTAATAATATTCTTTGTTCTAAATTGTACTCTGATATTAATATCACCATTTCAGATTTCTTTTTAGTAGTATTAGCACGGTACATTTGATCCTCATTATCCATAGATTCTATCTGTGCAAATTCACCTACTAGCTACGATTGATTTTTAACTCCCAAAGCAATACCTGTGGTGCTTTTGTGGTCATTCACGGACATGCTCCTACTAGCAAAAAACTGGAGTTGCTGACACATTTTCCCAGCTGAGGTGCAATAAAATGATGTTCTTCCTTCTTGTTTAAGTTCATGCAAAGAAGCCCAGGGACAGAGATGGGAGGGGAAAGGGCAGGGCAGTGCAAGATGCTCCAGCTCTGGGACTGACTGGACAGGCTTGAACCCTGCTTTTCACATGTTAATGGGGTGGCCTTGGGCAGTCCCTTCTGAACCTTATTTTCTCTTTTGTAAAAGAAATAGAATCTACCAGAATGACTTATTTTTAGTATTTAAGATTATAGTCTCTGTGAGATATACATGCATGTATTTCACTTAGGAGTAATAGTTTAGTGTTCACTAATATAGTGTCCATGAAAACTTTATACAGCGTAGCTACTGTGGATAATGAGAATCAACCGTATATCTTGATCCTTTCTTTACTATTTTTACTTTTGTTTTTGTATTTAAAGTATTAAAATATGTTTCCTGTTCACAGCATATGGTTAAGTTTCGTCTTTTTAAAAAATAATACTTGACAATCTCTGCATTCTCTTTAAAGTTGTTTAGACCATTTATATTTATTTTTATGACCAGGATTAAACCTACACTTTATTACATGTTTACCATTTTATTCATGCATTCTTCATTTCCTTTCCTCTCTTTTTATGCCTTCTTTTGGATTAATTAGAAGTTTTTGTGATTCCATCTTACCTCCTTTGTTAGCTTATTGCTGTAATTCTGTTTTGATATTTAGTGCTTGCTTACATCTTTAATTTATCATAGTCTACCTACAAGTGACTCCATAACTCTTCACACATAGTATAAGAGCATACTTATAATAGTATAATAATTTATAATAGTATAGTATAATAGTATATTTTTCTATTCCCAACGTCCAAATGCACCCCAAATGGTACATTTGCCATTATACATTTTAATTTTAATTTTACTTCTTTATTGAAGTTTACTTTATTTAACATATACCATATTATTAGTTACTGGGGTAGAATTTAGTGATTCATCAGTTGCATATAACACCTAGTACTCATTCCATCAAGTTCCCTCCTTACTGCCCATCTCCCAGTTACCCCTCTCCCCACTCATCTTCTCTCTAGCAACCCTCAGTTTGTGTCCTAGATTAGCATCTCTTCTGGCTTGCCTTCCTCTCAATTTTCATCTTATTTTATTTTTCTCCCTTTCCCTTATGTTCATTTGTTTTATTTCTTAAATTCCACATATGCGGGGTGCCTGGGTGGCTCAGTGGGTTAAGCCTCTGCCTTCAGCTCAGGTCAGGATCTTGTGGGCCTGGGATCGAGCCCCGTGTCAGGCTCTCTGCTCAGCGGGGAACCTGCTTCCCCCCTCTCTCTGCCTGCTTCTCTGTCTACTTGTGATCTCTATCTGTATCAAATAAACAAATAAAATCTTTAAAAAAATTCCACATATGCATGAAATCATATTGTATTTGTCATTCTCTGACTTACTTATTTTGCTTAGCATAATAACCTCTAGTTCCATCTCTGTCATTGCAAATGGCAGGATTTCATTCTTTTTGACGACTGAGTAATATTCCATTGTATGTACATGTATGCGCATGTATACATACATACATGCATACATACACACATATGTGTGTATGTACACACACACACAAACACACACACACTGCATCTTTACCCATTCTATTTAAATTCATCTGTTGATGGGCATTTAGGCTCTTTCCATATTTTGGCTGTTGTGGACATTGCTGCTATAACCAGTGGGGTACATGTATTTTAAATGAGAAACTACATTGTTTTTATTTTTGTTTCATTTGCTATAGATTAAAGATATTTAAATAGTCAGTAAAAGTTATATATTTATATATGCAGTTATCATTCCTTGCATCTTTCACTCCCTTTTACAGATCCACATTTCCATCTGATACTATTTTCCTTCTTCCTAAAGAAATTTGTTTAATATTTTTCATAGTGTGGTCTGTTGGTAATGAAATCTTTTAGCTTTACTATAAGAAGAGAAGGGAGTTGCGGGAAATTGGAAGGGGAGGTGAACCCTGAGAGACTATGGACTCTGAAAAACAATCTGAGGGTTTTGAAGGGGCAGGGGATGGGAGGTCGGGGTACCAGGTGGTGGGTATTATAGAGGGCACGAATTGCATGGAGCACTGGGTGTGGTTCCAAAATAATGAATACTGTTTTGCTGAAAATAAATAAAAAACAAATTAAAAAAAAAAAAGAATGATTATTTTGCTTTCATTTTGAAAGAAACTTTTGCTGGGTATAGAATGCTATCTTGGCAGATTTTTTTCTTTCTTTCTACTACTCCACTATTTTCTCACTTAAGAGTTTCTGACAAGAAATATACTGTCGTCCTTATTTTTTCCTACTTTATCTATTATTTTTCCCTTGTTGTTTTTTGAAGATTTTATTACAGATTTTGTACAATTTGATTGTAATTTGCCTTGGTGTAGTTTTCCCCGTTTTTCATGCTTGGGGCCCACCAGCTATCTTTGATCTATGAGTTTGTAGTTTTCGTCAAATTTAGAACAATCTGATCTATTATTTCTCAAATAATTTTTCTGTTTCACCTTTCACTCCTCTACTTTGGAGACTCTAATTACACATATATTAGGCCATGTGACATTGCCACTGATCACTGATGCTCATTTTAAGAAGTTCTCTTTTATATTTGTGTTTCATTTTTCATAGCTCCTATTGCTACATCTTCAAGTTCACTAATATTTTCTTTAGCAATGTCTAATCTGCCATTAATTCTATCTGCTGTATTCTTGATCTCAAACACTGTAGTTTCTATTTCTAGCATTTGACTTGGGTTTTTAAAACATCTTCCATATTTCTACTTAATTTTCTGAGTATTTTATACTTATTGAGCACATAATAATAAATGCAATTATAATATCTGTTTTTACCTTTATATGCTAATTCTAACAACTGGATTAGTTCTGACTGGTTGACCTCATCATTATGGGTCATATTTTCCTTTGTGTGCCTAGGAATTTTTTACTACTATCAGACATTGTTATTTTTATGTTGTTGAGAACTGGATATTTTTGCAGCCCCATCAACTCTTCCTTTTTGCAGTCTTGAAGACTCTTAAACTCAGTTCTCCATCACAGTTAAATGAGTTGGTAACAGTTCAATCTTTTTGAGTCTTCTTTTAAGACTAGTTGGGTAGAGGGGCACCTGGGTGGGTCAGTGGGTTAAAGCCTCTGCCTTCGGCTTGGGTCATGATCTCAGGGTCCTGGGATCGAGCCCCACATCAGGCTTTCTGCTCAGCAGGGAGCCTGCTTCCCTTCTTCTCTTTCCTTCTGTCTGCCTCTCTGCCTACTTATGATCTCTGTCAAATAAATAAATAAAATCTTAAAAAAAAAAAAGACTAGTTGGGTAGGACTAGGGCAGTGGTTTATCTAGGGACTGAGGCAGAGCCCTTCTGCATAGAGTACTCAATGTTCTGTGAACAGTTTTTTTTTTTTTTCATCTGGGTGGTGGAACATTTTTTTCATCTGGGTGGTGGTACTATTTCCAGCACTTTGTGAATGGTGGGCACTGACAGCACTGATCCTTTCTCTCATAGTTTCCCTGGATTTGCACAGTTTCCTCATAGATATATGTTGATTACTCCTTGGTCTACTTCTCAAGAGGAGACCCTGAATCCTCTGGGGTTTTCTTTCTGTGCAGCCTTCTCCTCTCAAGGCTCTGTCCTTCAAACTCCAGCCACTTCGATCATCCAGACTCTTACATCACATCCTCACATCTGGAAGCTCACTGTGCTCCACTTTGTTACTCCTCCCTGTGCCAAAGTCTGGAACCTCTCTCCAGCCAGTAAGCTGGGGCTCAACTCCTCGTTTCCTATTCTCATGGATCACTTTCCTTGGTTTTCCATTGTTTGGCATCTTGCAAACTGTTGTTCTTTTAAACTGTTTCTGGCAGGTTGATAAATCCTGCCCTCATTATTTTAGGCTGGTCATAAGTAGAAGCCCAGCTTTATCCTTTAGACATAAAAATCCAACTATATCTATTATTTAACCCCTCTGATGTGTCCCTTAGGATATAAACCAAAATTGCACAACATAGTTTAAAGGAACCTCCATGATCTTCCCCTGTTTACCTTTCAGCTTTGCCAGTGGCATTCATCCTCTCCTTTCTTCATCCTTCCACCCTGACTTCATCTCAGTTTTCAAGTGCACTAGTCCTCTGCCAGCTTTGGAGCTTTCCTCATGCTTCCACCCTGCTGCATGCCAGCCTTGAGACCAAAAATTAAATTTTACCTCTGCAGAGAAATTGTCACCAACACCCTGGTCTTCTCCTTCCATGCCTTTTGTTTCAGTCACAGCAAAATAAATAAAGTTACCCAAAATAGAAACTCCGGTATTTCTCATTGCCATGTCCTTGTCCTTGCTAGTACTTCTGCTAGAACTCTCTTTGTGCTTTGTCTGCTCAGATAGTTCCTATTTGTACTTTAAGAATCAAGGCAAAATCATCACCTCTTGAAAATTTTTCACTCTCTCATTTTCCTCCCCAATCTGAGTTACATATCTCTCCTCCATGCTTTCTTATTACCCTCTCAATACCTCTGCTACAGTGCTTTTCAAACTCTATTGCAAGAATTTGTTTTCTTGTCATTCTCTATAACTGAATGTAGAACTGGAGGTTATGTGATTCTTCTCTGCATTTCCAGGGCCTAGCAGAGTATCTACCTTTTTTTCAGTGATTTGCTTGCTCGCTCACTCTTTTTTCTTTCTTTTTTTTGCTGTTGAATAAATGGCTGGGCAAGTCTCTTGGCCCTGCTAAATACCCATATGAGGATGTGTGGACACTGGCACTTCACAGGGAGAGCTCTGCCCTTGGAAAAAGGAGTTACATTAATCAAGCAGAACAAATCATATTGGATGCTATGGCCAATGCAATTAAGCCTTTGTCAAACTGCCTGACTTTGGCTCAAGATGAGAACATTGATGAAACGCCTCTCAACTGCCTGGGTTGGGGTCTGCTGAAATGGGCAATTACTGCAGTGAACAATCCATTACTTGTACTGTCAACAGTATGTTTTTTTTTTTTTCCTCTCTAAATGCAGAATGAAGTGGAAAATGCTATGGGAACTCAGTGGCATTTAATTTACTGATATGATATGGTAGGAGCCATTCTTTAACTTGACTATGACAGCAAGAGTGTGGGGATAAGCATGAGGTTGGAATGCATTGGGAAAGCTGTTTTAAACATCCTGAGCCTCACTCTTCCCATATGTAAAATTAGACTGATGGAAGAGAATGCTTGTCACACCATGGTGGTTACTATGGTGATCAATGACTGAGATGAAACGTTGTACTGCCCCTGGCCATGCCAATTTCTTTCAATTCTGCTTGCTATTCCATAGAGGGAGAAATAACTGGCAGGTCTCATTTTCTTCTTTGAACTGGGAAAGTTGCTATCAAGGCATGGTTTAGAAAGGCCATCATTCTGGCATTTTGTGCAGATAACCCAGGGCTACTGTGCTGGAATATTCACTCCCAGTGAAGACCTGGGTTGCCCAACCTCTCCAAATTGTGGTACACATATCGTGCATGTGGCACACTGGGGTGAATCGATGAGTTGGAACCTGACCTGGGACTTCATCTGCCCCAGGTCCTGCCTGATTGCTCCAAGGGTCAATGAGGCAATGAGGTCAGGATCTTGGGTACTTCTGACCCAGTTATGGAAAACCACTCAGGAAGCCCTGCTGTGGGCTCACTTAATCACTTGGCCACTACAGTGGCTGTATATCTAGCTAGAGGCTACCAATAAATACCACCAAAATAACTTCAGCCATGCTACAAGCATGGCTCATTAGGGAGGTCATTGTTGGGGGCAAGATGGCTGGCACCAGATAATATTGTTGCAGAACTCTTGTACTATAAAGATAACTAGTTCTCTGTGGGCCAGAGTTGCAAAAACATAACTCATTCTTGGCTAATACAAGCAAAAGAGACATATATGAAAGACTATTAGGCACTTAAAGAGTCTCTGGAATGGCACAGTCATTCTTGGACACTCTATCAGTGCCAAGCCCACCCATGAGGCCTCCCTGGTGCAGATCCCATCGCCACAGGAAATGGACACTATCCAGAATGAGTCTGGACATACTGATGACCGGGCAATGGACACCAGAAGCCCACCCTGCACCCACAGATGACTGGGTATTAGACACCAGAAGTTTACCTTGAATGCACTGATGACTAAGCCCTACACACCAGAATTTTATCTATACCCACTGATGACCGGCACCTGACACCACCAGATGTCCACCCTGTTGCCCCCTGAAAAGCTAGTTGTTTCACCACTACCTTCTCTCCCAAAAAGGATCTACAATGGCCCTCATGAATGGCCGCTTCTGAATGGAAGTCACATCACATGCAGGTATGCTTATTCCCAGCAATTAGGTCACATGTCTATTCCCAGCATCTGGGTCACGTGTCTGCACTTACTGCAAGGTGAGCTGAACCAGCAGGATCAACCTTCTATCATGGCGAGGCGAGATTCACACAAGGGATACCAGCCCCACGTAAGGACAGGGATGCAAATCAGCATGGGGGCCACAGCATGACTAGCGCATTGTACTCAGCAAAGTCACATCACTGTCTTCCACCATAAACTAGTTCCTGGTGGTATCTTCCAGACCAGGGATGCCATTGTCATTCTCCCAGTCATTGACACAGAAACCTGGCAAGTGGACTTGGTTCCTTGGTTTCCCTGAGCATCAGCCCATTTCCAGGTCATAACCATTCTGCCTCCTAAATATCCTGTCATTCGTCTCAATTCGGAAGCCCCATTCCTTGGGTCTGGGCCCCTCTGACCTGTCACACAGGGACAGCAATACCATTCTAATGGCTCCCAGTTTTGGGCTGCCCCACACCAATTCTTCCTCCCTACCGTGCATGATGGTATTTGATAAAGTGCTGTCCCTCTTGTGTAAAATCCCTCAATGGGTTCCCATGGCTTTCATGAGAGAATTCAACCCCCTAGATTCTTCATAATAATTTATTTTTACTTTTTGGACTTTCATGCACTGAGTGCTGCAGTGATATTCTTCTTCTCTAACAGAAGAATAGAAATAGCTACATGTACTGAATACACACTCGATATGCCACGGAAGACAGTCCTCACACAATGCCCCAGAGGTAAGTGCCATTTTACAGAGGGAGAAACTGAAGCAAGCAAAACCAATGGCAGTTCAGCCTCCAAACACAGGTCTCAAGCTCATGCCTTCAGCCAGACCTGTGTTCACTCTGTCTTCACTGAACTGCTGCGAGCTTAAGACATGCTTTCTGTCACTTGTTTGACTACTCCTTTCCTTCTTCCTGCTTCAAATGGTGCCCTTCCTTGTTCCCCGACCCGAGTGTTACTTTGCTGTTTAGTCTGGGATCAACCTCCTCTGAGGAGGCTCTCCCAATCTTCCCCCATCACCAATGTTCCACACTGGACTCTCCTCCACCAGCACTCAAAGCCTCCCTGCCTGGCAACATTGCCTTTCTGCCAGTGTGTGGGAGCTTAGAGCAGGAACAGGGTCCTGTTTTGTCAGTGAGCATGCTGATGGAAGTGGTCCTCTAAAACACTCAGGATGATCATGTCACATTCCAGGACACCTGAATGGTCTCAGAAGTCCTTGCTGTCGTATGCAAGCCCGGACCAGCGGCAGCATGGGAATGTGCAGGCCAACTTCCCCAGCACAGGTGGGCAGGCGGACATCATCCTCCTACCCTCTAGTCCCATCAGCCATCACTTGGGAGAAAATATGGCCCCTGCTGTGCTAAGTATTATCTTGACTTTTCACACTTGAGAAGGTGCCTCCTGGAGCACTTCTAATGGGCCATCTCCTGGCCGGCTAGTTTCTTAAAAGAAATTGTGTATTTTATTGCTCCAGAGAGTACAACACTTTTTGTCCTTTAAGCCTTACTCTGAGGAGAAGAGAGATGATTTCTGAGAGTAAGCTTGGGGCTGGAGCTGGAATTCTAGCATTTTAATTCACAGCTCACTGTCCTGGGTTCCTGCGCTACATCAGCGACATCGTCACTGGCTCCACAGTCTGGGAATGCGACTGGTGTGGGTTCTGAGGGGTGCCATGAGCCACACTTCAGCAGTTCCTAATATCTCAGGGCTAAGCTACCAAGCCATATGTGCTGATCTTCTTTATGCCTGTAAGATCCACCCCATAATTTCTCTACATCTCACACTGTCCTCGGATCAACTGGATTTCCCCTTAACTATGTCAGCCTGGCTATTGATAAAGCTGGCCTAAACATGAAGGGTCAATGACCATCATTGCTTCCAGCCTCAAAGCCTTCCCGAGGAGGAGCATGCTGGCTCCGTCTGGTGAGCAGCTGCCTAGCTGGGGAGCACCTCAGTGCCCGGCATGTGGAGGGCCTGTGCAATAGGCCCACATACTGGTGTCAGTGGGTTAGTCCTAGGGGTCCATGCAGTCCTCTTGCTACAATGAAGTGTATCAATATTTGAGAATTCTCTAATCCATTTCAGTTGCCCAGACAGGGTAATATAAGTTAATGTATTTCCTGGCGATTAGCAAAAGCTTATGATCATGATAGGCAAATATAACTTGCCCATCATGGACAGCTTGAAACCTGGGTCAACAAGTTTCTCATGAGAACCCCTTGTTAAATTTTCCTACAGAGTGAGACCTCAGGGGCAGCACATACCTGTGGGGACAGTGCCCCGGGCTTGGCTGGTGGCGGGCTGGGCTGTGTGCCGCAGGCAAGTGGCCATCGGGGGAGAGGCTATCTGGTGCTGGGCCTGGGGTGTGGTGAGGGGAAGGGACGGCCTTATGGCAGTGGCTGGGCTGCTCAGACTTCCACCACCTGGGTGGATGGTTGTGGCCATCCCTTTGGCCAGCGGAGAACCTCCAATGACATTATTCCGGGGTGGCCCAGCCCCTCCTACAGGAGCCCTGAGGAAATAAAACAGAATCGTTCAGGTGAGGTCACAGAGGAAACCATACAATACAAGCCATTAATAAAGGTCCACTCCTACCTCCTGGCTTTGAAAGATGAAGGCCACATAACCCAGGGCACAAATACTAAAACAATGCCGAGAGAATCCTGTAGGTAAAGGATGCCCAGAGCTCAAGCCTGGCAGCGGAGCTACCTTTATGAAACCTTCATGGGGGCAAATTTTCAATGTAAATAGGTAATAAACACCCAAAGAACCCTAAAAATCAATACCATTCAAGTATTTTGTAGCAGAGCTACTGCCCTGATTCATTCTAATAAATAGCTGTGTCTGTCTCCACACACATCCAGAAAGAGTGGATGACTCAGCCACATCCCACAAAGCTTGGACGTATCTGGCACATGGTGGGAAGCAGTGGCAAGAACCCATTCCCCTCCAGACATGGCCGCCTTCTCATTTCCGCCAGCCTTTGGGAAAGGGTGTAGACCACGTCCTGCTGACAGATGTCAGGGAACGTGTAGTTCATAACAGAAATAGATGCCCTTTCACCCCAGGTTTCCAGATGAAACCAGTTTCCAGCATTTAAGAAATGGAAGAGGAACACAACAACTCTGAAAATAGGTTGTAGCCCTTTGACCTCCATGCTGCAAATTTGTGCACTGGTGGTGAGTATGCCCCACACAGCAGAATATGGGGACTTGGAAGTTTCTGTGGGTTCAGTTTTAGGGATCAAATGTCTCCCATTTGTCCAAGAGCTGGGTAAAGTCCCCTTCTGTGCTCTCAGAGTCTTAGTCATGAGACACCAGAAGCCATGGGAGCATGAGAAGAGGTACTGCCAGGTGCTTCACCAGGTCAGGGAGCTGTATCCCGTGCGGCTTGGTACCGTTGGACCAAAACTTTAGTCAGGGATGGGCTGTGCCCCACTAAATCAGGGTTTCTGAAGAACCACCATGGGAAGAAGAGCTTCCTGGAAAAGGACTCAGCTGTCCAGGAACCACAGGCAGAGCCTTCCTTTCTCAGCCCCTAGAATTACCCTGAAATTCACCTGTAGCAAGGCACCTTATCAGTGGACCAGCCAAAACCATGACGATTTTAAAAGATTGATTTATTTGAGAGAGAGGGAATGAGTGGGAGGGGCAGAGGGAGAAGGAGAGAGAATCTCGAGCAGACTATGCGCTGAGCGTGGAGCCTGACACGGGGTTCGAACTCATGACCCTGAGATCATGATCTGAGCCAAAACCAAGAGTCGTATGCTCAAGTGACTGCACCACTGATTTTTTTTTTTAATCATATCTGTTACCTATTGAACTCACTTTTACCCTAGGAAACAAACTGTAAAGCTTGAACAAAGCAGACTCACAAATTATGGGCCTTTCTAGCAAGGGTCCGATGACATACAAGGAAGCCCATCACAGGGCCAGCACCACTCCTCGGGGTGCTTTGAAAAGTATGAATCAGTCGAGTCATCAGTGCAAGTCTAGGCATTATTTAATTGTATTCCTGTCAGTCTTGTCCCAGAGTGAGCAGAAACCTAGGGGCCATGTCTTCAGCTGATGTTCTTGTGCTGTAGGTAACCCAGAGTTCTGCCCGTGAATGGTTTCCGCAAGGGAGACGGGTGAATAAAATCAGCAGTCAACCCCTCCTCTTAGCGGGAAATTCTCAGGCAACTTCAGAGAACTTCTTGAGCAAACTTTTAAAATTATATTTTGTTTTACAAAAATAATACAACAGGAAATTTGCAAAAATAGGAAAGAAGAACATTTTTAATTACTCCTAATGCCATCACTCAATAACACTTGTTAGCTTTTGAGAATGTTTTTCCTTTGTGTGTATGCATACGTGTGTTTTATGCAGAACAGATTTACATGTATCTCTCTCTCTCACTCTCTCTCTCTCTCTCTCTCACACACACACACACACACACCAGCTGTACTCACATGGGACAGGACAGGGACATGCGCACACACACACACTGGAGAGCTCACTCTCTTGAGAGAACTTCCATTGCCATTTAGTGCCATTGCCCCGACTCCAGCTCATTCTCCTCCCATCTTCTCCCCTCATAGCCATGTCTGCTGAGGGAATGACAAGCAAAATCTAATTCATAAGGGGAAAAGCTTGCCATGTGGAACCCTCACCCAAGGGGAACTCTGAGCTCATGTGGCCAAACGCTGTGGGCAGGGGAGCCCTTGCTGACTTCTGGACTGTGTGGTTTTTGGCTTGCTCAGGCCACAGCGTGCTCTCCAGGTGGTAACCTGCTGCAGGAGAACGTGGTGGGTGTGCGTCCTCCTCTCCTGGGCAGCGACACCAGCCTCACCTGGAGACGGGTGTCACGTAGTTTCCTGGGAACACCCCAGAAAGCCCAGTCCTGAGGGATGTCCCCTTGAACCAGCCATCCTGACACTTCTCTAGGACACGGTACATCTCGCCCTTCCGCAGCTCCAGCTCGTCGTTCTTCTGGGGCTTGTAAGCATAGAGCGCCAGGTACCTATGGGAAGAAGAATGGGGCCAAGGAATAAATGATGGCTCACAGAAATGGGCATATGCCATCTGGCATCACCTAGGTCACAGCTAGGCTCATCTTTGGATGAGTCCCCCCAAAAGGAAAAGCTGATTCCTACAGGGCTTGTACCCACCGTGCCTGACCTACTCTTCATGATAAATCACTACAGTGGCACAGGGAAGGGGGAGGACCCAGCACTCTGATTGCCCATCTAAAGAACCAGGTCCTGAGAGGTACAAGCAGGGCCTTGTACTCCTAGAGCCCTGTGTTGGCTGACCGGGGCAGGCAGGCTCTCAGCGCCAGCCTCTCGTCCAACAGCTCAGTGAGCCTGTGTGATTCATCCAAAGTCCTGGAGGATGGGCCAGAACTAGATCACAAGTCTTTGGATCCCACCTTCTAAAGCCTGATGCCCCCAGCCAGAGAAAACTCTAGGGAAAACCAATAATGAACCATCCAAGGTTAGGGCTGGATTTTCCTCATTTTATCTAACTAGACCCTGGCTCACCTGCCTGGTTCATTGACAGTCTGAGCTAGAGGAGACCCCAAAAGCCTTTTTAAAGAAAAGGCAGTCTAGTTAGGGAATTCTTGGTTGCATCCTTCCTTGCAATATTTGTGCCATGACTTATAATTTAAATTCTACTTTTCTCTTAAGCCTATTTGAAGACAAACCAAGAACAAACTCAGTGGTGTAAATCCTGGCCTAGGGTTTAGAAGCTGTGCCTGTAAGTTAGCGCATGACCCTGGAGGATGCCTCTTTTGTCACATACCTCATGATACCTCAATATCCAACCCCACAGGGCACTTAGTTTGGGATCTTGGGGAAATGATTTTAAATTGATGGAGAGAATGGTATCAGGCAACCATGTTGCTCACAAGATCCAGGGGAAAAGCTGGTGAGACTTCAGCCCAATGAGAAACAGCAGATGAATTTTAAAGAAGTGTCATCTCTCAGGTCTCCTCCCAGGACGGACGGCTTGGTGGGCATATTCACCCCTCCCAGGGCCATGGGGTCTCAGGTCTGGGGATCTCAGTAAGGCCACCCAGAGCACTCTCCTGAACCTGGGAGAGGTCACCTCTCAGGAGGTGAATACAGAAATGGGAATGACTCACTAGGGTTCAAGCAAGAAGAAAGGAGGCCTCCTGAAGTCTCAGAGTCCGGCAAAGGAACATGCTACAAAGAATGAGAACTTGTAAAGATGTTCTCTCCCTAGCATAAAGTCAAATAAGGTGAAACAACATAAAAGCTGACCCCTCCCCAAATCCCGACCCTAAACAATGCAGGTGCCTTTGCTTCATTCAATGGAGGCCTTGCCTGTTAATTTCCTTTGTTTATAGGTCAACCCCCACTCCTCGCTCTTTCCTTAGGGATGAAAGGATGACTTACATCTTGATATCTCTCTGTTTGAAAAGATAAACACCAATGGCCAAGAAGGATTCAGAGCTTCAGGAAGGATAAAGGAAGCCATCACTGGAGGGGGCCCCCTTGCTTGTCATGGACAGAAAGATTCAGGTTTTTGAAGCAATGCCCAGGTAACAAAGAGAACCCAGGGTGTCATCTGTTTTCACATCTGATGACTCGCAGGAGCTCTCTGATGGTGACAGAGGATGACCACAAACAAGAAAGTCATGTGATAATTGCATTTGTGCCCCAGACCCCGGCTTGCCCTTTAACCTCTCGGGGGTGGCCTCATGTCGGGAGGCAAGGGCAGGATGAACACAAGAGGAAAGGAGAGGCAATGGCTGGGGCCGTGGGAGGCTTGTGAACAACAGCAATGCATGCCTTTTGTGCCTGCTCTGAAGGAAATGTAATTGAAGCATAATCCTGTGTGCTTGCCTCCTTCTGTCTCTTCATGGGGGGAGAACAATCTCTTTGATTCTGTGAATACACAACAGCCAGGAGCACAGTGCCAAGCTGGGGGTGACGGCACCTTGGGGTGTGTGTGCACGCAGCACAGACCTCAGCAAACAGTCACATTTCCTTGGTCAGGCAGGGAGGAAGAACTGCTGCCTTTGTTCCCTTCGCCCAGCAGGGGTGACAGGGGCCGGGCTCTCATCCCTGGCTTGGTCAACAAGGCATGGGTACCAGCATCCACTGCAGCCATGCCTGGAGGCCCCCGGAGAGCCGTAATGCCACACGAGGCCCACCACTGGCCTGTGCCCTGCCAGCTGCCTCCTCGGACCCCAGGCCCAGGAAGAGACGATGTCCCACACACCTCGGGCACATCCTCCTCCTCCCTCTGGGCCCACTGGGTGTCCAAGGACGGGGCTGGCAGGCCAGCACCTGTGTCCTCAAGTGGTGCTCCACAGCTTTCCACCTGCCTGGACTCTGCCTGAACAAAGACTCCTTTTCCAAAGGCTGCTTTCATGTGTGGAGGTTCAAGACTGGCTGACCTCCTCAAAGAGGGCATCATGTTGGAGAGTTTAAAGGCCCCACTCTTCCACTCTCATCTCGCCAGTCGCGGGGGATATGAGGACTCCTAAACAGTTGGGTCCTCCAATGACAGATCATCCTGTCCTCAGCCAGGATCCCGGTGCAAGGCAGCCAGCTGCCACTGGGAAGCCAGAGGACGGTGACAGCCCCGGCAGAGAAAGCCCAGACCAGCCTGGAGGATGGGGACCATGAGTATCCGTCTCCAGCTGGGGTTACCAGCAAATCCTGGCTCAGGGCAGCTCTACACCAACGTGTCCCCCGATATGCTAAACTTGCCCCAATGCTCCCCTCTATCTGGAGCTCTCCTCTGTCCCCCTGCTGCCCTCTACTCCCCACTACACTGTACCCTCCACGAGGGTAGAGGTTTTTATCTGTCTCGATCACTACTCTATCCCCAGGATCTAGAATGTGTCTGGCATCTACTCGACTCCCAATAAATTCTTGTTTTATAAAAGAAGGATAAAACAGGGGCTCTGGTGTTGAGATGAAGACGAAGACTGCTGAAGGGAAGTGTGCCTGTGTGTGCCACTGCATGTGTGTGGGCTCATCCTAGAAACAGGTCTGCTGGCTGACCTCAAACACAAAAACAAGCGCAAACAGGTATCAGCTTTCCTCACTGGGGAGGCCGGTGTGGAGATGGGACTGTGCCAGGAGGGGATGGGTACCATGGGGAGGCAAGAAAAGGCAGAAAGGATGGGGCTGCAGTGTACTGGTGTCTCAGCAGTGAGGAGAAGAGTGAAAAGGAGAAGCAAAGGGTGAACTACAGGGCAAGAGAGCAGAGAGACCTGAGTCTGTCCAGGAGGGAGCTGAGCTGCCCTAGAGAACCCAGACAGACAGAAGCCAGCAGAGAAGGCAGTGAGCTGGGGGAGGCAGGGAATAGGGGAGGAGAAACAGGAGTTTGAAAACCATTGTTTCCAAACTGGTTTGACCGGCTCCTGGGGAATCAGGGAGCCCTCTGAACAGGGGCCTGTGGGTGGCCTAGGGAATGGAGCTTTGATGAGGGACTGTCTCTTCGCCCCTCCACCTATCCTTGCAGCCCATGGGATCCGGGTGACTTCTGCATGCCACCTGCACCTTCCACCCGCTCAATGGAGTTTGAAGCTATGGACGGGGGACACATGCCCAGTCATGTGCGGCCCTCCCAGTGAGTGGACAGACCCCAGGCAAGCATGTAAGGCTCACGTTGGCTCAGCAGCCCAAGGCACTGCACTGGCCCACAGCATTCTCGGTAAGTGACATGCATTAGCACCCAACTTCCGCAGTGGGGGAAGCACACTGCAGATCTTAAAAACCAAGCAAGTGTTAACAAGTGCAATAAATACACCAGGAGCCATCAGAACTGACAATCATGTTTGAGATCCTGGGGGAGCAGCCATCAAATAATTGAAAGTTAACTGTCTTTTGGGAAGGAGGCGATTCTCATTCCCTGAACATTTTGAGGATCTCCATGACATTCAATAGAACAAAGACTTTGCATTCAACTCTCAGCACAAAAAGGGAGTTTCCATCCTTCCCCATCAAAACAATGAAAAAAAAAAAAAAAAGATTCTTTACATCATGGGCCTCAAGCCACCCTGATTAAGTCTCTTAAGTCAGAAAAGTCTTCTATCAAACGTCCATTGTTATTTCTAAGGAACACAGAATAGTTCCTGATGACAAAAACAGGAAAAAGACCAAACTTGGAGGTGAATGTGGCGGGACACCGCTGCCCCGTCTGTCCGACTGGGCTAAGCGTGTGGGCCTACAGAGCCCTGGAGCAGGGGTACCGGCACCAGCCCCACAGCCCGCCTGTCACACGCTCTGGCATGGGACCTGCTGACAGACAGCACCATGGCCATTAGTTCGCAAACAGACAGGCTTGGATCTTGCGCTGCCTTGAGTCTCTTCACATGGGAGATCTGGATTCTTAGCTGCGGAAGCTGATGTTTCCTTCACAGTTTCTGGTCTTCTACTCACTCAACGTTCAGTGGGCAGTCCTCTTTGGGGGTGTCATTTCCAGGAATGCCATCACCTCCAAGGGATGACAGACTACTCTTCTTCAAAACATGTCTTTAACTCTCAGCTGTACCTCAAAAACTAACTGCACCTTCTTTATAAGAGGTCTGTCTGGGAGTCCTAAGAACAGTCATGCCGTGGGCCACCAGCCCGGCTGGATGAGGGCAGGAGCGCAGGTGTCAACATCTCACAGGATCTTGCCTAAGCCCCATGTGAACTTGTGGCCAGGGTGACCCTCACGTCACAGCTGAGAAAACGAAGGCTCAGAATGGTAAGGACCTGTGTTTCTGCAGTGACTGGGAAGCAGGCGGGGCTCTACGGCCTGCGGATGGGGCAGGGCACCACGAGAGGCCAAGAGGCCGTAGGGGAGGCTGGCGGGCCCTGCCGAGGTCAGGCCGGGCCAGGCGGGGTTCTGGAGCCAGGAAGCTCCTGCGGCCACGGCACCGGGAGGCACTGCTCTGGTCTGCCTCAGGACACTGATGTGTGTGCTCTTTCCATCTTTATTTCCAGTTTGTTCTGCGGATGAGTAAGCTCTCCTCTGGTCTCAAAACGTCAAGTCTGGCCTCTAGGTGGGCGTTGCTGGGGGAACTGGAATGTAAATAAGTCTGACTTCACCTTGAAAAATCTCTGCCCCTCCCACTTCTTTTTCCTTTGGGATCCTCAGAGAGAAAAGCAGAAGCAGATGGCTGTGTAGGTCCTCACTTCTGCACAAGGTGTCTGTAGATCATCTCTGGCCTGGGGCTCATGCTGGGGAGGGGCGCTGGGAAGGGTGGGGGGATGAGTTTTCTTTAGGGATGGCCCTGCCCACAGCGAGCGAGACACCTCCTGCCCTCCTGGTCTCTGCTCTGCGCACCAACAGCCACAGCAGTGCCACTTCCTCACTCCCTCTCCACCCGTGTCCCCTCTGCAGCACACAGCCATAACAGCCTTGCTGACGGTCTCTGAGCCGGCTGGATGCCCACACCCCAGTGCTCAGAGTGGCAGGCCGGTCCTCCTGGAGCCTGCAGGGGCCATGCAGGCCTGGCACGGAAGAGGCAGTCCCCATACAGTCCTCATCCTTATGGTTCCCAGGGCCCATGCTCATTTTTTATTGCTTCAGAAGGCCTCTTCAGCTCCACACAGACTTCCACGATGGCTCAGGGTCATCTCAAAAACATGTGTGGGTCAGACAGGGATGGCTCCCGCAGGCCCAGAAGTCACTTCACACACAAAGGTTGATACTAAAAATATCTTATTGAAGACAATCGTAGAAGAATGTGGTTCAGAGAGCCTTCTTTCCCACCATCCTGTGGGTTATTTGGGGCTTTCAGGTTATACTCCTCCAGCCTAAAGGTGTGAGCCTGAGGGTAGGCATCAGGCCCCCCCACAACCTCCCCCGGGGTGCTCTTGGATGGAGGGCATGCACATGGGAGCATCCATCGGTGGTGGCCCCTCAGCCTAGCATCACACCCTGTCTGCTTTTACCAGCGGCTTCCTGGACATCTCCAAGGACACTGTCACTCACCCGCATCGCTTGCTCATTTCTGTAGCAAGATGTTCGCTTGTGTTAATTATCTATAGTTTTCTTCAGCTCTAATCAAGGAGTGAATTGAAGTATTTTAGTGCCTTCATTAATTTAAAACCCTTCTCCTCTATATGGCTTGCTCATGTTTCTCCTAGAATAAGTAAAAGATTCTTTTCAGTTACTCCTGTGAAGCGTTCTGCTCCTGCCCTTCTGGTTACCAGGGTCGCAGCAGCTCAGGTTAGCAAGTTGACTGTACCATTTGATGGATGTCTACAGAATGACTGCCATGTGCGGCCAGGTGGTGGAGGAGCCTGCCCCAGGAGCACCCACTCTGGGGAAGGCGGAGACAGCACAGGTGCATGTCAGGGTCTGCAGGGGATGCAATGGGGTCAGGGAAGAAAGCCACTGAAGTCCCCCTGTAGGAGGTGGCAGCTGAGCTGGGGAGGAGTGGCAGCTGCGCTGGGGAGGAGTGAGCCGATGCCAGCTTGCTGACGAAAGGCTGACTGAAGGTGCACATGCTCCGGGGGGAGAACAGGGAGCATCTGGGGAAATGTCGCAAAGCCATGGAGTGGCCAGCCTTTCACCCAGGACTTCCAGTCAACAGGCAGTCCCACTCCCTTCGCCCCAACATCCTGGGCTTTCTCTGGCTCCCATGAAGCGACTCCCAGACCTCACAGGCAGCATACAAGCAGTCACATACTTCAGGAGGCTCTTGGATTTCCCCCAGGGATAAACTGTACCCCTCTGTCTGTGGAAGTTTCCTTCCCAGATGGTGAGCTACGCTCAGGTCTCTGAGCGAGGAGGCTCTCAGAGCCCACAGCTCTGCCTGCCCTTGGCCCACAGGCATGCAGACCCACAGGCACTGGGACAAACAGGGAGCAGCGTCCGGCTTGTGTTGGCTCACCTGATACCTGTGCATCTGCCCCTCCAGCAGGAGAGTCCTCAGCACAGCCTCCAAGAGACTGGGCCAAACTGGTGAGACCTTGGAGCTGGCTCAGTCCTCTCCCTTCTGCCTGCCCCTTTGGTCCTCACTTCCCTGTCTGGCTCTGAGACGCCTGCATTAAAGTGGAGGGGAGAATTTTAAGCCCCAGTCTGAGTGGGCCTAATCACAAGCGTACTGTAATGCTGTAGCACTTCCAGATGGGCCTTCCCTGACCTGACACTTGTTTCAGTCCCTGGGAGGCACGGTGGCTTATGCAGACAAACACAGCAAGCCCAATAGCCGGGGTGGACTTTGGGTGGCTTCGCAACACTAGAGAAGTTAACAGGAAGGGCACAGGCCCCACAGATCTGAAGACCAGCAGCCACCTCCATGCACTGCATGGGCAAACTGAGACCCCTTTTCTGTGTTTCAGGGCCACTGGGTCCCTGAAAGGCCGTGCCAGCAGACACCTTTCTATGCTAGGAGAAGGACACAAGACCTTCCTGCTACCTAAGGCAGAACTTAGGGGTCTGGTTTTTTAATCACGTGGGCTCGTGACCCGAGCATAGGACCTGACCTGTGGTGGTCAAACCCGCGTGCTATGAGGATTACAGAATGAGGGCCCCTGGGAGGGACTGTAGCACTGACTGACCTCAGCCCACACCGTGGGGTGCTCCCGAGGTCCTGGGGTCGTTCCCATGTGCACACTCCCCAGCTCCCTCCCTCTCCAGCTCCCTCCCTCCCCAGCTCCCTCCCAGCAGCACACTTGTTGCTGCAGCTGTTTTTTCAAAGGCAGCTCTTCTCAAGTTCAGTCTCAAACTTTTGCACATGACTTGTGTTCGCTTTTGGAATAACAGTCTGATAAAGAGCAACCATGGTCCCCCCAGAGACCAGTCACCATACCCGTGGGACAGCTGACTTGTTGGAGCTAAGGAGGATGGGCAGGCTGGTGCCCTACTTGCTGGGCTGAGGTCAGCATCATCTTCTCCTCCCCGGGAATCAAATTAAAACATGTGATTTCAAAGGTTACACTCTCAAAATAGATCCTGTGGAATGCTGTATGGGGTGCCCCTGCCCCGGAGCTAGTTCCATAGCCACAGTGAGCTCACGTTTAACTCTCAACAGACAATCCGGGTCACACCAGTCATGACTCATCTGTTGCTCAGACATACTTGCCATCTTTTCAACGACGTTATCTGACTCATCAGTTTCCCTTCTGTTACTCAGATGAAAATCTCCACCCAAACAGGAACTCCGTGCTCTATGGGGAGGCGGATGGGGAAGGGGGCAGGGGGCTGGGAACTACAGTGGCCTCCTCACCTTCCAGGGCAGAGTAGGGACAGGAGAAAGAGATCACTCCATACTTATACCAAATTAAAAAGCCTCCACGACACAGAAGAGCTGGGCGTGGCTGAGACCTCCAGTATACACTCACAGTACTCTTGGACTGTGTTCATAACCTTTGGGTCTCAAAGACAGAGCAGCCTTCTTGGTGGCTGATCTGATGTGTAAGAGCCGGAGGCTTTGGGCTGATACCAGAAGCCCTCTGCACCCTGGATGGGAAGGCATTGGCCATCAGAACAAGGAAAAAGTTACTGAAAGAGCCTGTGTGCCAGGCATTCTTGTGGGGGAGAGGGGCCCCAAAATGAAACACCTGGGCCTTGTCCTTTAAGAGCTTCCTGTGTCCTGCCCCTCATTTGGGCAACCACATTAGTGCCTCACAGTCTCCTGGGGATGCTGGTCTGCTTCCTCAGGGATGGGGTCCTGCATCCAGTTTTTCAAGAAGAGCAAAGTCCTTCCTTGTTCCTCCTTGCCCCCCGCCAGGTATGAGTGGAAGTCACTGGTGCTTATTAGGACACCAGGACAGAAGACAGCACCTTCTGTCCAATGATGGTGAAAAGTTGAATTTCAACCTAGAGACACCTAAACGTAGCTTACTAATTTATATTCCCTTCAGGAAGCTAGGTAAAAAATAGGTAAGTCTTGATTTCCTTTTGTTTCCTTGGTTGTGGGAATAACGCAGTCACAGCATGGGCAGATAAAGGGAGATGCTCAGGGATTTCCTATCTGCCAGAGCTTCTAGGAAACCTTCCGAAGCTTTGCAACTTGCTTTTTCAAATGGCATTTTTTGGGTTTGTTTGTGTTTTTCACTTGGAATACCTTCTGTTCTGCAAAAGGGCAGGTTCTAAGTGTCCTTTTGACCTGCACTGGGGCTGTGGGATGATCTACTTTGCCAAATTGTTTGCCAGAGTCATATTCTCCACCTCAAAACATTCATTCAAGTAACTGAGCTCATTGCCAAATAAAAGAGTAGAAGGAAGTCTAATTTCTCAGCACACTATTTAAATGAAGAATTTTTAAACGGCACGTAGCTCTTAAGAGCTGTGATTTAACAAGAGCAAATTTTCTAAACAAGATAAGCGTCTCGCTTCCTGGCACTGATTCATCTGGTTCTATTTGGGGATGACATGCAGCTGCAATGATATAAGTTGCCAGAACCATGGGGGTCGTGGCTGTGAAACACGGAGCTATGTCTGAGCACTGGGTAACTAGCCACTGCCCCGAGCTGACAAGACTGCCTGCCTCTCGGGCCCCCGCTGCCCCCACACCCCATCCTCCCAGCCCCCCGAGAACTTCCCCATGCTATGGCTGGTGAGCGTGCTGGCCAGTGTCTGCGCCCCTCAAAATCTGAATATCCCCCTTCTTATAAATGTCCCGGGGACAGTGACATTGAAAGAACCTGCTAGACTTTTGTTTTCCACACTCTCTTGTCAGCAGATTGCAGGATGCAACTAAACTGACTAGTTGACTAACTGACTAGTTGACTAACTGACTAGTTGACTAACGGACCGGTTGACAACAAATCCGAAATCCTCCAGAAACCATCCGTGTACATGCTAGCAGAGGTGGGAGGGAGGAGCCAAAGGCACAGGACCCCGAAAACAGAAAGGGCAGCTCACACGTTGAGGGGCAGCTGGACTTTGGGTGCGGTGCCTTGCTGTTCAGCCGCTGGGGTGGGTCCGGGCGAGGAAGAGGAGTCCTGGAAACAGACAAGAGAGGACAGGAATGAGTTGACAGGAGGCTCCTGCACCAGGGAAGAGAAAGGCAAAGTCAGGCTGAAGCCCAGAGGCACCTATTCTCCCCTCACTGGCCTCAACTTCCAGCCTTCAGAACTCTCACGTCCCACATGTCTGGGTTTTTTGTTAATAACATACTTTTTTTTTTCCCCAGCCCAGTGAAGGAGCTTGGTGGCTGCGAACACCAGTCCTGAACCAGCTTCCAAGTGCCCCCCAGGAATGGCTCAGAGAGTCACTCTTTGGGTTGGGGTCAGGATTGGGCAGCACTGGACCATGTGTCATGTGGGGACAACTGTTTTTATTCTTATAACTTAAATTAATTGCTCCTGCATTTGCCAAAGAACACCCAAACAAAGCATGATGATCTCGCTGAGGAGATTTTTGCACAGAGAATCCTGGAGACCCAGCTGCAAGGGGCAATGCTATCCCCAACCCCTCAACACCTGCCTTGCCTGTCCTGCCTCAGCCCTCCCCAAGCAGCACCCCTCTTCCTGGGGAGAGGTATTAGATGCCACAGTGAGCCAGGGGTCTCCTCCCTTCCTAGAGGGTCCCTTTTAGGCCCCCCCAACAAGGGACAAGAATTCTAGAGGGAACTGCATCCAGAGGAACGGGGAACCAGGCAGAGCTAGAATAAGCCTCAGGAGCAGCCCATGCCTCAGAAGAGGCAGGTAGGGGAGTGGGCTGCAGGGGGCCTGCCCATTGCTCTGACTGGCAGAGATGGACATGACAGCAGGTGTAGTCCTCAGGTGGGTGAAGGTCACTAGAAGCAGAAATCACCAACATGGAATGAGAGAGGCCCCAGCAGGTGCTCCGGGCCAGCAGGACCACTGTACAATGCAAGGGACCCTTTCTTGCTTGCGTGGAGGGCTGAGGGCCGCATTTCTCATGAACTCGCTGACCAGTTCTGACCTTGTTCAGCTGATGAGCTCTGTGTGCTAACGGCAGCATTGCCAGACAGTTAGCTTCCCTCCTCAGCAGACCAGGAAAGGTGCACAGACCACAGCATATCCACACCTCTGAGAAGCCAGAAAGTCTACCTCTTCTTCTTGTTTGGACAACGGGGTGCTAGCAGAATGAGAATGTGCATGCAGGAGTGTAACTTCCCTCACATCTCCCAGGCAACTCCAAGTCTCACAGGAGTCCCTCCTGTGAGAGATCACTTTGATTTTCAAAGGCAGCCCCTTCATGGATTGTGTCCCTACCGCTGACGCACAGGCACCATGTTTCCAGAGAGCTGTGTGGGAGCTAGGCTGAACAGAGAGCGACTTCTTGCTTGCTCGGCATACCAGCCGGAGGAGACAGACACCACTAAAGGCTCAGAACCATTTCCTTTCAGGAAAGCTGCCTGGGGAGCTCACCACAGCTGGCCAGACTCCACAGAGCTTCAGGCAGGGACCAGAGGCCCTCCACAGGTGTGGCCCCCCAGCTCCAGGTCCCCCCAGGTGTAGAGGACCCACAGCTCTCCTTGTATGGCCCTGGGAGAAAGGTCAGGGCCCTTCGTTCACTCCCTAGAGCGGGTGTGGGGCAGGGGTGGTGAGTTCATGGGAAACGCCCCTCTCGCCCCTCCATGCAGGCAGAACTGTGTGTGATGGGCAGCCAAGGTGTAGGGTTGCTATGGCCGGATGGAGCCTGTTCTCAGTGCTCACTAAACTCGGCTGACCACCTGTCAGGACCGGCTCAGGGCACAAATACAGCCTCTGGCCCCAGTATGGTGCTCATACCGGGGGACAAGCTTTGCACGTGTCATGATAGAGGCAGGGCCACAGGAACACGCCACAGGGACGTCACGTGGGCGCTGGGGCCAGAGAGGGCCTCTGTGAGCGGCACGCAGGCCTGTGAGGTGTGGTGGCGAGGGTCGGGCAGGTGAGGGAGGAGCAGAGGCCTGCCAGGCAAAGGCTGGGAGAGGCAAGCTTGGCCTGCTTGAAAAACTGGGAAGAGGAAAGCCTGGAGGAGGGACAAGCGGGAAGCACCTAAGGATGGTGGAGCCAGTCTGTTCATGGATCCCTGGGCCAACATGAGGGTTCTGGTCTTTACCTTGAAGGCAAAGAGAGGCGATGAGAGAAAGGCTGAGGTGAGACCAGACCCATGTCTTACAGGGGCCCCACAATGTGGCAGAGCAATTGGCCTCAGGGACAGAAGGAAAACCTTGCTGGCGTCTCCAGGCCCAGGGAAGCAAGTGTTTCTTTCCAAGGGGAAGCCATCATCAGCCATGCTGACTGCTGCCCACAGGACAAGGAAACTGGAGGGTGGGAGGATCCCTTCAACATGGGGATGTAGGCACACCAGCATGCTTAGAGGGCCGGCGGTGGTAGCTGTGGGATGCTCCCTGCCCCTGGCTTCCCAGGACACACACATGACCTGGGTCTGGTAGGATTCATATTCTCTGCAGCTGAAACCAAGAGTCGGACCCTTAACCAACTGAGCCAACCAGGCGCTTCCTCTCATTTTAAAAAAGTTTTCCATCATTTTAGTATCAATAAGGGACTATGGTTTTCTGATACATTTTCTAAGTAATATAAAAAGAGTTAACAGGGCTTAATCACTTGAGGTCTGTTTTAAGAACACACTGGTTTACGGTGATTCCATGATTCCCTGGATTGCATTCCCTGGATGCCATCTATGTGGTGATGCCAGGAGTGGACAAGAGAGGACCCTGGGGGTGACCCTTCAGATTGACCATGGGTGACTGATGGCAGCAGCATGCAGGCAAAGGACAATCAGCTGAACCACTGAGGCACCTGGTCACTGGCTTAGGTGGAGCCCAAAGCCAGGACCCTGCTTTCACCAATGTTTCTCCTGTCCAAATAAACTCTCCTGAAACAGCCAACCAGTCCAAACCAGCCCCTCACATGCAAAGTACTGCTGACCCAGTGTGGGGATTGCTCTGAGTGGTGCTGTACCTGGAAGGCAGTCAGCCCGGGGCTCTACTCCCCAGGATCCTTGACCAGCTCAAGCCCGAATCCAGCAGGAAGCAACAATGCATGCAACCAGGAAAGACAGAGAAGAAGAGAAGATTGATTTCCATCTGCCAGGCAGTGGGGAGGCTGTCTGGGACTGTGCTTGTGGCATTCAGGCTCCAGACCCTATCTTTGTTGGCGTCTGCCAACTCCTGGGGACCAAACATAGGACGCTCCATGCGGCAGAGGCTCAGGAGGCTCAGGGAGGACTAGGGGGCTGCCCAGGTACATGGAGCCACCTGAGACATGGGTCAGCACCTCAATAAAGCCAGAGGGGAAGGGCCTTCTGACAGGTTTGCTGGAAACCTGGTCTCTAGTTGAAACTCGGTATGTCTAATGCTATAAAGCAAATATGTGGGATCGCACAGCAAACCAGTACTTGGAGCTACAATGGAGCAACCAAGAGAGATCACACTTGTGAAAATGGTTTTTCTCAAAGGTCAAGATGGAAAGTATCAAGGACTGATATGTAGCAGAGTGTGTGTTCCTGTCTCCCTCCTCTGTGCAATGCAATGCAGAGCCCAAGGGTACACGGTGTCCACCGAGTATTGACCATGCCCGTTGGGGCTTGGTTCTCAGGGTCCTAAAAACTGAATAGTGTGACTTTCTGATCAAGATGGGGTTTCCATCCATTCTACTCTGAATCAGATCTTCCTTTTTGTTACTATTGGTAGGAGCTGATGAGAAATGTTGCTGGGGCCAACGGGTGGATAGGGTGACCCCCACTGACTGCTGAGCTGTGGATGACTGAGGACCACATGCCCAGCGGAGCAGAACGTAACTGATGAGATCTTTTTTTTTTTTTTTAAGATTTTATTTATTTATTTGACAGACAGAGATCACAAGTAGGCAGAGAGGCAGTCAGAGAGAGAGGAAGGGAAGCAGGCTCCCCACTGAGCAGAGAGCCCGATGCGGGGCTTGATCCCAGGACCCTGGGATCATGACCTGAGCCGAAGGCAGAGGCTTAACCCACTGAGCCACCCAGGTGCCCCGTAACTGATGAGATCTTGGAGCCACTTGAGGAGCCCCAAGAGGCAGCCAGGCCACTGCTACCTGCTGGCAGGTATCACAGCAAGAATGGGCTCTCCTTTAAGTGATTTTGAGTAAAACTTCATGAGCACAGTGCATCCCACCAGGTTCCTCATCATCAGCATCCTCCCAAGGACTGGGAGGCACAGTGTTCAGTGGAGGCACTGCTACACCTATAATAAGTTGCTCCTTGAGCACACGGCACAAATGAAGTTGAGTTTGAGACTGATTTAATGCAATACCAGGGGGTCCTGTGCCTCTTGCCCTCCAGCTCTGACCATGCCGGACTGGGCTTTCTGGGCCTCGGGACTGAAGCCTGGTTCCTCCTAGCCAAGAGCCGCATTGCTGATATTGCTTTGATTTTTAATGGCTTAATTTAAATGATTCTGGCCTTAAGGGATTAGTGAAGCCTTGGCAGGAGTGAGAGAAATCAGGCAGGGATAAAAATAAGGAAGGAGAAGCCGCTACAGCTGCTTTCAGATAAAAATAATTGGGAGAACAGCCCTCGAAAAGACATTCTCCCCATCTCAGAGGTCAGCAGGTGGACATCTCTGCTGTGACTTCAAAGCACAGCTCAGCCTTGCGTACCATGGAACCACGCCACTGCTCTGTCTCAAGGAAGGTCTACGGCTCTGATAAAACAGGTTCACGTCATATTCTTCTTGGGTGACTCTAGAAGGGACATGAGCTGTTGTTCAGCCCAAGCAGGTGAATGCACCCCAGTCTGGGGATGCCAGCCAACACCACCAGGGACCTGGTAGTCCAGCAAGCCCTTTGGGCCTAATGTTAAAAAAACATAATCCATGACCTTTGGACAGGAGCCCCGTGTATATAGGGTCAGCCGGCTGGGGCACAGGTCAGACATGATGCCCCATCAGATGGAACTGACCACGGTGTGAGCAAAGAGCAGGACAGCATGCCAAGGGGCCCAGTGCTGTTGTTCCCTGGAGCCACACACACCCAGTGGCCCCCGAGGACACATACCTGTTGGGAGGCCGGGGCCAGGCAGAATATGTAATCCCATAAACAAAGTGCACTTCCCCCCTTCCTGGACTCCTTTTGCAGCTGATAAAAGACAGACCCACCGGGACTGCACGGGTGAGGAGCTCACACACCCCTGCAGCAGAGAGTCAGTAAAACCTGGACTGTTGCTTCTCATGGTGCCCTGTGCCCCGCACAGCTTCCTGTGGTTTCTGGCCTCTGCCACTTGGAAGCCCAGTGTCAGGTTCTGGCTGCTGTGCTGTGGCTGTGGATCCCTGATTCTAAATTGTCAGGTTGTTACCAGACACTCGAGGCCCAGAGCTGCATTTTAATGGGGCCCCTGAGCCGTACTGGAAAGCGGGCCATTTTATTTTCCTGTCGGGACGAAGAAGAGGGGAAAGGGGGGTCTGCAGTTGGCAGGCCATATGGGGGCTCCACGTCGCTTTCCTGGCCACACTGGCACAGAATAAGACCCTGAGAAAAACATCTCCACGTTTTAATTTTTAATATGAGTCCAGAAAACACTGTCATCACCCCAAGGAGCCATGAAATAAGCATGTTTTATTCATCACACGTTACCACTCGGGAACATGGAGTGTAAATCAGACTCTTAGGAATGTGCTTCCTAAAGAAAACTTTAGAATGAAACATTTATGGCCTGCTTCTCCTGCTTGGCTCCAAAAAGAGCTGCAAACAGCTTGCAGGGCCAGAGGGCCTGGGGTGCCTCCCCAGCTCTGGCCCAGGGGACTCGGGCTGGGGAGACCCAGCAGGGCCAGGCGGCGGGGGTAGGGGGAGCTGTGGCTGGGCTGGATGAGCTCACGCTGGCAGCTTGGGGTCAGAGGCTAAGGAGCCTGAACAAGATGGTTGGTCCCAGGAGAGAGAGCAGGACATGCTTTGTACACACATAACCTCTAATGCTCTCTTGCAGGCACTCGGGAAAGGTGTCTGGCTGCCCAGGATGGAGGCCTCCAGGAGGCCTCCCTTCACCTCAAATGCAGCCCCCTGTTGTTCTCTCTGCAGGAGCTCTGATTCACTCACCAGCATCTGCCTCTAGCATCCAAGCTGCTGACTCCAGGCCTGGGGTTCAGGCCCCTCACTTCGTCTCCATGATCTGTTCAGGGGTCAATGGACTCACCTGCAGCTCCAATACGGCTACCCCCTGCTTTTGTGAATGAAGGTTTAATGGCACCCAACTATACCCATCCATTTGCTGCTTGCTCCCAAGGACAGAAGTAGCTGTGGCAGAGACCATATTGCCCACAAGTCCAAATACTTATTATCTGGCCCTTTCCTGGAAAAGAGTTTGCCAACCCCTGCTCTAGGTGGGGTAGGAGGAAATTCCAGCTTCTGCCTTCATCTTACTGGGCCAATATTAGGGATCAAAAAGCCACAGCTGTGCCAAAATATTCATAAGGCATCCCAGAACCTTCTTAAGGGAAAAGACCAAAAAAAAAAAAAAAAAAGGTGGGCAGGATATGGGAGAATAGTATCCACAACATGGCTCCAGTTTAGCAAATGAAAATCAGCTTGCTTGATGGTCTTGAGCTAGGAAGGTGCTAAAGCTCCTGTAGACATAGCTCCTTTCTCTGTGTGTCTTTAAGACCCAAGACATCTTTATCTGGCTTTGCACAAAGTGAACATTAGTCATATCCTAATGACCTATCTGTTCTGCCTTCAAACAGAAGGTGCCTCCTATATAGGGAGAAGCTACAAGAGGGACAGGCTTTGAGAAACTCTTCTGTTCAACTCTAATTCAGTGTGTCTATCCATCCATCCATGCCTCTGCGAGCCCCTGCATAGAGGCTCTGTGCCAGGCACCAAGGGTGCAAAAGGGACAAACAGACCTGTGTTAGTGAAGCTCACAGGCTGTGGTGCCATTAAGAGCTTGTGGCTATCCCAGCCTGGCTTTGCAAGCTCAGGGTACAGGAGGAAGGCTGGTCAGGGGAGACCACAGGAGTCTCCTGCCCCTCACTGGGTCTAGACGATGCCTGGGGTGAGGTGTACTCTGGGAAGTGTCTGGGCCTGGATGGGGTGGTGGGTGAAACAGCTAGGAGATCAGGGAGGAGGTGGGAAGGTTCTGACCATGACCCTCCTGCTAAGAAACCATGTGCCTTTGTATCAGAGCCTTGAGGGGACATGGAAGACCCTGGAGGAAGTTGACCTCAGTGAGCCTTGGTGCCTGTTCTTTCCTCCTTTCATCTTGTTCCCTTCTAGAAGCAATGTCACCCTTCCTCCTCGGCCTGCCATGCCCTTCCCTTGGGCTCATCTGTCATGCTTCCTACTTTCTAGCCTCCATGGCATGGATCTATGTTCTGGTCTCCTGGTGGGCTGGGTGGGTCCTAGAGGCTGGGGTCCATGACGAATCTCTCTTGGAACCTGGCATGGGCTGCTGCTGTAACAAAAGTTCACCAAACTTGACAGGATAGACTGAGGGAACCAGCAGCTCACCTGTATTCCTGGACCAGCACGTGCCTACCCAAAGCTCATGGGCACTCAGCAGGGACCTTCCCTTCTCTGTCCCTCCCTCACCCAACAACAGATGGCCTGAGGCACAGACAGAAACTGTGGCTTCAATTCCTGTCTTGTCAGAGCAGCAAGAGAAGCCTGGTTGGCACCTGAGACCACAGATGAAAAATCTGGCAGCTGACGAGAACAGCCAGGCCACGGTTCTCTGTCCCCACCTTGAAGGCACAGCTGTATGTCATGGACACAGCAATTCTCAGATTTGCAAAAGAAAGCTCTCCTCACACAAGGTCCTCAAGGATGGGATTTTTTAATTCATCCCATGTTCCCTTGTTACTGTTTTTTTGGATCCTTCGAAAGGCATGGAGTTCAATGTGTAACTTTCTGAAAATGTTAACAATAAGCATCAGTTCTCTGACCTGTGGGAGGGGGTGTGCCGTAGCTGGAGCTGGAGATAGGGGTGGGGGTGGGGGGCCTCCAGGCTGATCAGGAAAGCAAATACCATCACTTCCTCCAGGCTGCCCCCAGCGCTGCCTTGGGACAGAGATGAGAGCCAGCCAGCAAGAGCAGCTGGCAGAGTGTCTCTCGCCTGCCTCTCTGATGGCAGGTGGGGTGACAGGGGCATCTTAAAGATGCCCTGGAAGCTTCCAAGTAGAGTTCTCCTAATTACTTCTCAGATGCAGGAAGGCACTTGAGGGGTGTTCCCTTTTGATGTTTTTCCTGCTCAATTTCAAACACTTCCCCGTCCATGGATTTCAAAGGGCCTTTTCCGAATCTCTGGGGTTTCTGTTTGCTTAAGAGAAGTTGATTTGTAAGCCATCCAGCTCCGACGCTGAGAAACACTCGGGGTCTGGGGAAGGCACCTGTTCCTGGCTGGACAGGGTAAGCCTGCATGGGGTCCTGGCCCTGCATGGACAGACAGAACCCGCTGGGGAGCCCTCCCCAGACATGGGGTGCTAGGCCATGTGTGCACCCACAGGCAGCCCCACAGCCACGAGTACCAGAATGCTGGCTTCAGGACTTCAAAGGGTCGGCCTTTCCCATTGTCACTATCTGCAGAGTTCTGCCTCTCAAGCTTCCCAGCCTCCGTGTAAACATTTGCCAACAGATGTGGGGGTTCTGGGGCTGTGGGGTTATGGGGGCTGGTCTCCACTCCTTCTTATGAGCAGACTCTGTCTCCCCACCCTCTGCAAGGACAGGGGGACCTCTGCTCTGGTCACCACACTTCCTACCCCTGCCATAGCGACAAGACAGTCCAGGCCAGAGGGCCCCAAGAGTTTTCCCTACAGAAGAGGAGTATCTTAGGTGCTGTGAGCCATGTGATCTCTGTCATAGCTCCTCAGTATGGCCTGAAAACACTTAAAGATGGGGAATAAATGAGCAGGGGTGGCTGAGTTCCACAAAACTGTAACAAAACAGGTAGAGGACCAGACTTTGCCCAAAGGTGTCTGTTGGTGCCCGGGCAGAGGGTGCCATGGGCCAGAGCCCTGCGCTGCCTGAGATAGACATGCAGAGTGGCCGAGAAGGAAACCTCTGAGAGTGCGGGGCTGCTTGTTACCATAGCATAATCTGCCTCACAAGGACCAGTCTGGGGCACCCCAGACCTAGAGGAAGCCATGGAGTTTCCTCAGGCACTCTGGGGGTGACCTGAGCCATTCTCTTGGTTTTCTGTTTGGTCTATGAGGGAATGGTTCTAAAATGCAAGCAATTGTCTCTTAGTTGGATCCAATGATCTCTCTAAGCAAATAACTGGGTTAAAAAAATGGGAGTCAACCTGCATAGCCTGGTCTCCATCCTCTCCTATGGTAACTCTCCCTCCCCCAGCAGAAAGGAGACACGTTGAGTGCTGCTTCATTATTCATGAGGAGCTGAGCTGACCTCTGACCTCTCCAAATGGCAGGGAGAAATAATTCATAAGGGTGCAAATGCAAGCAGGGCAGGCCATCTGAGGCTCAGCCGACCATGCACCCCCGGGAGCCCCTCCGCTGGTCACCTTGCAGCTGTCCCCTCTCTACAGCCCTCAGGGAACTGCTAACAGAGGGGAGGCCCTGTAGCATTTCAGGCATCACATTGTTAAGTGTGCAAGGCCATTCAGTCCACAGTGCAGAGGACATATACCTCATGCCCACCCTAGAAGAAATCGAATGGGCATGAGCTCTGCCACAGGTCAGGTGCCAGGATACAGGAGTGACTGACACCCGTTCCCACCCTGAAAGATGTGAGGGTCAGGGAAGTGGCCAGATACACAAATGACAAAGGCCACACCTTCCATGATAAAAGTATGGAAAAAGTCCCGCAGGCACAGAAGAAACAAGGGAATGAATTTGGTTGGTGGAAGGGTGTCCTGGAGCCATGGAAACCTCCAGAGGGGAAGAGACCACTTCAGATGGTGCTTTAAAGGGTGAGCAGGAATTTACTACACACTGCAGTGTCTGTGTGTCATGTGGGGGGTTAGGATGTAAGGGGGAAGAAGGTGAGCAAGAAACACAGTCAGGCTGGGCACAGGCAGCCTTCTCGGTGAGGGGGGCGCCAAGCTGTGCTGGTGTGAGGCACACAGGGACAGGTCAGGGCAGCCAGTGCAGGAGTGGATGGAGCCTGGGAGAGGGAGGCTGGAAAGCCAACCTGGGGCTAAGTCTGAAGGGCTCTGCAGGCCAAATTAAGGAGCTTGGACTTTATCCTAAGGCAATGCAAAGTCTCCAGAAGCATTTGTGGAAAGATCAGCCTTAATACAGATGGATTCCAAAGGAAACCCCAGAAGCAGGGAGCTAGGAATCAGTCAATGCCATGTTGCTGAGGGTGCAGAGAAGCCTAAAGCAAGGCAGAGTGGGTGCCATGGAGAGAGGGACTCCATGGACGTGGCTGATATCGAAGTGCTTCACCATGTGCCCAGCCCCTTGCAGGAAAGCTGGGGTTGAGTGACCGGTGCTAGCAAATGACCTGTGCCTCTCTTCCTGCTGGAGGCCATGTGCCGTAAGTGGCAGAGCTATAAGAGGAAGGAGGCGGGACGCCATGAGCACGCCATTCAGGAGGGTGGCCTGACCCACAGCACCGGCCCCTGATGAACGCTCCCTGTGTTCAACCATACGGTGTCAGGAGTTGTTTGTGACTAATGCCATGGGAGAAATGCTTGGGAACTAGAGCTGACACCAGGATGGAGGCTGAGGTGACAGGGAGAGCAGACTAGGGAGGATATAGGGTCTTAGCTTTGGGAGTTCGGATCAGATGGAATGAAGAGGAAGGAGGTTTGAGGACAGAGAGAATGGCTGTCCTCTTCTGACATGGATTAGAATGAGGTACCTCTCCGGGGGAAGCCATCAGGCAGCAAGAGGAACGAATTGATAGTTGAGTAAAGTGTAGGAAGGCAGAGTTTAGACAGTTTGGTGTTTAGTTGTTGGTTAGATGAGAACAGCCGGGGGCAGGCATAGGACAGAAAGAAAAGCCCAGGGGAACGCTGATGTTCATGTGGGAGCTGGGGGAAGAGAGTCCAGTGCAGGGGCAAGGGAACTGCTCACAACTTGGAGAAGGGTCCCAGAAGCACAGGGAGGAGAGGCTTGGGAGGGGAGGCTTGCCCACAGCATCCAAAGCTGCTGGATGTCAAGAAGGAGGACACAGAGTGGGGACACAGGTCCTAGCTGGCTGGGTGTGGGCAGCCAGGGACGAGGCAGTGGTTGGGACTGCAGAGCTGGGCATGTCCACTATGAGAAGGGAGAAGCTGGAAGAGGGAAGAATGAGTGGAATTTGGATGAAACAGCCATGTTCCTTCCCTGGACAGTCTCGTAATATGTCTTCCACAGGTCAGTCTGGGAATCTGAGGCCTATGGGCTTGTTATTTAGGTCATTCTCTTTTTGAGGTCCAGAGGAAGCATTTCTGTGAGGTGGCCATCCATCCTATGCAAGGTCCCATGATGAGTTTTGTGGGACCTAAGGGACCTACGTTTCCCATATAGGAATTAACCACAGTGGTCTTGGGTGATAGAAGGCAGGAAGAAATAAATGGACTACTGGTAGTAATAAGGACAAAAAATAAGAGTAAGAAAGGCCTCCATGGGCAGTATGAGAGAAGACAAGCAGGAGGGAGAAGGGCTGACTCCCTTGCACCTGCTCTGCACCTCCAGGAGGGACAGCAGGGCCGGGAAGAAGCAGCCACGCGGCCACCTTCCCTCCAGTTCCTGCTTGCTCTGCCTCGTGCCTGTGCCTCTGGTTCTCTAGAACTCATCCCTGGGGTCAACTCTAGAGCCTTTGGGTTCCCACATGGTGAAATCTCATGAGAAGGTTGTGTCCGAGAGCACACTCCATGGTAAGAAAGGTCCAAGGATTCCAGAACCTCCCAGGTTCCCCACCCTCCTGCTAAGCTCCTGACCAGGGCAGGACATGGAGTTGGTGCCTTCGAACTTCGGGCCAAGGTCAAAGCCTTCTTCCTGTTCTGTTTGAGGACATCCTGCTCCAGACCTGGGCCTGTAGGTTTCTATATGACTGCAGGTTTCTCCTCTTCTCTTCCTCATGGCCTCTTCTGCCTCTCAGGGCCAGCAGCAAGGGGCCTCAGCCGCAAGCTTCTTTTTGTAAAGGGCCAGAGAGTGCGTACTTTAGCTCTGTGTTGTTTCTTTCTCTCCTTTTTGAAAACAACCCTTAAAAACATGCAGATTGTTCTCAGTGCCAAAGCCCTAGAGAAACAGCCCCTGTGAGTGTCACTGGCCAGCCTTGGGCCCAGCATGGCGTCTGGCTGCACAGCTGACACCCCGGAGAGCTTCAAAGAGCTCCACTGATAATAAGACCCCTTTTTTTTGGCCCTCTCTCCCCCCGCACAGGTGGACGCACCCCTTGCCTGATGCCGGGCCCATGCCTCGGCTTTGATGGGGGAGGCAAGTACCTCAAGCCTCAGGAAGCCATGGTCTCTCTGGCAAGGGCATAAGAATGAGGCCTGGGAGAAGACTGGAGCCCGGAGCAGACTGGACCCGGAGCCCAGTGTGGCTTCCAGCATCCCTGCACATGGGCCTGGCTAACACAGCGCAACCACCTTCCCTTTCTGACTTGGGTTTCGCTGATAGGGCGGGCCCTGGGGCCAGAAAATTAAAAGCATCCCCTGGTGGCATGACACACCAAATAGGAACCAGGCGGCCAGGATCCCAGCCTACTTCGCATCTCCTCACTGTTGCCCTACCCTGCTTCCAGGCCTCTGGCACAGGCTCTGCACAGAGAGGACCACATTACGTTTCTGTACAAAGCCTCCACACACCACCCTCTGGAGCCCAGCGAAGGGAACAGAAATGCTCTGGGATGACCTGTTGTGCCTGATTGTCCCATTTTTAGCACTTAAGTCCCTGTGCCCCAGGACTTCCTCAGGGCCAGGTATGACGGGATGCTGGTCACCCTCTGAGGACTCAGAGCCCAGGTCTAGGCCTGGCCAGTGGTACAGCCCACCATGTGGGGGAAGGGCGGTGGCTGGGGTCTGAGGTACTGGTGCTTCTCGTTCGACACAACAAGCCAGGAGGTTCTCAACCCCAGACCCAGGCCGTGCCCCAGAGCAGCCACCTTGGCACTGTGGGGCTGGAGCTGTGCTGAGGGGATGTTCCAACCTCCAGGCCTCCAGGTGACAGTGACATGCTGCCAAGGCTGGACCTTACCACCCTGGATTCTGGGCAGGGTCCCTGGATTTCCCTGGTGCGTGCATGAGGCTGGGGAGCACACACAGCCTGGCCTGGATGTCGCTGGGGACAGACCAGTACCCACTGGCTGAGAGTTAGGAGCAGTCACAGGCTTGTGGGGATGTTCACTGAGCCGGCTTCCTTCACAGGAAGTGTGGCTGTGGGCAGCATGGTTGCCACCCACCCCTTGATCCACCTGTGGCCTTCTACCGCTGCCAGGGGCCAGTGCAGTGCACGGCATAGGGGGATTTTTGGAACAGAGCAGTGACCAGAATTCATGAGGTCTGGGCGCCAGTGTCCAATCTAGCACTCTGGGGCTGGTGATTCCTTCCCTGGTTCTCTGGGCAGCAGAGACAACCAACATAGCCAACAACACAGCCACGGAGAAGAGGACAGCTCGTACTCTCATTTCACTGCATAGTTGCTCCATCGTTTAACAGATGAGAAAACCGAGGCTCTGGGAGAAGGGACGGGACAGCTTTTCCAGGGTCAAGACATAACAGGATAGTGTTGAACCTGGCACTCAGTGGCAGCTCTGTAGGTTCACTCACCCAAGGTGCACAGCTAGTGAGTGGAAGAGCCCAGGCCTCCACCCAAGACACTGCCCAAGCCTGCACAATGCCAGATCCCAGACTAAGAGAGAACGGGAAGGAGAGAGAGGGACCTTTACAGAGTCACTCTGGAAATGGGAAGGAGAGAGGGGGACCTTTACAGAGTCACTCGCTGCAGGGCCTGGCGGCCATGTTCCTTCTTCACCTCTCTGGGCTTGCCATCAGTCCTGTATGTTTACACAAGAGGAAGCTGAGGGGTTAAATGACGTCTGTATCCTGGACTCACGTCCATGCTAGTCTTGATGGCTGCAGGGGGAACTGTCAGATGCGCACAGCACTGAGACCTTACTTACACCCTCTGGGCCTCAGTTTCCTCATGTGCGAATGAAGATAATTCAAGCTACTGGCTCACTGGCTCTGCTGCCAGTGAGATGCGCCAAGAAGCCCAGATGAGGGAGTGAGGTCAAGAGAGGGAAGGAGATGAGGACGGAGCTGCTCTCCCAGGGGCTGTGAGAGCGAGCCGCAGACCGCACACATCCCGGAGGCCGCTCCAAGGATAGCGTGCACCCCTCACTGCGCTCTGTGGGGACCCTGCTATCTCAGGCTTACTGGTGCTCACTGCATTCGGGCTCAGAGGAGAAAAACAGCTCCTGGGTTGTGGAGCCATTTCTATAGAAACCACAGCTCCCACACTTCCTTTTCACTTTAAAAAGCAACACAAAGGAGAGCGAGAAGGGTCTGTGAGAGTGATGAGCTCTAACCAGCTATGCGGGGCTCCCTTGTCCACGCATCTCACCCACCCAGAGCACATCAGCCACACTGGTGTGTGTGCGTGTGTGTATGTGCGCGTGTGTGTGTGCGTGTGTGTGTGTATGTGTGTGCATGTGCATGTCCTGTTTGCTCTTGGTTCATCTTGCTCCATAGGGCTTTAGAATCCTGTCAATTAAACAAAGAGCAGCACAATCATCTCACACTGGGGGGCCCTTTCAGATCCGATCTCATCCACATAAGGTATCTGTCACCATCAGAGCCTATCTTTCAGACGGACAGAGCTGAAGCTGCTCACCCAAGGCCATGTACACCAGCCTGGCTGCGAGCAGGACACGGACCCAAACACCTCGTCTCTGTCCACTGAGGCTCCAGAGCACACAGGCCTGTTGATACGAACTTTCTATACAACACCGTGCAATGTTCAACCAGGTCTAGGTAACTGCCAGTGACAACAGCTGCCCTTGTTCTCTGAAAGAAAATGCTCTGGGATCCATGACCTAAAGTGCTGACACCTCTGCTCCTGTGGATCGGAAGCCCTGGGTATGCAGGTGAGGGCTGCATCCACAGGGGCAGAACTGGCCTGCGCTCATGATGAGTGGCTCTGTCCATCTCACGGGGGCTAAGAGTCCACCCTGTCAGTGAAAACAGTCGGTGCCACAGCCTGGGTGCACATATTGAGTCTAGAGCGGTCCAGGGGGTGGGTAGGGGGCTGGCAGGACATTTGCTGGGGCCAGTATTACTCCACGCATGCCCAGGTACCAAGAGCCCAGGCACTCCTGCTTTGCTGGCCTGAGCCTATCCCTTGATGTCAGCGGGGGCCTCTGTTTGTGGACAGAGGCATGGCAGCAGTGATGTTGGATTTGTCCAGGTTCATGTTGACAAAGCCCAAGCCTGCCCTCCCAAGCAAGAACCCTGGGACTGGGTCCCCCTCCCAGCGTGCCTGGCATGGCAGGGAGGAGGAGCCACATGGCACTGTGGCCAGCTCCAGGACCTGCAGCTGCCCTGGGTGGTCCTCAGGTGGGCCAGGGATGGGCATCTCAGTGTGACATGCAAGGCCAATAAAACCCGCCAACCTGGGAAGGTGGCTGGTGGCTGGCAGAGCTGAGAGTTGGTCTCTGGGTGCATCTGGCCACAGACAGCATGCTGGTCCCTGCAGGTCGGTGCATGTGGCAGCTCGCCCTTGTGGCACCTCATATGTGTCCCAATAAAAAGTTCATTTGGGATGGGAGATAGATGGAAACTGCTTTGCTTGACCTTTTTCAATGGCCCTCACGAAAGTCTAAAGCCCAGCCACGACTTTCACTTCAAGTGTAATTGCTGGAAAATGAGACCCAGGTCCCAGTCCTCTATAGCAATAAACTAACTCAGCAGTTAAGGCCTTGTGGAACAAAGGTGGACACAAATTAAAAAAAAAAAAAAAAAAATCTGTTCCTTCCTATGCTAGGGCCTGTCTACAGTTGACCCAGACTGCAGAACCTGGTTACTTTACCTCTGTTCCATCAACTTAGGAGCTGTGGACAGGAGGGCTGAGAGCACGTGAGGACAAGGGAGACACAGAATGAACATGAGATCCTCTTCATGCGTGCGTGGAGCCCACATTGTAGGGCAGGAGGAAAGGGCCAGAGAGCTCTGCTCAGGTCCAGCGAACACTGGGGAGGCCTGAACCTTAGGCTTAGTACCCATGATGACAGGACATAGCGACCTTCAGGGTGTTGAGACTAGTAATGTGGGCCGTTGGGTACACCCTGGCCTGGTGGCCCTGGGGCCACCTTTGACTGCTGGATTGAAAATGAAGTCCCTTCCATTTCCTTCATCTTCCTAGTGGAATGGAACCAGTGCCATGTCTAGAAATAGAAGGTATCTGTAAAAATAATAAAGTACCAAACAATGCAGTTCATTCTGGTTCTGAGCTCTGCTAAAAGGAAACACGTGTCACAGAGATGCTAAAAATGTACTAGTGCTAAAAACAAACTAAACCCAGACTTTCTGCAAGACACGATCAGATGCGCTGAATGCACACTGAGAAAGGAGGACTGTCTGGAGTAACGAGCCGATGTTATTCAAGGGCCGTGTCATGGGCCAAGGAGAAGCACATCACATTACCACCTAGACACCTCTGAATACTGAGTACCACTCACATGTTTACTCTGGTAATGACAAAACCAAGGATCATGGGGTCCTTGAGGGCAGGCAGGAGAAGGCAGTCACGGTGGCCCCAAAGGGCACTGCTGCCACAGGCTTCCCCATGCAAGTTCAGAGACAGGATGCTGAGCACACAGCTGGGGATGGGACTCTCAGACATCTCCCTGCCCGCACCCTAAGGACCTTACCTGGGCGGGAGCACTGCAGGACAGATGAGCCAGGTCTCCGATTCTGGCCGCAGCCCGGGGATCGCTGGAGCTGATCAAGACCGGAGCGCTAATTTCCATGGAGTGCCTGTGGCTTGTGGCTTGGGAGGACTTGTGTGTCACACTGAGTGCGGTGAAGGAGTGGCGCTTCTTGGCATTCTTCTTGCTGTCCACACGCCGCTGAAAGGCACTGACCGCCCCCGTGCTGCTTAATGCTGGTCCTGGGGCCGCACTGGCTGCCGCGCCAGAGTCAGAGGGCAAGGACGCGTGGCAGCCCGATGCAGCACCTGGGCATGGCTTGTCCATCTCAATGAGCTGCTTGGCGGAGTCATTGAGCTAGGTGAGAAAGGGAGAGGAAGGCTTTGTTAAGTAGAAGTCACATGGTCCAGCGTGCTCTCCATGCTGACAGCTCGTGTCTCCTATTAAACCCAACCATGTGCTCACAGTCCCCCAGATCTTGCCAAGGGGCCTCCCTGTAAATGGTGCCAGGCACAGACACAGCACAGGCTGTGGTGACATCTGTAGATTTTACTGAGCAGCTCTTTTGTCTGCCCCGGGGTAGCCCTGATCCTTTCCTGGGGTGTCCGTTTCTGGGGTGTGAGGTACAGACCTGCAGAGGGCATGGGACAGAGGAAGAGGAGGAAGGAATGCCCACCTGTGGGCCCCACACTCGCCACGGTGACAGGTTCTGGCCTGCCTGGGACAGTTCTGGCCACGCTGGCAGAAAAAGACAAGGCACATGACCAGAATGCACTTTTTGTCCCCTGAGGACTGCAGGTGGTGGGGAGCATCCAACCTGCTGAGCAGGAAGCACAGATGCTCTGGGCAGGACTAGGCTCCACTCAGTCTGTTAAGACCCAGAGCTGACCTGCACCCCCACGCTGTGAGGAGGCAAGACTGCACTGTTTCCAGTGATTCTGCAAGGACTCAAGGCACAGCTCCTTCCCTTGTCTCTGCACCTCTTCCATAGAAAAGCAGATGCCTTTACAGGAAAAAGTTTGTCTTTGACAGAAGTTTCATCCTAGGTGGTGTTTGTCAGGAAAGGTGTGATGGGCTCGAGTCTGTGAGCAGCCTGTGGTAACTGGGGTCAGCTCTCTGGGTGACGCCCTGTCTGAGGCACCAGTTTAGGGAAGGCGTGAGTCTGCAGAGACCACTGTGGGTGATCTGAAGCCTCACGGAGGAATGGGACTGGGCAGGCTTCACGAGGCTAGGCTGCTGTAGGCTCAGACAGGAGTGGAGGCGGGTAGGCACAGGGAGGGGTTCAGGGGACTCCACAAAGCTGAGAGGTCCCTACAGGCAGGTAGAGAAGAACGGGAACCAGCTGCGGATCTACAGGTCACATGGTGCAGGAGCCACACCCATGCCCTCAACTGAGCCGAGAACAGGGCCTGGAGTTGGGTTGGGGGGCCACGCCAGGAAGGGCCACGTCCCCACCTGCAGGGGCATATGGATTAGGGATATTCCTCAGTCCTGGGATGGCAGAGGAGAAACACCAGGTCCTCATGCACGGTTCATGACTAGCATTTGCCGCTGGTAGCATCTTGATGAGTTAATAATAATATTAGTAAAAGGTCCCTCTGCATTGGAGCAGTGAGAGCCCGGGAGGCTTCATCTCCATAATGCCAGCAGATCACACACGCAGCAGCTGGCCGTCCAGCCACCCACAGACAGCCCAGGCAAGGCTGCAGAGCTGTTAGCATTTCCATTACAAATACCTGCCTTTCCGAGGGAGGTTCTGAAAAACTCACTGTAGGCCCCAAAATGTGTGATCTAAATCCAGGATTGTTTCCTTTGAAACGTTTCTTCCAACCTTCCAACCAGCAGGCTCAGCTGTTTTGCTCTATTTTATGACTTTATTCATTTGCTTCCTCCACAGTGCTTGCCCCCAGAACAGGCCAGTGGCCGGTGCCTCCCATGCCCCTCTGTGGGCTGCTCCGAATGAACACCGCAGGGCTGGCCTCCTGGAGCCCAGTGCTGTGCACCCATGCTACGGAGCCAAGAGGGCCACAGAGAAACAGGAGGCGATAGGGACAGCGCCTTTCCTTTATGGGCACAGATTTGGAGCAGAGACTCCACGCTTTCTGCCCTGTCTCTCCATGTGAGACATTATTACATCGACATGATGGCACCAATAATGGCCAAGGCTCGGCAAAAATAACTCAGCTCTTCCCCAGAGCAGCCGAGCGGGACTGTATCAGATGCCCCGTGGTTTAGCTGCATATGAAGCAGTGACAGTGCAGGGGTATACACATGACCAGACAACATGGAGCCATGACCTGAGCCAATGCCACCCTGGTCAGTCCTCCAGACATGCCCCTAGCGGGCTGCTTACAGCCAAGCATGCTTCTTCCTCTCTGATGGATACTGGGGTGGGGAGCAGCGTGCCTTTCTCACCCATGCCCACAGTGGGCACCAAGAGGGAAGGCTAATGAACGTCCATGGAAGATAGGTGTTCTCAGCCAGCTGAGGGAGTCAGGAGGGCGGCTTCCTAGTGGTGACTCTCCACACATCATCAGTGGCCTTAGGGTCCCAGACATCTCAGCAGGAGGCAAGGGACATACCAACGTAAGACCCTCCCAATGAAGAAAGACAGTTCAGTTTTATCTTCTTGACTGAGTCTTTGCTTTTCAAGTCTGTGCCTGAGACTTGAGGTGACACTCATAGTTGGGGGGAGCTGCCATTAACAAGCTCTGATTAGCCACGCTGAATGATCCTCAGGGCTGGGTCTGGCAGCTGGCATCACCAAGGCTAACCCAGTCCACAGGGCCCGTGACTGCGGACACCCCCATCTAGTAGCATCTCCCCTGGACAGCAGCTCCTGCTTTGCACCCCTTGGCTGCAGCCTTGATTTCCCATTTCCTCGTACACCAAGTGGGGGCAGTGTCTGCTTGCCTGCTCACAGTCGTCCACACTACAGGAAATCACAGGGTTCTGCTCTCCTCTGCATAGGCTGCAGCCCCACCTCGTTGGCCTGGGGGACCCCGGCCAGTTAGCCTGGGGGTCCTGGGGGGCCGAGGAGGCAGTGAACATTGAAATCAGCCCCTTTCATCCCCCTACAAGCAGAATTCTAGAACATTCTGTGAGTGGCTGCTGACTGCCAACTGCGAAGGGTGGTATGTGGTGGGGAGAATGAGTGTTTCCTGTTATTCTGCCCCAGGATGCTCCCTGCTCCCCACTGAGATACTTGTCTGGCAATGAAAGAGCTCTGCTTCTCCTTCTGAATGTGGCTGGTCCCCTAATCTGTTTCTCCACCCCCACAGAGACAGAACATCTAGGTATAGACGGGGCACACACACACACACACAAACACACAACTGATGGTTAATGAATGCACCTAATAACCCCCATTTTGACTGTTTTTGGGCAGGAATAGAAGACATTTCCGACTTCCATACAAAATGAAAACAAAGTAGTGGCACCAGCACGCGAAAGTCTTGCTGGGTTTGTACGTGGATCGTGAGGATGAATGGTCACTGGCCTTCTCCCTTCCACTGTGCAGGAGGCCCTCTGCCCTAGCAAGCCCCAAGTCCAAACACTCAACGGCCACACACACTTCCTTCTCCTCGGTCCGGTCTTGCTGGTGGGACAGTACCGGCCAGTCACGGCTGCACCCTCATCAGGGATGTCTGTCTCTGGCTTAAGACCCTCTTCCCAGGACTCTGCCTCACCATCTTCATCAGCTCAGATGTGATCTTCCTCCACACCACTCTTCCCTCCAGCCACAGAAACATTTGGAAATGGAACAACTGACGAGTTTCTTCTTTCCACTGTTAAAACTGTTCCATACGAAGTCCTCTTAAATAAGTTACTGATGGAATCCTAGCTGCATGTGAATTTTGGGACCAGGTTAAATAAAGAAGACTTTACCCATAGGCTCATATGAGCCCTGAGGCCCCTTCGGTGAGCCTGAGGCACTTGGCCCAGGAATGTGCCAGAGCTGGGGGCCTAGGCAGAACACGATTACCCAGAAATCCCAGGCTCTGGTCAAGAGAACTTTAAACTGAAGGTAATGGGGGAGGGGATTTTTAAAGAAAGAATAAGATTGGAAAACCAGGCATACAGGCTGATATCAGATATAACATGCAAGAAAGGACAATGGGGTGAGGCGTGCCCTGTGGTTCTCGAGCAAAGTAACAGGAAAGCCCTTCTTCCATCCTAACCTAGACTTCGGAAGTACAGCCGTGACACATCCATACCCCAGAGCCATGGGCTGGGGGCTGAGATCAGAGAGAAGGAAGTATGTCTTCCCTTTCTCGGAAATCCAGGAAGCCAAAGAGGTGACTGTGCTGGAAGGCAGGGGTCACAATTTAAAATGAAGGCAACCAGTGGCTGCATGCGTACAACAAACACTTTCTAAGCACCTGTCGTGTCCCGGGCTCTGCTCTAGGTCCTGGCGATACTTGGTGAGCGACAGAGGCTGGTCTAGTAAAGCTTATACTGCTCTGAGGGGTGAATTATTTAGGGAGACTTGTAAATATGCAGATTTTGGCTCAATAGGTCTGGGATGGCACCCATGTTTCTGACTGTCTACAAACTCCCAGGAGACACCACTGCTGCTCAAGCCAGACCCTCTTTGACTAGAACATGGACAGCTTTGCAACCTTGGCTTCGCAAGGAAACACTCTCTCCACAACAGAGCCACATTACCAGAGACAGCAGCTTTTGCTTGGTGTCTGCCTTTAAAGCATGGCTCCCACCCCTGTGGGCTCAGCAGAGCACAGGTCACCATGCCTTACAGCTGGCCTATTATTCCAGAGAGCTTCATAAATTCAGGAATGGAGGGAGAGTGGCCTTTACCTGCCTTCAGCTTTTGTCAGAAAAAAATCTCAGGAGCCTCCCACTTAACTGAGGGCAGCAGGCACAGAAGGCTGACTGCATTCTGATCTGAGCTTATTTATAAAATACTCCCTTCTTTACGAGACTAGATCAACAGCAGGGGTGAGTGAGAAGAGCATGGTTTGCTTTCAGCTCTGGCACCCCTCACCCTCCTCCTTGAAGGCTCTATCTGGAATACACCTCGGGCCACTGATGAGAAAGGCTGCCAGAAGGAGAGCTCTCGACCACTGACTGAGCAAGTCAAGACAAGTGGCCTGGTGACATCACCAGCCAAACACAAGAGAGACCCACCTTCATCACCACCAGGCTCATCTGACCTTTGTATTGACCGTCCAAGGTCAATACGGCCATTTTACAGAGAAGAAAACTGAGACTCAGAGGAAAAGTGTAAGTGTCTTGTTCCACATCACACAGTTAACAAGTGGCTCACACCCTTTCTACTACATCTCATTGGCTCTACCATCATTCACTTTTTACTGCAGAGTGCGGAGATGCTTTTCTGATCTTGCTATATCATTGGGTTAAAAAATTATTATAGTCATTGAGGTATATCTATGCCTTTGGCAATTAGAGGGGGTTGGGTTCCGTTTAGAGATTCAAACATGGGCCTTTAAAAACCAGACCTTTTTTGGGAGCATGAACATTAGGTCAGGCAAATGCTCACCCTGGGCGGACCCTGGCTGCAGTTACCAAGGGTGGGAGGCTATTTCTGTTTCTTCCCTTTTTATTTTAAATGGGTGGTGACCTCACAGGCCTGTTAACAATGCCAAACTTTTTATTTTTTATTTTTTATTTACTGGAATGTTGAACTCTAGACATTTGTAATGTCATGTGCTAACCCTCTACACTGACATTCTCCCATGCACGGAATACATACTTGCTGTGCATCTGCTATGGGAGATGCTTTTTTTTTTTTTAATTAACCTCTGAAGGGGTCTCCATATCAGAACTAAACATTTTATGACGTGTTGGGTGCTGTAATGGCGTAACGGCAGCGCTCATCCCTGGGTGCTGGCATGCCCTGCGTGCATCCCACCCAGCACAGGGCCACTGCTTGCCTCCCATTCTGTTCTCGCCGTGTTCCCTTCTCAAGGCAACAGATTGGACAGGTGAGCCTGTATTGGCCAAAGTGGGCTGGTGAACTGAAGAAATTATTCAGATAACTGAGGTTTAAAACAAGAAATATCCAGCAGTTAAGACAAAGGTGTGGACCTGAAATTCACAGAGAACTGCCTGACCTTACTCACAAAGACTAAGTGCAGGAGAGGATTTTGGATGAGATAATCCTAAGAATTAACGCACAGGGTGGGGAATGGTACTCATTTCAACATCCCATTGTCACAGGCTGGACAGAGCTCCAACTCTGTCAGAGGCTGGGCTACTTCCCCTGGGTAGGTGGCACCACTGCCCGGGTCCCTGGACAAGCCTCTAGAGCGGGGCTGTTTCCCCAACACCTCCAGGCCCTGGCTGCTCCCAGCAGGGGGCAGCAGGCGTAGCTAGGGGCCACTTGGGCAAACTGCCCCGCCCCTTGCCCTCTTGCAGACCAGAGTGACATTACGATGTAACCCTCTGTGGCCTCTGAGTTGCCCCGACCGCACCTTCCTGAGAGTCTGGGGGAACCGTGGTTCTCTATGGACACCAGTGATGTGGTAGTGAGCCCAGCAATGACCTAACCACCACCACCGCCGCCATGTGGGCTCCCAAGCGGTCCTGAGTTAGAAAGGCAGTGTGCCCCTCCTTGGGGAGTTGGTCCCTCCACCAAGATCAGAGCTACACACGCACTCCTTCTTGTCCCTCAGCCTCTGCTCGAAGTTGTCACACGTTTCTTCTTGGGCACTCACCCCAATTACCATGAGGAATGAGGCTACCCCTTCTCTAATCAACCTCTTAATCATGGGTTATGATCCCTGCCTGTGCCAGCCATCAAACTCTTGGTTCAGTATCAAATTCCACAAAAAGGAAGATTCCAAAGAGTCTGATACAAATTAATATAAGCAAACAAAACTTCATTCATTTCTAAAAATGTGTGAAACTCAGCAAAAGGCTCATAAGCAGCAAAGAGTTATGATTAGCACCTTATCAGGGTGTGTCCTGTAAGCAAAGGGACCACTAACTGAAAGTTGGAGATGAGTGTAAAGACCCTGTCATAATTTTGCCTGAAGATAAAACTCAGAAGGAAAAAAAAAATGGTTGTTTTTCCACCAAGGAGAGGAACACAAAGGCACCATTTATTCTCCATTTTCTGTAAGAACCCCGGAGGGGACATCTCTGCTTAGAAGGTGGCAGGAGGTCAGTCTGTCCCTGCAGGGGGGCGTATGGTCTCCCGCAGAGGTGCCCCCATCCCCAGAGAGTGCCCTGTCTGTGCTGGGCTTGCAAAAGCATTTCTGACCACCTCAGATCAGCACCAGAGGAAGTCACAGATCTCAGGGAACTGAGGAAGGAGGAGGAGGGAAACAAAGAGATGAGGCTGGTACAGAATTCAGAATTTGGAAGGCAGGTGGCAGCTTCACTGCTGGGTCCCAGGGCCAGGCCAGTGAGGTGGCCCATTCCCTGGCCCTGTAACATTTACCCCCAGCAGTAAAGTACTTTGGGGCATGCAGATCCAGTAAATTACATATATTTTCTAGCGTACCACTATATTACATACATTAGAAAACACGCACATAAGAGAAACTGAAATTTAAAAGTCAAAAATATAATAAATTTGAAGAAAGTACTAATATTTCCTTTCTTTGCTCACAGAGCTTCATGTACTCCTTTTTGGTGTGCGGTTTTTTTATTTTTTTATTTTTATTTTTTTTAAGATTCTATTTATTTATTTAAGAGAGAGAAAACACAAATGGAGTGGGGAGGAACAGAGAGAGGGGAGAAACAGACTCCCTGCCAAGCACAGAGCCTGATGCGGGACTCGACAGGACCTCAGGATCGTGACCTGAGCTGAAGGCAGATGCTTAACGGACTGAGCCACCAAGGTGCCCCATCGTGCACCCTACTTTGAAGATCTCTAGCTAAGAGCAGTCATTTTCAAACTGTCAATTTTAATGGGGCCTGGTCAGTATTTTTTTTTAAATGAACCAGATTAAAAGAGAAAATACAGAATGCATCACATGCACTAAGGGTAAAAGTAGTTCCAGGAGATGTTGCTTTAGTTTCACATACACAATGGTGTGCATCCTGGTCGGGATGTACCATGCATTTCTCATCCTGAGTTGTAATCTAAAAAGGCTGAAAGCCATTGGCATCAAGAGGAAAAGAGAGACATTTCCCTGCTGAGAAATAAAAGTCTGCTTTCCCCCATCTGCATGGGTTAAATGTGTGTGGGGGGGGTGGGGGACCTGGATGGCTCAGTAAGTTAAGCACCTAACTTTGGCTCAGGTCATGATCCCAGGGTCCTGGGATCAAGCCCCGCATCAGGCTCTCTGCTCAGCAGGGAGCCTGCTTCCTCCTCTGTCTCTGCCTGCCTCTCCACCTACTTGTGATCTCTGTCTGCCAAATAAATAAATAAATAAAATCTTTAAAAAAAAAAAAAAGATCTCAGAGCTGATAGAGTTTTGAAATTTGGAGCCTACATCTTCCACTTGTAAATAATCATCTCACATCGCAGATGGTTAATGAGCTTCGTGCTGGGCATGGCAGTAGATGCTCAACAAACACCTAGTCAATGGACAGATGCAACTAACATGTGCATGTGTATGTCATAACAGCTACTCACTGAGTATGATCTCAATAGCTGGTCCCATGCTGTCACCTGGGTGCCCATTCAACCCTCTGGGAGCTGAAACTCACACCGGCTTTGCATACACCTACCACCCACAGTGGAGGGACATCTGATATGTACGCAGCAGGATCCCCTGACTACTGTGCTGACAGCAGACTATAGGGCCCAAAGGCTTTGAAGCTATTGCAACAATGTCACTGGAGAAGCCGCACAAATCAGTGAAAAAAAGCGAGGTGGAAATACTGATGCAGCACAATCCTAAATACATTCACAATATATGCAAATTTATACATAGAAAAGAATAAAGGAAATAAAACAATATGCTAACAACATTTCATTTCATTTTTTTCCTACACACATATTTATATTTACTGGTAGGATTATAGGTGATTTTAATTTCTTTGTTTGTGTTTTTCTGAATTTTCCTGTTTTGAACAATAGCCTGGTGTTATTTTTACAATCACAAAGTTATTAAAAACAAAACAAAACAGCGGATTAGGTTGGGATATTGACTGACCTACAGTGATACTTCCTGAGTTGTGGCACTGACATACTTTTTATTCCCGTTTTGTAAAAAATGTGCAAAGTGCCATAAAGCTTTGGTGTTTTTTAGTCTAGTGAGATGCAGTATTTTTCTGGAGTATGACGTTTCAGGAGAGGTCTATCAAAGCTCTCCCTCCCCCCAATAGCTTAGTTTCTGGCCCTGGCTGAGTGGTGGTGTCTTGATGACAGCACAGACCTGGCTGTCACCAAAGCCTCAGGAAGCTTCTCCTGGCACTGTGCTCCCATAGGGGCTTGGAGAGCTCAGAAGGGGGAAAGAAATCCGGGCCCAAATAGGAGAAAAATGGAAGCCGAGAGAGGTTAAGCAAGAGGACGGAGCAGGGGCCCGCAAACGAGGCCCACGGGCCAAGCCCCCCTGGTGCTTATCACTGTGTGCCTTGTGGCTTACCTGTCCTTTCTGACCACTTCTACCTTACAAATTAGAGTTGGAGGAAAAAAACAAACAAACAAACAAATATGCCAGGCCTGTGCTGGAACAGTGCTCTGCTTGACCTCTGCTCCCGTCACCTCCCCATCTGACTGCTGGGTGGAAAGGTGTGGCATTTGTTCACTTTTTATGCCAGACACAGAAGTAGAAGGATGCTCCTCCGTCATCCAGCTTCAGCAAACACACTATTCTGCTGTTCTTGTTCTATGAGCTGTATGCCCCCCTCCACTGATTTTTCTGAAGTATTTTATTTTATTATTATTTTTAAAAGATTTTATTTATTTACTTGACAGAGAGAAACATAGAAAGAGAGGGAACACAAGCAGGGGGAGTGGAAGAGGGAAAAGCAGGCTTGCCATTGAGCAGGGAACCCAATGCAGGGCTCGACCCCAGGATCCTGGGATCATGAACTGAGCCAAAAGCAGAGCTTAATGACTGAGCCACCCAGGGGCCTCGATTTTCTGGAGTATGTTAAAACAAAGCACAGAAACCACATAGTTTCATCTGTGACTGCTCAGTGTGTATCTCCAGTGGACAGAGATGTCCCCTGTCCCTGGTTCATCTCCAGGGACTGGGTGGTGGTGCTCCATTCCAAAGCTGTAGGCCCTGGAGCGGGCAGCAATTCCGGGGGGGAGGTTGGTTTATCAGTCTCTACTCTGGTGGGTGTGGCAGTCCCAAGGTCCATCCTCAGTGCCGGGGTTGGAGGGGGTTGAGGAACCGGCAAGTTCCCCTGCTTCCAGAGCTGATCAATGTTCTCCTACTAAGATTTATCTATAATAAAGTTAACCTTTGAGTTTCCATCTCTCAGACATTCATTTTTTCCTCAGCTGCATCCAAGAACAGGGTATGAACACTTCTTATGACCAAAAAAACCCCAAGGATAACCCAACCAATTCTCTCCCAAATTTATATATTTAAGAACATGTTAACATATGAACTGGGTTGTCAATTTAGCAAGAGAAACACAAATAAGAGCAGAGTTTCAACTACACCTTCATCCCCTTCCAAACATAAAAAGGTTTACAGAAGCGTAAATGGGCCCCCTGGGAGTGTTTTTCTGTACCTGGTCTGGCCCTCGCTTCCTCTTCCGTGGTTGGCCGGCATAGGCCTCTGGCCTGGGTAGCTGGCTGGGAAAGCAAGCGGCCTTCCGCTGCAGGTGACTGGTGCATGACTGGTGCAGCCCTGCACTGAAGCACCCACCTGAGACTCCGTTGCCCCATTTCTAAAAGCTTGATTATTCCAGACCAGGCTCCCTTGCCCTACCCAGTGCATGGACACCCATTCTCCAAACGACTGTTTTCCTTCACTCTGAATGAAACAGAAGCCTACTCCAGATACATTTTTCAAAGTGTTGAAGTTATTTTTTCCTCATATGATAGGCCTCAACACTTAAGCAGTAAAACACAGTTTTGCAGGAAGACCTGTGTGCTTCCTCTCCCTGCTCTCTACACAAGGGTCTGATGATAAGGTGAGAGGCAATGCCATTTTTAACACCCAATTTGCAACCTGAGCTAGCCTGTGTTCTACGTACTTCACTTACATTCCTGATTTAATCCACACTTGAGCACAGTAGGGTATATTATGCCCAGGTTACAGATGCGGAAACTGAGGCACAGGGAGGGGAAAGTCTGGTGAGCAGCAGATAGGGGCTGAGCCCAGTGGCTTGGTGCTGTGATTGAGCCCCTGCTCTCTGTCAGGCAGGGAGAGGCCAGCACTATGGAGGCAGTGAGCAGGGCTGGGCAGAGGCCAGGAAGGTTCCATGGGTCTGCTGGGTGCAGTGAGGAGTCTGTATTGATTCTAAGAGACACGGGCCCCAGAGGAGGCTTAGCAGGAGTGAGGCCACTAAAGTTACCTTTTTCTGGTCACTGTGTGAGATGGATCTTAGAGATAACATGCAGCATAGCGGGGCTGGGAGAGGTGATGCCCAAGAACCTATGGGTTTCTGACCACCGCAACTTGAAAACTTCGAGTCCAGAAGGTTCTTTCTACATTCATGTTACACTAGCAAAGCCCCCTAGGCTGAGGCAGGAGTGGGCATGAATGAAAAGGACATGGTTAGGGAGAGTCAGTGGACCCAGTGACAAAGGCTGTGTGCACTGAATGGGGAGTGGGTCTCGAAGAGAGATGGACCCCAACCCAGACCCAACCACTCGGAGCAAACACTGACATCTTCAGAGAGGCCTGCTTCCCACTGCTCCCTGAGCTCACTGTATTCAGCCTGCTCTGTCACCCTGGCCATCACTGTCCCTCAGCCACGAGCCAGTTCAGGCCACCACCTGGAACCTGCAGCACTCACCCATAGGTTGTGTCCCCCGTGAGGGCTTCCAAGCATGCTACTTAAAATTGGTCCTCTCCACCTCAGCTTCGCTCTCCTCCTTTGCCAGCTTTATTTTCCTCCACAGAGAACATACTACCCTCTAGAATTTGCTTTTTTCTGCTATTGTTGGTTTCCTCCCACTAGAGTGTGGGTTTCAAAACATTTCTCTTCTGTTTGGTAGGCAACAGTATCCCTAGGGCCTGGCACATAGCAGGTGCTCAGTGAATGAATGCACAGAAGGGATGGGTGTGAATGAAGAAATGAACGGTGGTCTGAAAGGTAGAGGCTGTGGAGCGCCGTGGTAGTGGAAACACTTGACAACGACCCTGGCATGGGCAGATGTAGTTCTATTTTACAGTTGAAGTCGGCAAGACAGAATGTGGCTGCCCTTGCTCTTGTTGGAGACACCGGCCAGCGTACTCCTCCGGGCAGGGCTGTGGTGTAGAGGATAGGCTGTCTTCACCTATGAGGGGCCAGCTCTGAGAGTAAGTATTGTGGTGACTTGGAAGCTTCTAGGATCTCATTAACATGAGATTTCCCAGGGAGGCTCACATAGCCCTGCAGTACACTGAGGGTCTCTGGGCAGAGCGGTAGGCAAGAAAGTCACTGAAAACAGAGACATCTGGAAAAGTGTGGTTGACAAACTGAGTCTTTGTCTCTGCTTGCAACAGAAGGAAAGTCCTCAATAGCTTCTAACTGTAACTCTTAATTGTTCTCACTTTGGAGATTGGAAAGAAATAAAAGCAACAGAGAATGGCTTGAGTTTCTCTGAGTAAATCAAGCAGAACCCAAATGAAGCCAGAATAAGCTGCATTTTCTCATTTTGCAATAATCGGTTGAATTGTGGTAGCTATGGAAAGTCCCCTGATGGCACATGCATAGCATGGAGGATTTTACTTGAATCTTAAAAAGGTCCTGGGCACCAGCAATTTACACCCCCTCCTTTCCGAACAGGAAGGATTAATAAAAGGTAACAGGAGAGAACAGGACAGCAATGTCGGAGGCATTTTCCAACAGGCCCCCAGGGTCAGTCTTAGCAATAATTTATTGCCAAGATCCAGAACTAATGGTGAGGCAGCAGCTCGGACCTACAGGCCAAATCTCTCCACTAAAGCTTGGTCAGCTCTGGAGGGAAGACACCGGAGTTCCCCAACAATTCCAGTGACTCCAGATGGGTGTGTTTGCTCCCGCTACACAACCAGACTTGCTGTTCCTTCTGCACTAAACACAGGCCCTGAACCTCAGCCAAGGCATATTCCACTGTCACCTTATTAACACTCACAGTCAAATCTTTCCATGGCTAAATATGCGTTCATTGTCACATCTGAAAAACTGCTACCACCATCACGACCCGCCCCCAGGGGGGCTCCCACACCAATGGCCCAGGCCCACCCTTGGGACTAAGTGGAATCTGATAAAACAGGTTTCCTCCCCAACTTCTTTCTTAGGCTGAGGCCCACCAGACCTGTTGTATCCATCAGGTTCCCTGTGGCCCAGGGCTTTCCCGGGGATTCTGATGTTCACTGAAGTTTCTGAGCCACGGGCCTGGACTACTCCAAAAGGCAGAAATGAAGAGACAGGATAGGAATGTGAAAAGCTGAGTTCAGGCAGCAGGGTACAGCTGTGCTGGAGGGAAGGTGGCTGGGAGAAGACAGCTCAGGACAGCCTATGGGGGAGCAGCCAGACTCCCTTGTCTCCCTGATAACAGAAGGTGAACACAGAAACAGTCTGAGGTCACAGAAGGCCCCGTGGAGGGGGCCCCAGTTAGGTCAGAAAAGAACCAAACTTCACCTCCTCCGTATGCTGCATTAAGACAGCCCGCAAGAGTAACCTGTGAGGGGAAGGAAGGAAAGCAGCAGGAGCCAGAGGCAAAAACAGTGAGTACAACTGTGGGCATGCCTGGTTTCCCACTGGATGAGCTGGAGGCCACAACACAGGTGACAGGCTTGGACATGGGGGCAGGAATGGCAGCTCTTTACTAATGTCACTTGCGTTTTCAGCTGACCCCAGGTGGAGACATTTTCAGTCCCCACTTGTCTCTTGAAGATGGAAATTCACATAAGCCTTTTCTGCTTTCTGCTTGGCTGGCCGGCAGCTGCACCTCTCAGGTGTGGGGAAGACTGTGGGGTTCCTCTGTGTCCCCACAGACACTCCTGGTGAGACCAGTGAGCAAGAACAGGTGGTTTCACGGGGACCTGCTAAGTCCTATGTGCTGAAAGCATCCCAGCCAAGATCTTTCCAGAAGCAGCCATGGGTCTGTCCTCTTACTTTGATTATTTGTGTGAAATACTGGCTCGCAACCCAGCAACGACACAAATGTATACATTGCCTATTTTGTGCCAGCACCACGCCAAGACCGAGAATGGAAAAAAATTATGTGCTGCAGGGTCTGGCTTCTTACATTTATAGTTAGGGAGACAACAGTAACAACAAACCCAGAAACTATGGAATGTACAATATTATACTATAAGATGCTAACTGCACAAGTAATTCAAAAAAAGTTAGGGAAGCAAGAAAGCAGGGTGTGCTGGGACCTACGCACTTGTCTCTCTTTCTTAGGGACACCCCCAATGATCACACACGTGTGTGCATGCCTCAAGTCCGGGGGTGCAGAGGATGGGAGAAAAACATGCCGACCCAGACCGTGGCTGGGCGAAATGCACAAAACTGAAGTCTTACTCTCCTGGGGAATTGTCTCATTTCTTTGTGTTATGCCTTCCACTGTAAAATAAGGGAAATGGGGGTGAAGGCAAGGCACCCTTCTTACTCTCCCTGTGGGTTTAGGAGTTGGCCTCCCAGACCACTTTGCTCAGATGCAGAGAAAACATGGAACACCAGGACCTGCCCTGCCTGGCTCCCAGTCAGTCCTGTCTGCTGCGCCCACAGCCTTCCTCGGCCAGTGCTCTCTTGGGTGACTGCGCGGTACTCTGTTAAGTGCATTAGTTTTCAGGAAGGTGCGGTCCGCACCTGGACAGAAATGCGGGCAGATTCAGAGCCAAGTCCTGGTGGGGAGGAATCCCCACCACGCGCCATGCAGGGCTGTAGAAGCTCGTAAGAAACGGGCTAGCAGCAAGTAAATATAAAACAGACTTTAAACAAAATGGCAAAGCCCTGTCCCCCAACAGTCTCTGGCAGAAATCTCTGAGAAGTTTCTTTCCCATTTCCTTTCTGGGGTCTTGTTCCCACATTGCCTCCGACATGGTGAACTCAGGTGTCCTGAGAGAAGCTGGGTGGGAAGCAGGGCCACAGGGGAAGGAGAAAACGGAGGAAAACACCAGCAGTGTGACAAACACACCCTCTGGCTCACCTTCAAAGCTGGACCACATGCCAGTGTTTGGAACTTGGTCGTCACCAGTATCCGTAGTGAATAATTACCTCAAAGGCTTTCACCAGTTCATCTTTCTTAAAAAGTCCTTGATTACTTACTCTCAGCACTGGAGATGGGGACAGGCAGCACGGACAGCCTCAGCTGACCTCCAGCTTTCCTGTTCTGCCAAAAATACCCCTGTGAGCCTAACTTTCTCAGCCCCATCTACCTTCTCCCCTGTCTTCCCGAGACACAGCTGACATACCACACCATACTAGTCTATAGTACACAACATAATACTTGTTGCCCTTATTTCAAAATCCCTAAAACGTCCCAGGTTAACACCCACTTAGCCAAGGCGGAACAACGATCATGTTTACCTTCTTGCCTGACATGCTGAGAGCAGATCTACAAAACATGGCTTTCAGACATGGGGTATCAGCAGCTCAGGACAGTAGCTGTCGAGAGAGGTGAGGCCTGCCGCGTGAGGCCTCTGGTTCACCTGGGCTCTGGGGCTTCTTCCTGAGTTGGGAAGATGGAGTCTGGGGGTTGGGGAGGCCACAGTGGCTGGGGTCCATGGACCTGAGTCCTGGAAAGGAGGTATCTGTGGAGGGGTGCCCCTGCCAAGTCTGTAGCCCAGTACTGATGAGGACATTCATAGGAGGAAATTACCCAGTGCCAGGGAAAGAACTACCCAAAGGGGAAGACAGAACAATTCCCGAGGCTCACGCAAAGCTGGGCACAGTTTGCATTCCCACCTTCAAGATTGAAAAACCTTGTAAATCACGGGTCATGGAGTGGAGAAGATTATAGCTTCAGAAGTAGGGATAATTAGCTCTACATTAGAGGCTGCCATAGTCCTACAGACCAGAGCTTAAAAGCAAGGCTCAAAAGCATCAAACTGTTTGTAAGTGACCTAGCGACATCCCAGGACAAAGCTTAAGCATATTTATAGGAATAAAAAAAAACAAAAACCCAGCATCTGAAAAGGCACAATTTACAAAGTTGGTATCTAATTAAAAATATCAGGAATGCAAAGAAGCAGGAAAATGCAATCTACAAATCTATTTTATAGTTATTTATAGAGGAGAAAAATCAGTCAGTAGAAACAGAACCAGAAACAATGCAGAAGACAGAAATCGTAGACGAGCATATTGGAATATGTACTAGGACTATGGTATATACATCGGTGTTAAGGAGACATACAGAGGCCACGAGAAAGACTCCAGTCAAACTCCGGGATGGAAACACGATGTCTGAGTTAAACTCCCCAAGACACTCAAACCAGCCACCACACTGCCCCAGTCAGAGGCGTAATCTGCTCCCTTCTGCCTGTCTGTGATGGCTCTGCACTTCTTACTTGCCAGTTCCCTTCGCTGAGGCTGCTTTTATCTCCTTCCTCAGACAGCAGGAATTCTAGCACCGTGCTTCAAACGAAATCTCTCTGCAGGAAAGAATGGGTGAGGTTTGGTCAAATGTGCTACATAGAGAAAATATGCCACCTCTGTGGAAGGATCTGGGGTCAGGCCCACCCACTGGCTCCCACAGCAGCAGACCTGGCCAGGAGGGAGGCCCCAAGGGCAGGAGAGCTGTGGGAAGGCTGCGGCCACATCAACTCACCTCATTGCTTCGCAGTAAAATGTGAAGAGGAGGTTGAACATCGTTGGTTTAAGTGTGAATCAGGGTAAAATGTTATTACTGCCTTATCAGGCTGCTAACCTGATACTTGGGGGGCTTTTGTGGGTCCCCAGCAAGTACCTGGCATCAGCATCACTGTTTCTAATCCCCACCTGTCCACACACACTCTGAGCTTCTAACAGCCCTGACAGTAGTGCTTGGGGAGAGAGAAGCAGAGTCGGGGAGACAAAAATCTATCCCCGTGTTAGCACTGGGGCGTTTCTGCCAATGCTTCATACAAGTTAGCAGAGCTGATGATCTGTAGACAGTAAAGAATGAGGGAATAAGAATAAGGGAAAGAAATCAAAAGTAAGCAGACAATGCCCTTTATCCATGTGAGCCCCTTAGGCTGGGAGCCACTCACTCCCACTCACTGGGCAGCTGTGAGTATGGGGAACGGCTGGCTGTGTCCTTGGCAGCTGTCAAGAACCTGAGAAGTCCCTTTTCCTCTCCCATTGCCCATATTACTTCCTGACATGCTGGCTTTCCCTCAGAGGAGCAAGGAGAGCCCTTGAAAGGAGGAGGGAGACACAGAGGCCAAGAGTGGTGACAAAGAACAAGCACTCCCCAACCAGGAACACACCTGTGAGTCTGTCCACCCTGGATCCCAGGTAGTGTAGGGTCTGTGGAGGGCACTGAGGGGAGGAAGAGGGTCTCTGAGCATCAGTGTCTCTGCGGCTTTCCTCAGGAACCTGGGCATGGGCATTCCTTTAGAAGCCACACACCCTCTTCATGTTCCTCCCTGAAAACATGCTGCCCTCCCCAGGCAAGGAGCTGGAGCACCAAGACGAAGTTGAAGAAATCATGAGCAATCTCTTCTTCACATCGGGAGATGGCAAATCCAAGGCATGGAGCAGTACAGAGCACGTACAGTGAGTAACCTCTGAGTTCGCTGGTTCCCAGTGAAAGCTGCCAGTTGTACTAAGGAGTCATTACCAAATGCTTTAATACCATCTTTTGAGATGCAGGGTCAAAATACTATTTTCTTTTTGTAAATTCTGAAGTGACAAGGAGACAACCATGCTACAAACAGAGGTCAACATTGTAATCAACTGAAGCTTAGAACCAAACTAACAATGTGCATTGTAATTGTGCCAAAGACAAGGACTCCCAAGTCAGAAGCTGCTGTCATTGACAACTGCCCCTACAGATTTAGGCATTCATTTATTTGGCTAATTCAAGACTTTCATTTCTGTCTCCATCGGTTTTCCAGGATCTAGAAACAGCATCCCATCAACAATTCTTCCTAACACCATGTAGGATTCATTCAACACCAAGACTGGGGTTTATGAGTACTGGCACCAACAGAGGTCTAGGGTCTGGCTCCCCAAAGTCGGAATTCTCTGGGCTCCCACTGGCCCTGGGATGAGGTTGTCCCCCAGCTTACTTTCTGGAGCCTGGCCCTGTTCCTCCATCTCTCTCACCATCCAGAATACAGCTGTCCTGAGATATGCATGCAGGGGCTCCAGGCCTCTAGTGCCCTGAGGACTGGGACTCCTTCCCTCAGGTTGGTGAGGACCACACACAGTTGTGGGAGGTCACGAAGGATTCATGTGGGAGCAGCAGAAGGGCAGGAAATAGGACAGAGCAGAGCTGTCCTAAGGCAGCAGGATCCAGAGGACACATCCACTATGTGCCCATGCTTCGGCTCCTGGTTTAAGAAATAGGCTTTATGCAGAAGCCACTCTGGGGTGCATCTAGCTAAGTGTGGGGCAATGAATGGCAGAGCTGTCTTTGATGCATTTGGAGTGTCAGAGGGAGAGAAAATGGACTTCAGCACACGTTAAACCTTCAAATTCCACTTTCCAGTCCCTCAATCTGTTTGGATCTGGGCTTCCTCCCATCATTACCCATAGCCCGGGAGCCTTCTCTCCCTGGAGTCATCTTTTCTTTCCAAACTGCCCTCCATTCTGGCTCCATAGTTGGTGGCCAGTGCCTTCAGCCTCCCACAGCACCCTGCAGCCCGGCACACATGTCCCACTAGCACCCCCACATGATTGGGCCCCAACCCCAGTAGCAACTCTCCCATCCCCCTTACCCCTCACCATCTTCCCCTGGAACAGCCCCCATGTGGCCTCTGTTCTTAAGTCCCAAACCTTGTCATTCTCAACAAATAATCTGCTGAGTAGCGGAGAGCAGGGCAAATCAGCATAAACTCTGAACATCCCCACAGGCCTCGGTGTGCCAGAACCTTCCCCATTCACCTCCTCCTCCCTCTGAAGGGCAGGTTTCTCTCCTGTCCCTCAAGGTAGGCCCTCGTCCCCTCCCAGCTGTTCTGCAGGGACCACTCATCAATTGTCCCCTGCGATCCCTTGGGTTTTATCTCTTCCCTTTCACTACTCTCCCCTCAGGGTGCCTCATCCAACATAAAACTGACCAAAGCGTTGCCTAGACTCTTATAACCACTTGACATGTATCCCTTTCCTGGCTCTTCACCAGAGAGCTCCCTTATCCAGCCACTCACCCGTCCAGGTTTATCGTGGTTCTGCCACACAATGGAAGATCTTCACAGGCTGGTGGGGAAGGGACGCTTCCACGGAGGAGGAATTTTCCTTAGGGGTCCTCTGAACATGGCCTGTTATTTCATGTTATTTCCTTCTTATGTTAATGAAACACACAGTGAACAAAATTAAACCACATGCTAAATTGGCAGCCCCTCCTGTCAGGAGGATCCACTCTTTCCAAACTCCTGGGTCCCCAGTGACCTTGTGGTCAGGTAGCTATGTGACTGGCCACAGCCTGTGGGTGGTGGTCTGACGTCCATGGCCAGGCCTGACCTATGAAACTCCCAATTTGTCCTCACTCCCACATGTTAAAGATAGCACAGCCCCATTGGAGGGTCTCCCTGGTGCCTGCATGAGCCTGGCCAACCAGAACAGCCAGATACGACCCTCTATTGTGGTTGAGCCGTACGGTCTCAGGGTTCACCTGTCACAGCCGGTACAATACCTCAAATATTACACTCATCACCCCTCTTCCCAACTTCTTTTTCTGCACCACAGCTGGCTTCCAGGTACTCCCTTCCCTAAACTTAAACCCCTAGGGATCTGGTCCTTTTATCTCTGGAGTGTGGGGTCCCCAGGTAAAGTCTCAGAGTCAACCTGCCCCCTTTCAGGTGAGGCCAAGGACAGCCATCATCCCAACACATGTGAGCTGAATAAATTCTCATCAAGACCATGAGCTGGCCCACTTCGATCGACTTGCTTTCCCATTTTTCCCATGCCTCCAGGGAACCCAGAGGGCCTTCCCCTTATCTGTATGTCTAAATGCAAAAGCATAAAACAAGGAAATGCATTAACGTGTGTCTGTTGAATAAAGGTTGACAAGAGACACACCAGAGGGAAGGAAAGAGCACCACTTGCACCCCAGCAGGCCTGCCTGTTGTTGTGAAGATGGAACAGGGTTTCCCTGACAAGTGTGTCCAGCCCTTGGGCCTGGGTATGTTCCACACTGACAGCACAGCCTTCCTCTACCAACGTCACCCCCTGTCCATCAGATGAACAGTCCTCACCTATGCATCTGCATATCTGCATCCGCAGAGCACAAGAAAGCCAGGTTTCCTGGGTGGGGGGCTCCCTCTCCCACTGCAACCTGCCACTGTACCTTCTCTGAATACTAAGCCCTGGGGGTATGAAGGGGAAGGAGACAGACAGAGTCCTGCCTGCAGCACGTCTCAGGTTGAGTGGATGTGAACAGTCCCTACACAGAAGTGAGTGCCGAGCCTGGTGGGAGCAAGGAGGAAGCCCTCACCCAAGCAGGGGCAGAGATCAAACCGGGGCTCTCTCCCAGAGAGGGGTGGGAGATGGCCGAAAGGGTGTGGAGCTCAGCCTCGGGAGCTGTGTGATTGAAGCCTGGAAGTGAGACAAAGGGATCCCCATCCCCTCCTCCACTGTGTCCTCGGACAGGCAGGAGTTGGCTCCACGCAGCCAGGGAGTCCAGGGCAAGTGGGACAGACAGTGGCACACAGCTGTGAGGGGACAAGTCTGTGCACCCTGCAGTCCACTGGGGAGTAAGTGAGACCCAGTAAACGTGCATGGGTGCGAGGGGAGGTGCCAGCTGACCTGGGAGAGGACCAATAAAGGAAGATCTGGGCAAACTCCAAAATCCAGGAGCAAGGCGACCACATTCTTTCTGCTACTTTCAGACAGCCAGTCTCTGGGTTAGTACCCTGCTAAACATCACATGATTTGTCTTTAAAGTTAAGAACCAGTCCAACCCCATTTCCTCCCACTCTTTGCCTCTTCTCAGTGTGCCTCTAAGTCCTCCAAACAGCCTCTGGCTCTGGACCATCACTGCATTTTGTTAGATGCAGAAAATGGCTCCTGGTTGATGCCGGTGCTAATCTCCTGACAAGCTATCACTCCTGCAAACATTTATTAAGCACCCACTGTGCAGTCACTTTGCTAAGTGCTAAGGGTATTAAAAATGGACAAGAGAAGGACCCTGACTCGAAGGATCCTGATCTGGACAGAGGAGGGAACAAGTTTAAAAAAATGCTGGAAGCCCTGTACGTTGACATGAACAGATTTGTAAGGCTCAGGGAATGGTTTGATGGAGCAAGGACCATTTGAGTTGGGTTTTGAAGAGTGAAGAGGAGCTCTATGGGTCCTTGCATAGGGGTCCTGGGCTAGGAAAGGCAGTGTGTGGAAGTTTGGGTGGCTGGAATCTTGTATGCCTGGAGAGGATCTGGTGCTACCATACTAGGTGGAAGTTGTGAAGCTGGGTCTTGGCATCTGGAGATGGGTTTGGGGATTGCTGTGTTGGAGTCCATGGAGCCCAGGCTGGGAGGGAAGGAGGAAGCTGGGGCTTGGGGTGCAGAACAGGGGAGGGTGGATCTGAGAGAAACACTCTTCAGGTATTGTGTGGGGAGGTGGACTACTGAGGAGGAACCTGGGGCACGACAAGACATGCCCACTTGTTTTCAGCCACTTGGCCTTTCTGGCTGTTCCTCAAGCAGGTATGAGGGAGGACCCACCGTGACAATGTGGGTAGCCAACCACACAGACACTACCCTTGAAGATCAGCAAATGTTTAAATATCCTACTCAACAGAAGTAGAGCACCATCACGTCATGGTAACATGGAGATCTTTCTTGGTTAACTGCTGGTGATCCACGTCTCCCCATTGCTTGCCTAAAACAACTAATTTTCTAAACCTGAAGGCAGAACTTGACACTTAGAGCATTTCACCATTCTTTTCAACTGTGTTTCCAGCCTATTGTGGTCTTTGGGATCTTAATTCTGGCCCCATGGAGAAGTTTTCCTTGCAAACAAGCATCACAGGCAAATCTCCAAATGTATTTTCTAAGTCTCCATGCGACTTCCGCATTGAGGCTCGGAGCAGAACAGTCCTGCATCCCGTCTTTGGATCTCTCTGGACTGAGGCAGATTCCTATGAGCCCTCTTCAGGAATAGCTTTCAGGTGGGCTACCTCTCTTTTCATGTGGCATGTGACTATCTGCATTGCTTGTCTTGTTGACATTACCCAACTGCAAACCTGGCTCAGCTTAGGGAACCATGATGGGGCTGTCCTGCCTGCACAGAAATAGGGGCACGCCTGCCTTGGAAGAGCTCCCACCCCCGCTGCGGAGTGAAAAGGAGCACTTGTGAGAAAACTCTCAGAAACAGGAGGCCAAATACGGTCAATGCCCAGGAATGACACAGAGCTCTTCAGTAAATACATGAATGGACCAATGAGCAATTATTCACTCAACAAACATTTATAAAAGCAGAGCAACAACAGAGATGGCCCTTGTGAGCCTACCTCATGCCTCGTCTGTGCACTCTGTTATTGTCTTGAGGTCTCGCAACTATGTCCATGAGGGACATGCTATTGTCCTTGTATGTGAGAGGAAAGAGGCTCAGAAAGGATGAGGAATGTGCCAAATGTAACACGTCTAGTACATGGTATTGAGCCCAGGGTGGTCTACCTCTACAACCCATGATGCTCTGTAGGGCTGCCTTGGGCCCACTCAGGGTTCTGCCACCGGGGTTTCCATGGCCCATGAGAAACAGGCCCTGCTCTTAGGGGAAGACCTGAGATCCATATGAAAGGCAGATGCCAAGCATGCCATCTTGGAGCCCCATGGGAAAGGACGATGGGTCTGGCTTAGTGGGACCTCTGGTTGTGTCTAGTCACACTGCAGGGTGGAAACCCAGAGCCAGACCCAGCCATGCCAGGACAGGAGAAGGACAGAGTGCCTTACATTTACCCCATGGCAGGCAGCACTGAGCCCCCACACATGGAGGAGGAGGGCTCCCTGGCCCCCCAGGCCTGAAGAATTCTCTCAGATTTATTCACTCTGAAAAAGGAAAATGATGACAATTCCTTGGCCCCCTGGAGACATAGAAGGAAGGCCATGTCACTGTCACATGATTGGGCTTATTCCCCCCGGGACCAGAGCCATGCCGAGTCTTCTCTCTGTCCTAAGTGGACACCCGCGAGGCTGCCCTGTCCCACAGGTACCCAAAAAACAGGCAGGCGTCAGTCAGCAACATGGCCTGTGGGTGTGGTGTGGCGACGGCTGTTGGAGGCTGATCGTTCACGAAACCAATAGGGAGAAAAGAACAAGGAGGCAGGTTCCAGACACAGGACCAGTGGCTGGGGAAGCCAGAAGGGGGGCTGGAAAGGTGGGGAGAGAAGTCACACAGGAGTGGCGAGGACCTGAGGGCAAAGGAGCCAGGTGCAGGCAGAGTCAGTGCCTGAGACCAGTCAGCCCAGGTTGCGGATGGGGATACAGTGGCAGCCAGGCCCCTGAACACTATGGGGAGCGTGGAGGAGAGGGTTATATCTGCAGTACACCAGAAGTATAGATCTTTCCAGAGACTGGGACAGCCTTCTCAGAAGACGGGCCACTGGTAACTCCAGGCCAGGCTGCCTCTAGCCTGGCTTTACAGCCTGTCCCGCTGGGCCTGCTAGGCAAACCCAGGGTGAAGAAACAGCTCTGCTCAGGAGATGACTGTGTAATCCATGGAGCCAAAGTGCTTGTTCACTTCTTACACATCCCCCTGGGTCAAGCATGAGAGCAGAAACCACTTCAATGGGAAGCTCAGGTTCAAACTCTGCGGAAGACCTGAGCTCCAACCCCTTGGATCTCAAAGGCCTGCTCAGCCTCCTGGAGGGAAGACAACCTGAACTCTGCAACCCCAGAATCCACCCCTAAGACTACACGGGGGGCAAAACCACTCAAGTACTTCAAAAAGGAACTGAGAGAGAAACAGTGAAAGCAGGCTCAGGAAATAACCTGTTTGGGGCTTCTTGTCTTCAGGGGCTGCTGAGTGAGAAGCCAGGAGTCTGTTTCAGAGCGGATCGGGGTGTTGTGGCTGTGGCCCAGGCTTCTGGGGCAGGGGTCTGTGGCCAGGCACTACCTGGGCCACGGCCCTGCCCCAGCAAGGAGTGGGATCCAGAGGAGCAAGGCCCCTGCCCACGGCTAATTCGGGCCTTGCTCTGCCATTGTCCCTGGGAGGAGGGCTGAGCGCCCCTGGGCCTCAAGGGTCCTCAGGGCTTCCTCTCTGTGCAAACACACAAAGGAGTAAGGGAGCCATGTTCAGAGCAGACACAGGATTGTCGCTGGAGGCACAGGGCACACAGGGCTTCGGGGCCAGAAGAGCCTGCCTGTAAGTCCTCAAAGGAGAAATGTTTGAAAGCCTGTCTCCCATGGTGGAGCGCTCAGGCCCTGGAAAGGCACAGAGAGGCCAGTTTGCCCTCCAGGTGTGTCTGTGGAACTGAGGAGAGCCCCCAGAGAACCCAGCGGGTTGGTTTGCCAGCCCCGAGCCCAAGCCCTCAGCCTCCGTGACAATGCCTGAGCCCTTCCAGAGGGCTGGTAGCTGATGAGTCTGACCTGGCCTTCCCCAGAGGATGCCCATGGGACCCGCCTCAGTGTTCCTTCTGTCTTAAGTGTTCTTAAACTGCACTTTCAAATGCACACATGTTAACTGTACACCATTTCACAGTGGCACACAACTGTGTAAGCACTCCTAAGATGAAGACATCAAAGACCTCCACCTCCCCGAGGCCTCCCTCTCACTGCTTCCCATCAGTCTCCCTGCAGAGGCCCTGCTGCTCTGCTTTCCATCACCCTGAAGTCATTCTGGCTGCCTCCGAACTTCCTAAAGGTGAAAATCGTACATACTCTTCCGTGTCTGGCTTCTTTCAAAAGATTTGTCTGTGAGACTCAGCCATGCTTTTAAATGCAGCAGTCTTCTGTTCGTTTTCTCTGCTGGGTAGTATTCCATTGTATGGACATACCATCCTTACTTATCCATCCCACCGCTGATGTGGAGTTTCCAGTCTGGGGCCACCCTGAGAAGGTTTCCATAAGCATTTCTGCATATGTGTTTGAGTATCCTCATAGGTCCGCCCGGGGAAAGAGGTTCCCCCAGCTACAAACATCTGGGAGACCAGATTTTTCACTTTTGGACTGCACTGTAACTGTTACCCAGGCATCAGGTTCTCTGATCTTAAGCAGCAGGATAAAGAACGCACTGGAAATTGGAACAAATGCACAGATGGAAGCTTACAAGGTGTTTGGGGAATCTGACTTCTACAGTGTGATAGAGAGGGGTGTGGGTGTGGACTTTGAGTGTGAGAGTGTGCTAGTATGTGTATGAGTCCATACAGATATGCGAGTGGGACTGTGTGTGAGCACTGTGTGTGTGTGTGTGTGTGTGTGTAGACTTATAGTTACTGTGTGAGAGGGCCTCAAAATCTCCTGGGCACTTTATCCAGAATGACTATGAGACATCCCCTGGTCCAGAGCATTTAGAGAAAGAAGAGGAAATGACCAGATATGAGGCTAGAAAAACAGATGAAGGTCAGACTGCAAAAGAGTGGTGAATGTCCTACTCTAGCATTTGGATTTGATCCTGCAGGAGACAGGGATCACCACACACCACTCGGTAAGCATGGCAAAGCCGGCTGTGTCACTTACCAGCATGTGGAGTCCCACACCAGGATCAGTGAAGTAGAATTTGCTAGTGACAGGTCCTGGAGGGCAGGGCAGGGAAGGGCTAAGTCTACAGCAAACAGCCTGTGTTTATGTTTTGGCTCTGCCGTTTACCCACCAGGGGACCTTTCCATGCACCTTACCATGCCTCTATTTGTTCACTTGTAAAGTGGGGACATTCCTGGCTTTAATATGCCAGAGTTGCTGAGAAAATTAAATGAGCAAGTACTTGAAAGTGTTCCCACACAGTGAGCACGCAGTAAGCACTACTTAAAATGATTCGTACAGATAAATGTGGTGATTAATAGATCAAGTGTGTCTTGGCTTGTGGGTGTACACATGTGACTTGCACTGACAAACGGCGCATGCACACAAATGGGCAAACAGTCCTGCCCACACACAAACAACCCACAGTGAACAGGGGTTTACAGGGGAAACATTCAAAGATTCTCCCAGTGTAGCCACTGCCCATAACTTACACACTGGAAGCCAAATGCTCCTTAGTTACGGAAAGGAGACAGGAAATAAATAGACCCCAAATCATCTTTGCTTTAGGGACTCACAGCTGCACGAGCACCCCAGTTACCCAGGTCCTGGGAGGACTGCAAACAGCCCTCTAGAACCAGCCAGCTTCAGCTCCGTTTGCAGGGACATGGGGAATGCTGCCTTCTCCTCTGTGGCTGGGGAGACGGGAGCAGCAGCACCCAGGAGAGCCTGGGGAAAGTGGGTGACAGTACAGGATTTCCAGGAGAAGTAGCGAAAGTCTGCATCTGGGCCCTCCTTCACTGCCCACACAGTGAGATGGTCTGCAACCAGGCCTGGGACAGACGATTCAAGGAGCTGACACAATTCTCATAGCACAGCAGTCTGAACGAAAACCCAACGCGGTCCCCATCTCCCTCTCTTGGAAGAGGGGCTCCCAGGCCAGGAGCCCACCCCTGCCCCCTGCCCCCTGCCCCGCCTGGTGACAGTCAGCAGGGTGGAAGGGGATGCGCGTCTGAGAGCGTGACCTTACCTCCACATACAGCAAGGGGAAGATCCCAATCTTGTCTCCCAGCATGCCTTCTGCCCAGTTGTCATCCACTCTTCGGATGACGGTCAGGATCTCGTCCTGTGGTGGCCGCAGCCCATCACGAACACAAGCACGTGGACACGCAATGGAACACACACAACAAAAACAGAGACCAGTCAGTATCGCAGAAGCTAAGAAAAGATCCTACACGATGACGCAAAGAAAGGTTTGTTATCCATCTGGGATCTGACATCCAGAACAATCTGCCCTTACATCTTCACTCACAGTCTCCCGCTTTCTCTCTTACATATTGATTATAGCTGCAAAAATCCTCAAACAGAAACGTGTGGTAATTTACAATATGGCTAGTATTTTAAAATTCATGTTCCTATTATTTATTTACTGAAGTAAAATTATTTTGAATAAAAATAAATTCAGCAAGTATAAAGCTTTTTAAATTTCTGGCTCCATCCACAAATGAAAAATGACCCAATCCAATTCCATTTATTTAGAGTCGTGGGTACAAAAAGCTTTGGATAACCCTCCTAAATTCTTTGGCAACTCAGACAATGCCAAGTATAGATGCACAAAGTGGAAACAGATGGAAGGGAAAGGAAGAGGCATGAAGCATGGAGGAAGAGGAGCTTTCCGGGGAGACTGGCAGCCTGGCAGTTGTGAGAAAGGATGTGCCCGGGATGCCATCGCGGGTGCCAGATGCTGCAGGGACACGTGACAGGGGTGCGGAGAGGAGGGTGGGAGAGAGAAAGCACTGAGCAAGGATGGAGAACAAAGGGAGAACCCAACAGGGAAGGGGAGTGAGGAAGGGAGACAACACAGGGAGCAGCAAGTGCTAAGAGGGCCAGACAGGGATGCCACAGGCAAAATGGCGCCTACACCAGGGGTCTGTGGCTGGCCCCTGTTCCCTCTCCAATATCCATTCTCCTCTCCGTATGCCATGGGCTGTCTGCCAAACCACCCCACCCCCTGTCCCGCCACATCAAAAGCTCCCTGTCACTTGTCCCTCAACAATCTGCTAGGGACCACCTGGCCTATCTGGGACTTGTGCTAAGGAACTGATGGCCAGCCTAGTGGGGTAACCCCTACTGGATTTGAAGGTACCATCTGAGTCCTCAATACTTTAATGGGAAGCAATAATATGGGACTGGTGGGCCTCCCTTGGTTAAGAGGAACATTTTAGGCCAGCACACTACCTGAAATTACCAGAAAACCTGGCTTCCCTGTGAGGTAAGGGACCATAGAGTTTTGGAGTATTCATCTGGGTCAAGGTAGAGTCACCTAATAGGAGTGGGAGATGTCTTTCAGAGAACACAGGTAGCGAAAAGCAAGGATGTGTGTCTGTGAGAGGCAGCTCACTGTGGTCTCTTCCAAACCTCTCTTCACCCAGGGAGGGGTACAGAGTAGAGCCTAGGAACAATCATACCCCTCATTTTCTCTGTCCTCATTCCAGCCTCCCAACTTCAAAAAATTCCAAATAACAAAGCGATCTGTGATTTTAGAATATTCTTCTCTCAATGGATACAAGCCAGAAAAATGCAATAGACACTACAAGAGTGACCATATCATTTCACCTGTTACAGGGTAGTCGGTTCTCAGGATCCAAAGTGATATTTGTAATGGTTTCCTATTCTAGCTCAGTGATTAGAATGTATGGGCTTTTCTGGTAACCATCAGCCAACATGGTCAACTGGCTAGAGGGGAGATGTACAGAAAATGCCCCTGAACTCCCATGCCTTGCTTACCTCACAAGTTCACAGCATGTAAGAGCCCTGGGCCTGTGATGAACTCTGCTCAGATTCAGCCAAGGGAAGCCCCTAGGACTTTGCTGATCATGCAACGGGAAAGAAAATTAGGGGCTTCCTACGTATCAGAGTTTTTGCAACAATAAAATAGCATAATAAAGATTAAATTTTGTAAAATTCAAAAGAAAAAACACCAGGTTAATTTTGGTTTAAAAAAGAGAAATTACCACACTATCCACACTATTACTTAAGACTGGTCTAGAAATTAGAGCCAAAGAAATAAAAGAATATAAAACAAAAAGCATTAATATTGGAAAGAAGGTATAAAATTTTTTACCTAGAAAAAAACAGTATCAACTAAAAATTAGAATAAATTTGAGAAATACTGCAAATTCTAAACTACATTCATAAAAATCATTAGTTTACTCATACACCAGCAATAGTAAGTTACAAAGTGTGATTAAAAGTGGCTATTAATAGAGGTTCTCTAATACACTATATATGCCAAAATTAATTGCATAAATAGTAAAGCTTCAAATGTTAGAAAAAACCTTGAATAGTCAAGAAGAAAATATGAATAGATGTTTAATCTTGAGCTTGGGAAGTTCTTTTGAAGTATGATAACAATGATTTGGCTACACAAAAATGAAATTCTCTATGCTAAAAACAAAAAGGCAAAAACCTAGGAAAATACTTGGAGGATATATGAGAGACAAAGATTTAGTATCCACACTATATAAAGACTTAGAGACATAATACAAGAAAAAGACAAATACCTTAAAAAGAAAAAATAAGCTAAAGGCAAAAATAAGACAACTCACAAAAAAGAAGAAAAGCAAATTGCCATTCAACATATTTTTAAAAGTTATAACCCACAAATAAAAAAATATAATTGTAAGAAAGAAGAGTCTTCTTTTTCTTCAATGTTTTATTTTGCCTATCAAGTTAGCAAAGAAGAACATAAAGCCAACTTGGAGTTTTGGTCAGGATGGAAAGAATAGGCACTTCATCATTTTTGGTGGACACAGAATTTATAGCATTCAGTTTGTCAATTTCTATCAAAGATCAAAGCCTGTATACCCACTGATTGAACAACAACACTTCTAGAGACTCTACACTAGGAAAATCAAAGATGTGCAAAAAGATTTAGCTCTGAGAGTGTTCATTACAGTGTTGCTCAATTAAATAGAAACTATAGACAAATGCACAGCAGAAGAGATTCGGTTAACTAAATTATAGTCTTGTCTGCCAACTCCAGCCCCTCTCTAGCCATACTGTACTACCTAAGGAGGAATAGGGGAAATGGAGACATGCATGTGGAGTTCACAGTCTAGCAGTACAGGCTCCTTAAATGACTGAAATCCAATAATAGGACCATAGGACTATACAGTGCTCTCCCTCTCTCTAAACACCATGACCACATTACTAAAGGCCAATTTACAGCAATTCTTTTTTCCTGGTACACCATGTCTGTCTACCAAAATAATTACTACTAGACATACAAAAAGGAAAAATAAAACAAAAACCAAAAATATAGCTTGAAGAGACAGAGCAAACATCAAAACTATAGGATATATGACTCAGACATAGCCAGGATGTTGGAACTATCAGACGGGGAATGTAGACCAACTATGATTAATATGCTAGGGGCTCTAATGGATTAACTGTACAGCATGAAAGAACAGATGGGCAATGTAAGTAGAGAGATAGAAAGTCCGAGAAAGAACCAAAAAAGTAATGTTAGGGATCAAAAACACCATCATAGAAATGAAAAATCTTTAGATAAGAAAATTAGTACTCTGAACATGGCTGAGGAAAGAATTTTGACCTTAAGTACATCTCAACAGAAACCTCCAAAACTGGAAAGCCAAGAGAACAAAGACTGGGGGTGGGGAGAGAACAGGATATTCAGGGACTGTGAGACAGCTATAAAAAGTATGACCTATATATAATGGGAATATCAGTAGGAGAAGGAAGGAAGGAAGGAAGGAAGGAAAGAAGGGAGGGAGAAAGGAAAGAAGGAAGGAAGAAAGGAGGAACAGAAGATATATTAGACACAACAACTGAGAATTTCTCCAAATTAATGTCAGACACCAAACCACAGATCCAGGAAGTTCAGAGAACACCAACTAAGACAAATGCCAAAAAAACCTACCTAGGCATAGCAAAGTACCGAAAATCAAAGATAAAGAAAAAATACTGAAAGAGGCCAGAGGGGAAAAATACCATATTTATATAGGATCAAAATAAGAATCACACTTGACTTCTCTAAAACCATGCAAAGAAAAGAGTAGAGTGAAATATGCAAAGTGTTGAGAGAAGAAAACCCACCAGTCTAGAATTATGTACACTGAGAAATTATTTTTCGCTAGTGAGGGAGAAATAAAGACTTTCTCAGACGAACAAAAATCAAGAGTTTGTTGCCAGTAGACCTGTCTTGTAAGAAATATTACAATAAGTTCTTTAGAGAAGAAAAGTGTACATAGGTCAAAACTTGAATCTACATAAAGAAAAGAACATTGGAGAAGGAATAAGTGAAGATAGAATAAAACATATTTTTCTTGTTCTTTGTTCAAAATTAAAGTAGCAGCAATGCATTCGATTATATATACTATGTACATATATTATATATATATATCATGTATATATTTATACAAGTGTGTAAGTGAAATGAATGACAAAATGATATAAGGGGCTGAAGAAAAGAGATAAAATTATTTTATTATTATAAAATATTCATACTACCTGTGAAATAGTACAGTGTTTTTAAAATGAGCATTATTAATTGCAAATGTATATTGCAAACTCTAGGACAACTACTAAAATTTTTTTAAGGTACAACTGATAGGCTAAGAAAGGAGAGAAAATAGAATCACATAAATTGTCCAATTAAAACAGAGAAAGCTTTTAAGAAGGAAGAGAAGAAAACAAAAATAAGAATTAAAATCAAGGGCAACAAATAGAAAACAGAAATAAATATGGTAAATATTAATTAAAAATATCAAATAATCACACTGAATATCAGTGGTCTATATTCACAAATTGAAAGACAAAGATTGTCATAGTGGATCAAAAAGTAAGATCCAACTGTGTTGCTATGTTGTCTACAATAAACCCTTAAATTTATTTTTATTATGTTCAATTAGCCTATGTGTGTGTGTGTGTACATACCATATTTTATATATACATATATATCAGTTTTTGATAAAGTGTTCAACAATTCATTAGATGTGTATAATACTCAGTGCTTACCACCACATGTGTCCTCCTTAAGACCCATCACCCAGATACCCCAACCCCCCACCCCCCTCCCCTCTGTAACCCTCAGTTTGATTCTTGGAGTCCAGAGTCTTTCATGGCTTGTCTCCCTCTCTGATTTCTTCCCATTCCTGATTTCCCTCCCTTCTTCTGTGACCCTCCACACTGTTCCTTATGTTCCACATATGAGTGAAACCATATGATAATTATGTTTCTCTGCTTGATTTATTTTACTTAGCATAATATCCTCCAGCTGCATCGATGTTGATGCGAATGGTGGGTATTCATCCTTTCTGATGGCTGAGTAATATTCCATTGTATATATGGATCACATCTTCTTTATCCATTCATCTTTATCCACTCATCTGTTGAAGGGCATCTTGGCTCCTTCTACAGTTTGTTTATTGTGGATATTGCTGCTATGAACATTGGGGTGCATGTGCCTCTCATTTTCACTACATGTGTATCTTTGGGGTAAATACCCAGTAGTGCAGTTTCTGGATTGTAAGGTAGCTCTATTTTTAATTTCTTGAGGAATCTCCAGACTGTTTTCCAGAATGGCTGCACCAGCTTGCATTCCCACCAACAGTGTAATATGGTTCCCCTTTCTCCACACCCTCGAAAATCCATTTTAAATATAAAGATACATGTGAATTAAAAGTTAATGTATGGAGAAAAATATACCATGATAACACTAATCAAAAGAAAGTGGGAATAGCTGCATTAATTTTGAACAAAACAGAATTCAGAGCAAGGAATATTGTTGGGGATAAAGAAGGAGAGTATATAATGATAAAGGACTCTATTCCCCAAGAAGACATAACAATCCTTAATGAATATGCATTTAAGAACAGGGAGTCAAAATATATTAGTCAAGACTTACATAACTCCAAGGAGAAATAGATAAATCCGCTATTACAGTTGAAGACTTTAACATCATTCTATCAAAAATGGACCATTCCAGCAGGCAGAAAATCAGTAAAGACATAGTTGAAGGCAACAACATCTATCAATCAACTGAATATAATAGTCATCAATAAACTATCTCATGTAAGAACAGTAAAATATACATTCTTCTCAAACTCACATGGAACATTCACCAAGATAGATCACACTTGGGGCCATAAAACACAACATAGTGGAATTAAACTAGAAATCAGTAACAGAAGGGTGACTGGAAAATTACAAAATACCTGGGAATTGAACAATACAATACTAAATAACTAAATCTTAAAATATTTTCAACAAAAGAAAATGAAAACACAACTTATCAAAATGTGTGAGCTGAGGGAAATTTATAACATTGAATGTATACCTCAGAAAAGAAGAAAGATCTAAAAATCAATAATCTAAGCTTCTTAGAAAACTAGAAAAAGAAGAGCAAGTTGAATCCAAAGTAAACAGAAAAAAAGAAATAACAGAACTTTGAACAGAAATTAATGAAATTAAAAACAGGAAACTGATAAAGAAAATCAACAAAACCAAGAGCTAGTTGTTTAAAAAGATCAATAAAATTGATAAGCCAGCCTAACAAAGAAAAAGAGAGAAGGGACAAAAATTACTACTATCAATCATGAAAGAGAGAACATTACTACAGATCCTGGACATTAAAAGGATAATAGAGGAATATTATGAACAATTTCATGCCTACAAATTTGATAACCTAAATGAAATGGACCTTTAACAATGTAATCCGTCAAAATTCAACAAGAAATAGACAATCTGAATAGACCCATATCTATTAAAGAAATTGAATCAATAATTAATAAATTTCCAAAACAGAAAGCACCAGATCTAGCTGAGTTCATTAGTAAATTCTTCCAAACACTTAAAATAACTTCTTTAAGTTATACCAAATTATCTAACAATCTCTTCCAGAAGGTAGAAGCAGAGGGGTGACTTCCTAACTCATTCTGTGAAACTACCATTACACTAATACTGAAACCAGACAGAGACACAGCAGGCAAAGAAAACTACAGACCAACATTTCTCATAAGCATAGATGCAAAAATCCTCAACAGAATATTAGCAAATTGAATACAAAAAGTTTAAAAAGAATTATTCAGCATGACCAACTGGAATTTATCCTAGGTATGCAAAGCTGGTTTATCATTCAAAAATCAATTAATATAATTCATCACATGAACAAACTAAAGAAGAAAAAAATCACATCCTCATATCAATAGATGCACAAAAAGCACTTAAAAAAACCAAACACTGACTTATGATATTAAAAAAAAAAAAGCTCTTAGCAAGTTAGAAACAGTGTGAAACTTCCTCAACTTATGAAATACATTTATGAAAAAACCCTACAACTAACAGTATATTGGTGAGAAACAAGAAGCTTTCCCACAAAGTTCAGGAACAAGGCCAAGATTTTCCTCCTCACCGCAGCCTTTCAACATCATAGTGGAAATCTATTAATACAATAAGATAACAAAAGGAAATATAGAGCATACAAATTAGGAAGGAAGAAATAAAGCTGTCTTAGTTTGCAGACATAACTGTCTATGTAGAAAACCTAAAAGAATCAACAAAAAGACTCCTGGAACCAATAAGCAATTATAGCAAGACTGCAGGATATAAATCTAGCAAAATACCTATAAGAGTTATATGAGAAATCTGCAAAACTCTGATGAATAAAATTGAAAAAACAAAATAGAGATATGTTCCATGTTCATGGATGGATAGGAAGACTCAATACCATCAAGATATCAATTTTTCTCAACTTCTAGGTTTAATGCAATTCCAAACAAAAGATCAGCAAGTTATTTTATGAATCTCAACAAGCTGGTTCTGAAGTTTATATGTAAATGGAAAAGACCCAGAACAGCCAACACAATTTGAAAGAGAAGAACAAAGACTGATACAATACAACTTCAAGCCTCACTTAAAATTACATTACTGAAGACAGTGTGGTATTGGTATTAGAATACAAAAACAGATCAATGGAGCATAAGGGAGCATTCAGAATTAGACCAATCTTCAACAAAGGAACAAAGGCAATACAATGGAGAAAGATAATTCTTTTCAAAAGATGATATTAGAATGGTTGGACATCCACATGTAGAAAATGGATCTAGACACAGACCTTACAGCATTCACAAAAATTAACTCAAAGTGAACAATAGAATAAATGTAAAACACAAAAATATAAAACTCTCAGAAGGTAACATAGGAGAATATCCAGACAACTTTGGGTTTAGTGATGACTTTTTAGATAAAATATCAAAGCCTGGTCTATGAAAGAATTGATAAGTTGGGAATCCTTAAAATTAAAAATTTCTGCTCAGCAAAACACACTGTCAAAGAGCATAAGAAGGTTCATGAAAATGTTTGCAAAAGACATATATGGTAAAGGACTATGATTCAAAAAATACAAATAACTCTTAAAACTCAACAGTAAGAAATCAGAGGCACGTGGCTGGCTCAGTCAGCATGTGACTCGATCTCAGGGTTGTGAGTTCAAGCCCCACACTGGGCATGGGGCCTACTTTAGAAAATAAGAAAACAAAAAATCCAATTTAAAAATGAACTAAAGATATAACAGACATCTCACCAAAGAAGAGACACAGATGGCAAATACAAATATGAAAAAAATACTCCATGTCATATGTCATTTGGGCAATGCAAATTAAAACAACAAGATGTCACCACACACCTATTAAAATGGCCAAAATCTGGAACACAGACACCGCCAAATGCTGGCAAGAATGTGGGGTAACAGGAACACTCATTCATGGCTTGTAGGGGATACAAAATAGCACAGTTACTTCCAAAGACACAGTTACTTCCAGGGGGTTTCTTACAAAATGAAACATACTCTTATCTTATAATCCAGCAGTTACATTCCTTGGTATTTAACCAAAGGGCTGAAATTTATATCCACACAAAAACCCACTCAGGATATTTACAGCTGCTTATTCATAATGCTAAAGCTTGGAAACAATCTAATGATGTCCTTCAGTAGGTGAATGGATAAATAAACCAGTACATTAAAGACAAGAGAGTCTGATCTAAAGCTAAAAAGACATGAATTATCAAGCCATGAAAAGTCATCGAAGAAAGATATATGGATATTACTAAGAAAAAGAAACCAATCTGAAAAGGTTATATGTTATGTTATTCCAACTTTGTGATACTGTGGAAAAGGCAAAACTATGGAGACAGTAAGAAGATCCATGGTTGTCAAGCGTTGGGAAGTAGGGAAGAAAGGGACAAACAGGTAGAACACAGAAGATCTTTAGGGTGAAAACTCTGTACAATACATGATGGAGAGACACGTCATTATAAATTTGCCCAAACCCACAGAATGTACAACCCCAAGAGAGAACCCTAACATAAACCACAGACTTTGGGTGATTATGATGGGTCAGTGTAGGCTCGTCAATGGCAGTTACAGCGTGTGCATCTCTGGGGAGAGGCGCTGATAGCAGGGGACGCAATGCATATGTGAGGCTAGGGTTATGGGGAAATCTCTGTACATTCTGTCAATTCAGGAGTGAAACAAAAACTACTCTACAAGTTAAGTATTTTTTTAAAAGGTAATAGAGCCATAGAGTGATGACCATGGACACACTAGAGCATGCTAGAACCATGCAGACACGGCTCACAAATGTAATGTTGAGAGAGAGCAAAACTGGACACAAAAACATACATGTATGGTCCATGTCTTTGAAGTTGAAGAACAGATACAACTCAGCTGTGGTGTTAGGCACACAGGAAGATGGAAAGGTGGAAGGACTGGGTGTTGGTATCTTACCATCCCCACACTGGGTAGAGAGTATGAGGATAGCTGTATAATTTTGATTAGAGGATTTGATGGTATATTATGGTTTATTTAGATTTAAAGGGTTTTGGTTTTTTTTTTTTTAAGGTAATAGTCTATCCAGGATAGATAAGTCACAACATGCCTTGAGTACTGAATTTGAACCTAATACCTCTCTAAAGAGACATCACATATGGAGAAAGTCAACCATTATGTGGACAGCCTGAAATTGAGTCACAGAATACCAGAGAAGAAAGTGGTATCCCTGAGCCTGAGACATGAGAAAGCTGGGAGGCATGGAAACTGTCTTGCAGCCTTGGCATCATTACCGCACTGAAGAGCTGGGCTCATTCGGGAGGACAGGACACACACCAAGGGCTATAAAGGACTGAGAAGCAGACACAGCCCCATGTAAGGGAAAGCTAGCCAAAAACAAGTGTCCGCTCTTTGGCCAGGGGCTCTGTCATCACTCCAAGTGTTCAGTAGTGCCAATCTGTTGCTTATGTGACCACCACTATGCAAGCATCCCCCAAGAGCCACGCATGGGGAAGAAACACTATCCCTTCCCAAGAAGAACTCAACAATGGGTGGGAGAGGTCTTCTCCTAACGTCCACTGATACAGTGTAAGGACAGTGAAATCCCAGCACAATGCAGTAAGTGGGGTTCAAAATCCAATCCTGTCAGCTACCGTGAAGTTAGTGAAAGGAGCAGGTGGAACCTGTCATCCCCACCTGCCTCTCAGATGCAAGACCAATGCAGTCCCTGCTGTGGTTTGGTAGGACCTGGTGGGAGGTCTCTGATCTGGCCCACATATTGATGGGGGAAATTCTTGGTCCTGTGGCTGGCTGGGGTTTCATGGCAGTGGTAGGATTTAGAATGATCCTATTTAGCTGGCATGAATTTTGTTGGGGAGACTGGGCTGGGAGGACAGTGGGTACAGGAGCCCAGTCACTCTCTGTAAACACAAATAAGTCAGTTTGCCTAGGAACATCAAGAAAGGTTTCCTATAGCTCTGACTCTAACCCAAACTCACACACCAGAGACAGCCTCCAAGGAGGAACATTTGAGTGCTGGGCAATGAAAAAGTTCACCCTAGCATGTCAGGGCTACCAGCATGAAATCTGTTGTGTTCTGGAAACACTGATCACTTCTCCTGTCACCATTGTAGGACCGGGGAAACAAGAACCCTTTTTTGGTGGCTAGATCACATTGGGTGTCTGATTCACTGTCAATATTTCAAAAAAGCTGGAACCAGTGCTTCCCAAAGGATAAGAGAAAGGGGAAAATTCCTGCTCTGGGCCTCTTTGGAATACAGAGAATTGATCCCCCCTCAAATAGTAAATGAGCTTTCCATATGACAGTGGCAAGACTGAGCTGCATGGTTCAGACCTGAGTTTTTGGTTGCTGTTTTGTAGAGAATGGTGTCCCCTGCATGTCACACTCGATGTGGTGGGCTGCTGGTGGCCTGAGAACAAAGCCATCTGAGTGGAATGCTCAAGGAACAAGAGGGCGTGGCCCCCATAGTGCTGTGCTCTATGGAACAGGTCAGTAAGTCTTTCTAGAAAGTGCCAGACTTTCAGGAATTGAGGCAATAGTTCAGGATTTTGAGGCAATCCTGTCTCTGTCACATATTCTGTTTGAGTATGAAAGCATCCAGAGATAACATGTAAAGGAAGGAGTCTTGCTATGTGCCAATAAAACTTTATTTACACAAAGGACAGTGAGTGGGTAGAATCTGACCCACAATCACTAGTTTACCAACCCTTGCTTGATGTACCTGAGTAAATGAAATCTAACTAGACACCACTGATAGTCAGGTGGGCCACACAAGTTTTGGGCCAATTTGAGGATTTTATGGAGGAAACCTGTTCCCACCACATCATTTCATTTTCAGATGCACGGCTCAATTTCATTCATATGTCTCAAGTAAGGTGCTCATTGCTCACTGTGGAGCAGTGTAATTCTATGTGCTGTTTTCCCTCTTCCCTCAAGTTCCCATGCTTTGAAAATATACCAAGTGCCACTGTCATACAGCAGTGGCTCTCCTTTGCATCCAGCCAGTCTCAGGGTGGTCCTAAGTGATGGTAAGTTTGGGCTATGAACATAGCATTGTTATTAAAAAAGTATATTGCTTTTCCTCCCAAGGCTTAGTGGGTAATACATTTGAAAAGGATTTAGGTATTGTGGTAGGCCTGCCATCTAAAAGGGGCCTTCAACCTGCATTTCTTTCTTTCTTTCTTTTTTAAAGATTTATTTGTTTGAGAGAGAGACCAGAGAGGGAGGGGCAGAGGGAGAGGAAGAGAGAGAATCTTGAGCAGACTCCCACTGAGCACATGGAGCCCGAACGGGCTTCAATCCCGAGATTGAGACTTGAGCCGAAACCAAGAGTCAGATGCTTAACTGAGCCACCTGGGCACCCCTCAAACTGCAAGTCTATTTCAAATCTGTGGGCTTGTTCCTACCTGGGGGAAAGTGAATCGGCAAGCAGATGGGCTCTGTAAAGAAGCTGGGGAGCGGAGCCCTGACGGTCCACCTTCTGGACCCACAGGGAGGGTGGTACCTCTGTGTCCACCCAGAGGCCCTCTGGATGCCACTGAAGGTGACTCACCCAGCACCCAGCCCTAATACCATTTCAGAAATGCAGTTCAGTAAAGGTCACTGCTCACACATCTGGGGCTCAGTCTGAAAACCTAGCAGAGTTCCTTCAGCACGTCTGGATAAACCAAATCCAAGGGCCGACGGTTTTACTCTCCTGAGTGGTGTAGCAATAACACACATCAAGCAGCTAGAACCATCCTTGAAGGGCCACGAAGAGCAAGCAGATCCTCCTGGAGAGCCACTTGAAAGCCTTCCCTCCCCCTTCACCCGCACTCAAGTGGTTTCTGAGAAGCAGTGGGAACCAGACCAGAGGGAGCCCTTACTTTTCATCCCTTCAGGGCGGGCTGCCTGCTCGGCAGGCCACAGCCATAACCACCTCATACTACAGCGTGACTGGGGACCCACACCTGTCACCGAGCCCTTCCTTGTCAGAATGCAAGCCAGTCACATGGTGCCCAAATCACCACTCCTCAGAAAGAAGGGAAATTAAAAAAGGAAAGGTTGAAAAACTCCCTCAGTCTTTTGTTGCAGAAGTAACAAAAATTGTTTCTCTGGGCAGTTCTAGGTGTGGCTCTTAATGGAGTCATCGCTGCCATTAACCCTCTGCTGTCCTGCTGAGGACTCTGGGAGCCATGGCATTCCAGAACCTCAGACTGTCCTGTCTTGCACATCCCATCTCAAATCCAGAGGCTGTCAGAGGCCTGGAACCACTCATAGAAAGGCAACGTTCTAGGAGAGAGCCAGACCTTGGGGGAGTCTCACATGCAGCCTCAGGGTGGGTCCAGATGTAAGTGGAGAGGACAGAGGTCAGATGTCGCACCCTCCTCAGTGCTTTCAGATCTCCCCCCTGCAGATATACCCCCCCACACTCATGCACACACACCACAGGCACATACATCACATGCGCGCACACATACATCACATACACACAATCACATACATCAGAGGCACACATGCTATAGACACACACACAGCACATACCACACTCACACACACTACAGGCACATATACACACTACACTCACACATATCATATGTACACACACTACAGGCACACACGCATACCACATACCACATGTACACATGTACTACACTTGCCATACCCTAGGCACACACACACAACACAGGCACACACATTCCCCAGTAGGATGGAGGCTCAGGTATGAAGACCCTGCTCCCAGTGTGCCCACTGTGGGCCGTGAACCCTTGAAGATGGGGCCCTTCCCAGCCACTGGCCCACTGGGAATACAGTCCAGCACTGATAAGCATCTGATGAATGAATGAATGGACAAGGAGGCTGGACAAAAATAAACTTGTACTCTCCAGAGCAAACGCAGCTGACCTCTTGTCCAGGCCAAGACAGAGTGCCTGCACCCAGCCTCACTCACAAGTACATATTCAATGTCCTGTGTCCCCCTCACTTTCCCAAGACGGGGATCGGCAGTTGGTAAAGGCAGGATGGCCACACTCAGAAAGCCTGCACTCCAGCCATGAGATAGACAACTGTCATGTAACTACACATATTACCTTCTCTGGAAGGAAAAATGTGAGTGTAGAGTGCTGGGTAGGGAGGCTCCATCACTCAGGGGTCAGGGGCCATTCCAAGGGACATGTGACAGGTGGGGAGGGCGCTCAGGCCATGGGGGGAGCTGCAGAGGCTCTAGGGGAGCCAACAGGATGGAGGGACAGGGGTTGGGAGGCCAGTGTAGCACGAGTGGAGTGAGCCAAGAGCAGGCCTGGAACTGAGCCTGGGAGGGAGGTGGGCACCGGGTCAGGCAGGGCCTCTCAGACGGCACAGACTCTGACATTGGCTCTGAGGAGGCTGGAACCAGGTGGGGCAGGCTCCAGCGCTGAGGGGACAACAGGCTGCGGGTGCTCATGGTGAGCCGGGGAGATGGGGCATACCGGGTGGGAGGCTAGTCTGGGGGAATACTTCTTGACAAAGCTTCACAGACGTAAAAAATATCTATCTATCTTTTAACAAATCTAAAAGATTCCCTATCAGTTTCTCACACCCTCACCTGGATATCCAAACAAGGGTTTGGGCAAGGACATTCCTCAGAAGCCCCCAGGCTGCCACTGCTCTCCCTGTCACCTCCTCTGTGCTCGTGTTTGGAGCTGGTCACCTTAGTAAAGGTGTCTCCTTGACCCAGGCCGAGCAGGACTCAGAGGTGGCTGGAAGGAAGGAACCAGGAACCCGAGCCACAAAGGTGACTGAGGTTCTCTTGTAACTTCTGGGGGTTTCCTGAGCAGAGCCCTGCAGTGAAGCTCGTCCCACTTTACTTCCTGGGTCTTTCCAGCCCTGAAAGCATTCCCAACACTTGTTGGAAAGAAGAGAAGACACAGTGGGCCTGGGTGCCCAGCGATGGGGACAACATTCTCAACACGGGTGTTAAGATTTCACACACCCTGGGCAATACCCTGAGGGATTTAGCCCCCAGAAAAAAAAAAAAGGGTCTAGCCAACCGGCCAAATTCTCAGCCTCCCAAGCAGTCGGTGACTTAGGAAGGGTGTTTGTTTTCCTGTGAGCATTTTGGACTGAGATAAAAAGTGATAAGCATCTGACTGAATTTCATCTTTTCCTGAAACAGGAAGAAAGCAGAGGACAGAAAGCAAATATTTATTGAATGCCTATTTCTGAGCCTGGTTCTCTAAATGCCTTTACTCAATGAATCCTATTATAAACTCCATTGTACAGCTAAAAAAAGAGACTCAAAGACCAAGTACATGTCCCAAAGTTACCACTTAATAAGAAAAAAGTGTCGTGATCTGTATCCTTGTTTACCGACTCCAGAGCCCAAACTGTCTACACTTGATTTTTATCTAAGCCCGTCCCCTGGATCAGAACATAGTTCGGGATTAATGCTGGGGTAATTCACACAGAAGAGAAGTCCCACACTTTTGGGAAACAATGATTAAACATTCAGCAGCGTAATAAGATCACATGGAAGGGTGTTGTGCTGACCCCAACAGCAGAAAAGTAGGGCTAGGCCGGGACAGGGTGGTTGTGTTTTATACCGGTCTTTGCAAACTCAGAGCATCCCTCGGGCCCTGAGGGGAGACTGGAGAAGGGACAGTGTGTGGTGAAGGTGTGGAAGAGAGCTGTCCCTATGGCCACTGATCCACAGCCTCATGTGGTAAGCATGATAGGGTTCAGTCCAACACGATGAGCCTCAGGCTCCTGCTGCTAGCAGGGTGCAAAAGTGACTCTGGGGTCAGACAGGTGCTGCCTAAGATAATCTCATGGCCTCTCAGGACTCCTGAGCTTTACAGAGTAAATTCACTAAAGGGCAGCCCCAGGCCCCTGACACCCCTGACATCCAGCACAGCCGCCTCACTGGGCAATGAGGATGTTAAGCTGGAATGTACACAGTCAGGGTTCAAAGAGAATTTGCTGGATTTTGTAGTTGAGTTAACACCAGGTAACGTGGACTAAGCTGTCACAGAAAGACTGGAACTCAAAGTCCCCGCTCGTCTGCCAAGCCTGAAGCATAGCTCTTTACTTGTATCCCTTCACTCCGGCACCACCCCTCCCAATAGGACCTGTGTCCTGACCCTGAAGATTAGGTGCTCTGACAAGGTTAAATGTTTCCCCGAGGTCAGCTGTGGGGTCCCTAACTGCAAAGTCCCTGCGCAAGGGTGCCTCCCCAGCAAACTCATTTCCTCTCTGTGCATGCAGAGGGCAGCAGGCATCAAGGCCCCACGTGAGAGCTGGCAAAAGCACAGGCGGCCAAGCTTTGGGGGCTCAGTGTCCTTCTTTACTTTAGTCTTTGCATTGGCATGTGCCCTGCTTTTTGGAGTGGGACAACTAAGAAGTTATAAAATATGCTTTTTTTAGCTGCTTCACTAAAAGTAATTATTCATTCTCTTCTTAAATGAAGCAAGGACTTTGGTTTTAGAATGGCTCTAATTCAAGCAATTTTAACAGGACTGTTCAAAAGCCAATGCTGAAGGTAAAAAATCTTGCTTTGATCCACCTGCTTCCTGACTTTTTAAACCCAATCAATCCTATCACCATGAGGTTTTTGAAAGGTAAGTGGGTGTCATCCGTGGATCTTAGAGACCCCTCTTTCCTTGCTGACTCCAGAGTGGAATGCAGGCAAACAACAAAGCATTCCATGCAGCCAAAATCAAGCCGGGCTGAAGGAGTGATGTCAACTCCAGAGTCACTTGAGGTGTGATATAAACGGAGGTTGTCAGATGGAACCAGTGGCCCAGGCTTGGGAACAAATGAGCTGGTCAAATGCACATGCAAAGGAAATGTCAGGCAAGCAGCGTGGGCAAGAGGAAATAGGAACAGAGCTGGAGAGTCACGACTCGTCACCCATGTCCTACAGAGGCTTTGTTTGAAGACATTTAGAGGTAAGAGCTGTAGATAGAACAGGGGCTCAGTAGGGGCGTCAATCCAAGCAGACGGGCAAAAGTGGGTGCTCCCAGAAAGGTTATGTGAACAGGGCAGGGGAGGGATGTCACAGCACAATTTTCGGTGGGCATCGTGTGCAGGGGTTTTTAACTCTCCATATTAATCCACAGGATTCAAGAAAAAAAGTCCTTGGAAAACACTCTGAGATAATGCACTTCCTGCCTGGCTTCCCATGGGAACAGCCACATTACCTAGCCAGGGACCCTCCCAGACCCTCACGTGCTGGGTGCCTTTGCAACTCAAATGCCATCTCTCTAGAAGCCTTCATAGCCACAGATCCCTCAATAGCAATGTCCGCTCATACCCTAGACACAGTCGTTGTACCCCCAACCCAGTTCCAAGTAAGAATGATACCAACCACAGAATGAGCCTAGAAAACCTGAGTTTTAATTTTCCCCATGAGGACCACTTACTGCTTCTTCTGAAATGCCAGACACCAAGGGCTACCACTAAATGTTTTGGAACCTTTACTAAATGCCTGCTCCAGCTCCCAGGTGACCAGGGTTGTTGTCTGAGGCTGACTCTGGGACACTTGACTTGCTCCTGCCTGCCTCTGCCACTACACGTGAGGCTCCGGAGGGCAGCAGGTCTGTTTGTGACCTCTGGGTGTGGTACAGTGCCCAGCAGAGCTGGAGGCCAGTACATCCTGTTGGGGAGAGGACAAATGCCTCTCTGTCCTCTTGTCTGATGGGCTCTGGTCTTAGAGCCCTGGAGCTGAGTGTCCCAGGCAGAGGCCTGTAGAACAGAGCAGGTTATGGCGTTGGTGGGGAAGGCAGACCTCTGCTCATGCCAGCTGAAGCTGTGTGCTCCACGGCGCTGCGGTGGTCATTGCAAGGTAAGTTCTCCCAGCTCAAAGCGCCTCCTCTGACAAAATTCTTTGAGGAAGGCTCTGTCTGTTCCTGGAGCAGGCTGAGCTCAGAGAAGCCTGAAGCCATCACAGAGTCTGTCTGCCTTCTTAGCAAGAGCCCAACAAGAACTCGAGAGGGGTCCCTGCTCTTGGTCACAAGTGACAGCACAGAGTGTCACACACCCCCGGCATGTTCTTCTCTCAGGGGAGGTTCTCCGGAGTCCCCTGGGCAGAGAAGTGACCAAAGTCGGGGCTCTGACATTGCACTCCAGGCAGACTGTCACTCTAGGCTGCAGACTGAGGGAAAGACAGAGAAGAGGAGGAGGGAGGGGGAGAGAGGCAAGGGGGACAGGTCTGGCTGCAGCCGCCTGGGGAGCCGCACCAGCCAGATGACAATTGGAATTAGCATCAGAACACCTTGATGAAAGGAAGGTAGAAAAGAGTTGAATCCGTGAATGAAAAATAGATTATTCACTGTCAGTCAGAACAATGGAACAAGACACAAATAGCAGCCAAGTGCAGGACATGCCAATTTTGCTCGGAAATGGTGTGCGCGGTACTCCAGTGGCCCTCCAGAGAGCCCAGCAGCACGGCCAAGTTCGGCAGATGTGGGGAGAAGGAGCAGATGTGGGGAGAAGGAGAATAACAATGGCCTCTCCGAAGTAGGAAGGACGCAGGCTCTAAGCCGGAGATTTAGAGTTCTAGCTCTGTTACTTACAACCACACATGCAAACGTGAGGCAGCGGGGAGGGGGGACCAGGACAGACAGGAGACAGAAGATGGAAGGTGCAAGGAGAGGCCCGAGCCACCAGCTGCTGGTAAGCCTCTTGGAGCTCAGGTTACAACATGAGGAAGACAGTCAAGATCAAGCTTGCCCATGTCGGTAAAGCTATCAAGGGCAACTGTGGCTACTACTACTGGGTAGGGGCTCCAGAGGCCCGACCTTGCCCAGCACCAGGAGGAGGGTGTGTGAGTGAAAACAAGGAAGGGGGACACCACAGAATGGAACTTGTCAGTTGTAGTTGGCAACGGACCATCAAGGCTTACAGGACCATCCTCTCTGCTCTCTCTGCACTTTACAGTCACAGAGGCCTGGGATGGCCAGAAACCAGGCCCCTTGGCATCTCACTGGGCTCTGCTGGGACAGTTCTGCAGCCAAACACTATTCAGTCTGTCAGCCCCTGGGTCCCTCTCTGCAAGACTGATCTGTCCCTATGCGCACATGTCTGTGCCTTCTGGTGTTGTTGCAGAGGACAGGGCTGAGGCACACTGGCTTCTGGGCCCTACCGCCACTTCCCTGTGAGCTAAAGGGGTCCCTGCAGCAGCCTTCCCTGATGGGCCCCCTCTCCCAGGGTCTGCCAGTCCTGGAGATACTTCACTCCTCTGGACCTGAGTCACCACAGAGACACTGTGACTCAGGTGACGGAGGGTCCTGCATCTGTCACCCAGTGAGTGTCCTGGCAGCTCTCCGGGGAACTGTGTGTCAGGCTGTGTACCATGTCCTTCCATTCAACAAAAACTCAGCAAGTAGGAAACGGCTCTCCCTACTTACTGAGGCCCAACAGGAAGGAGCTTGGCCACTCTGGAAGGAGCCAGGATTCCAACGGGCAGGTTAAGTGGGAATCATGGGGTGTGGGTGGCAATGTTCACGGGGGCCCCCCTTACCTTGGTAAAGGTCAGACAGTCCTTGTCCTGGTCTCTGTCCTTCATCTCGAAATCATAAAGTGCTTTGCCCTGGGGCGGGGTCTGCGGCAAGGGCCGAACGCACTGGATGTAGCTGGCAGGCAGGAAGCCGTGAGCCCCATGCAGCTCCCCATGGTACCAGTGCTCATCCACTCTGCGCCGCAGAATGATGATGTCGCCCTTGCTGAACTTGAGGTCGCCAGGTTCTTTCCCCTCGTAACTGTAGAGCGCCTTCCCATAGGGAAGCTGGGAGAGAGTCTGAAAGCAAAACATAGCATCACGTTACTCAACATGGCCTTCCTCCTGCCCCATTAGATCAGTCTGGGATGGGGGGGCTCCTGTACCGTGAGGGCATATACAGAATATTCCAGAGTAGTAAGCACTTCAAAAGAACAGGCACCCAATATGGGGATACTCAAGCCCATGGCCCTACTGAGACAAACCAGTCCCCATAATGGCAGCCACCCCCCGCCCCAAACAGAATATGTGAGAGGGGGGCCAAGTGTGGTCCTGGACTGTCCACAGGAATCAACTCATTCTGCTGAAAAGGACTCTGGAATAGAAGCTAAATTATTGCCCTTTATAGATGAGGGAACTGAGGCATAGAAAAAAAGAAGGTAACTGGCCCAAGGCCTACCCCACCCACCTCCCCCTGCCACAAGGATAGCAGAATCCCTACCCAGGTAGATTGGCTCTGATATTTTCATCCACTACTCTGTGTTAAATTGTCCTCCATTCTGTGCTATTTCTAGCTGCCAAACTTCCAACAATTATTGTCCAAAAACGTTTTCCTGACTTCATCTCCAAACCTTCACAGCAACTCAGACACATGTCAAGGGGGTTCTCAGGTCAAAGGGAAAGACCCACATGTACCATGGGACCTTCCCACTCCCACCCTCACAACCAAGGGCATATACTCGTGATGTCCAGCCCAGAGGGATAGTCTGGCCATGGAAGGTGGAGGCCACCCCTAGGACATGGGTCCTCAATGCACTAGGAGTTCTAAGAAGTGGTCCCTGGCTATCACAACACCCCCCCCCCATACACACACCAATGACACCAATGACAAATGATGCACATATCAGTTTAGCCCAGAAGTACAATTTCAAGACGATAAAATAGTATCCTCTCAATGTCATGGGACATCCTTGCCATCCTGTCAAAGATTGGCCAACCTTTCTTAAAGTGATCTGCCATCTTGGGTCTCAAATGGTGAGCAACTAGTTCTGAAACCAACACAGAGTTCGTGGCAATCTTCTGCTTTTCTGCAATAAGGAGTCTGTTGAACCACCCCGAGACTTGGCGTCACCATCCTCTTCCCAGCTCCTAACTTAACTGGACCTGTCTCATAAAGACCAGTGGCTGCTTGGGTTTCTATTCCTCTTCCATATGGGTGGTCGATACCCAAGGAAACTCTGCCAGAGGCCAAATCTCTGCCAGAGGAAAACCCACCACTGCCCCTGCGGCAATACCCAACAATTTCCTTGACAGAAGCTGCATTTTCTTACCAGGGCTGTTTGTGCCAAAGCTTTCTTTAGTATTTGAATCAATCAATAGAACCACAGAAGCCTGCAGCAGTAGTACATCGAAAAGCACTTTGTAGGGGACTTAATAGCATGTTGGCAACTCAATCACTCTGCATTTCTGTTTCAGCAATGTCAAATGACAGCAGTTAAGAGAGAACCTGCTGGCAAATTGACAAACAGCTACCACTAACCAATTAAGTAGTAACACCAGAGGAGTTTTCGTAGCAGAACTCAATGAGGAAGAAAAAAAATCAGTTTGTTTCCCATAATACTCATCCTGGCTAGCTTTGTACCATGAGCACAATAGCCTATAACAGGCCCTGATTTCAGAGGGCTGAGGCAAAGGGCTGATTTGCAGCACAAGGACTGTGATCAGAAAAGAATGGAAGGGGTTGTCGGGGCTGTGAATCACCTGAAGAAGGACACACAAAAGCCCAGCCAGCCCCTGGCTCAGGGGTTCTCAGGCAGGGATCATTGTGTCCCCCAGGGACACTTTTGTTTGTCACAGCTGGGAGATGGGATGCCACTGGCATCTAAAGGATAGAAGCCGGGGTGCTGCTAATCTTCCTGCAATACACAGGGCAGCCCCCACAGCAAAGGATGGCCCCACCCAGAACATTAATAGGGCCAAGGCTGAGAAACCCTGCCCTAGCCTGTGAGGTTAAATTTACAAAAAGACTGCGTAGCTTTCTTGTTCTATTTGAACTTAGTCTATCACAACTTTAGAAGTTAAATGTAACACTGACTTCCATGATGGAAGTCTTTTCACTACTCAGCACATGGAGAAGCTGAGACACCCATCAAGATAAGAGGCGTTAGAGGGACTGTAAGGCAAGAACTCGCTGTCCAACTCGAAAATGGGCTTCAGCTCCATGCGCAGAAGATCCCGTTTCCTTTCACCGCAGACCAAGCGGGCAGCGCTCAAAAGCAATGTTTGGAGACCCACAGACACTTGAGGTTGCTGGTAGATTTGCTGCTCTTCATAACAAAGGAGAGCAGGAAAGGCTGGATTGGCACTTGTGCTCTGTGCACCCTTGCACGCAATTTGCACATTCACACCTCCCCCTTCTCCCCAAGGAGCCAGTAGCGGGGTCACTGGCATTCCTGCTCTGGCCCGCCTGCTCCCAGCTCTCCCAGCTCAGCTGACACAGATGCCACTCACTAGTATCCCTCCTGGGCACCTTGTGCAATCCTGGCCCCCACCTGCCCGGGATGCAGCAAAGAGCCTGGGTGTAGTGACAAGGAAGTGAGGCCCTTACCAGCAGGAGGGCAGCTCTGGGACTGGTGATCTGGAGTAATGTGTCCCCCAGTTCCTGCGAGGCACGTACTGCTGATGTTTAGGGGACCTGGACTTTCCAAGGCTCTCCAGAATGGGCCTGGCCCCACCCATGTGGGCAACATGGCTCCTGGCCTGGTCAGCCCAACTCCTTCCATGACCCCAACTCTATCTGCCTCTATCTGTGCTTCCAATTTCCCTTCCAAGTGGTAGACTTGGTTTCAATCTGATCGCGTGTTCAACTTCTTGATCTGGATGTCTCACGACTGTCCTGAAAGCCTCCAACCCCTGCATTCCTCACCTGGGCCAGGGAACACTCACCCACCACCAAGCACATGCCCATGGTGATCCCTATGCCCACTCTCTCCCTCCACCTTAGCACTCGCCCTCAAGTCCTCCTGCCCCCATGGGTCAGCAGGCGCTCAGAGAAATACTAGGCCTGCTCTGACCGCCCATGGCCAGGCCCTTCCTCTCTCCCTCCAACACTGCTGCAAACTTCCACCAGTGAGCCCTCAGGCCCCGCAGCCCACTGTGAGGCTGGATGCCCCAACACAGAGCAGATCTACCTGCTGGGGCTCTGGAGCTTTCCATGGCTACTGACCACCCTTGGGGAGGGGCACCAAGCTCCTGAGCATGGCATCAGGACGTCCCCACATGGCCTCAGCCCAGCTTCCAGCTCCCGCTCCCAAAGCTCTTCCCCACCGCCCGTGCCAGCCACAGGGGCAGCACCTCGTTCACAGAGAGCAAGTGCTTCTGGATCCCCTGGGGCTTGCTTACTACCTTGGCCCATCTCACTTCCTCCCAAACCCGGCAGCAGCAGGCTGTGTTCTCCAAGTTCTGAGCCTGTACCCCATTACACCCCTACCGCACTAGCATCTCTCAACCCAAGCCCTGGGACAGGAATGTCCAGAACATGGTAGCTGTCCTGGGCATGTTTGTTCATTCAGCTGGGCTCAGTTTACTCCTGAGACAGAGCCTGGGTAGGGCTGGAGGTGGGCAAAGTCACAAATGACAGATTGGACATGACACCCCTTGTCAACCAGCATGCCTCACAGAGATCCAGGACAAGGGTGCCAGTCCCACTGCACATGGAGGAGCAAAAGAGTAGCTGCAGCAGAAGCCAGACAGGAGTGCCCTGCAAGCACGGTGGCCCGGCCGGGCCAACCATCCTGTGGCTCTGAGGTCAGATCACTGGGCTCAGAGCACACAGCATAGCCTTGCTGGCCCAGCTACGGTCTGGTGAGGCAGCCATCCTCCGTTCTGTGCCTGTGGGTGGGCAAGGACAGGGCAAGTGGAGAGAGAGAGCCATGGAGAAGGGAAGGGGGAGAGGGAGGGAGCCCAGCCCACCTGAGCATTCCCACCCCAGACTGCCAAGATCAGCACCTTAAGGAGCAAAACTGAGATGCAGAACATAGTTTTGAGGGCAATAATGAAAGTCAGGGACAATGCCAAGAGGTGGCTTATTGGGGGTGCGGGGGTGGGCAGATGGGGTAGAGCTGTCGGAAACTGGTTCTCGCTGTTAGGAAATGTTCTGAAATGGGGGCTCTCAGACCTCCAAGGCACCTGTCATCTTCAAAGCCCTTTGTAAGATTAACTAATTAGTCCATGACAGGGCCTGACCCTCCCAGCCCCCAAGAAACTGACCGGGTTTCCATGCCGCCATTACCTCTCGGCCTGCAGACTGCTCCATAGAACCCCTCAACCACGTGTGCTCTCTTCTGGAGGAATCCTATTCAAACACAGCCACTGAGCCGCCATTCTATGGGCTCAAGACATTAAGGAAAAGAAATAAAAGGAAAAGGGAAATACATCTGGGATGCCTACAGGATAATTTACACCAGCCACCCCTGCAAGGCATTAATAATAATTAAAACTTATAATGTCAATTTCATGGCTCATTACTCAGATGTAGCACACAAATCTTGCTGTGGGCTTAATGCCCTACCCCGTGGAGACATGGGTGCTCACGCACACACAGCAGCAGCATCTCCATCTTTTATGGAGATCACCGCGGCAGCAGGCTTTGACAAATGTGCCTCCATTACACTATGCCCGCTGACAGGCTCTAAGTCACAAGGGCTTCCCTGGGAGTGGGGCATGTTGGGGAGGGCGGCGGGGGCAAGGCCAGGTCTCACTCCTTCAGATCCCCCAGCAAGCTCAGGTGAACCGTGTGGACAAAGAACTCGCCCATGTTTTAGGCTCTGAGGACTCAACCTGTCTCCCTTACTCAGAGCTTCCCAGGCAACCCTTTAGAGTGGCACAGCTTCTAACTGCATGTTACCAATGGAGGGCCCCCCTGGTCCATCAGCTCCATGAGGACAGATAACATGCCTATTTTTTGTTCGGTGTTGCATCCCTGACACCTGGCCTGACATAGATCCATGCTCACAATATCTCTTGAATGAATGAACATAGGGACCAGTCAAACCAACCCTCCAGGATTGCACCTGGGCTAAGAGCTTCCCCTGCACATTGTTTTTTTCCAGGATGTGAGGTTCAGGGTCCACACAGCCCAAAAGCTTATTGCTAAGAGTTGCTGGGCCTGGATAAATGGGGACAATCCCAGTGATTACTTGAGGAGGAGGGCATGACAATCTGAGGAACCAGGCTGAGCAAACGCACAGAGTTGGACACACGTGGGTCTGCCTCCCACAGACATGGCAGAGCTGATGGTCACAGAATAAACACACCCTGGCACATTCCAGGGACGGTGAGCAGGCTGCAGATGGGAGACAGCCTAACCGCAAACATGCCAAGCCTGCAGGGCCTATGAAGGTGGCAGAGACAGGTAACAGTCCCCCGATACCCACCTGCTCTTGCTTCTTGCCAGTGAGAATATTCCAGGTTTCAACTGGGGGTCAAGGTCACCCAGCTAAATACCTTCTTTCCCAGCCTTGCTTGCAGGTAGCCGTGGCCACGTGTCATAACTCTAGTCATCTAGTGCACGTGACTTGTGCAATTCTGGACCCCCATTTATAATGACATTGGTAAGGAAATCCTAATTCCTGATTCTCCCTCCCACAGCCTGAATGGCGGGGGACAGGGGGAGGTGAGCCAGCTCCTGCCACTCCAAGATCCCCCTCTGAGCAAAGGCAGGAGGATCCTGCTCCTTGACTGACTATGTAGAACAGATCCCAGGACTGTGACGTGGGGAGAAGACACTTCACCTTACTCCAGCTGCCATACTTGGGGATGTTCTCACCAGAGTGCGGCCTGTATCCCAAGTAGGTCAGAGGCTCTGTGGTGTGACTTACCATCTCCCCAGCCTGTAAGTGGTTTTCATTGTGGAGGTTACCATTCGTATATTTCCTGCTAGGATGGTACTGTGAGCGCGAACCCTCTCAGGCTTAGAATTGCTTGAAAAGCCACGATGTCATGCGCTAAGTGAAGCAGTGAAACAGAACATCCCCTCCCTCTAGTTTACATGTCACATCTCTGATAGAGATGTCACTACATCATACATCAACTAGGACGTTCCCAGGTTTTAGTTCTACAGCTCTTCAAGCGCCTTCTTCCATTTTTCTCATTAAAAGCTTCCCATCAGGTGCTGGATTTTTGTTCGGTTCACTCCTCTGTTCTGAGGATTTTATTTTCTTTCCAGTATTTGCATACATGTGCTTCCAAGAATTTACGGAACAACATGATGTGCCAGACCCTGCAGTAGGCTGTGGGGAGTAAGCCTATTCAGAGGGTCACCAACCAGGGTAACAAAAGAGAAATGCACATTTGGCCCCCAACACATGTGGGGTGAGGACAACACTAAGCCGGTACCCTGTGATGCAGGCGTAAGCCATCTACACCAAGAGTGGCCATTAGCCACTCTGTTGAGCACAAGTTTTGTGTTTCAGCAAGATCTGTGAGGATTAATAAGAAATTGTACATTTTTCTTTTTTTCTTCCTTTTTCCTTTACTTCTCCTGGATCTTGCCAAAGGCCCTCTTCTCAAGTTTGCCTGCTGTTCTATGCACATTGGCAGGCAGTTCGCTGATGTTAGTGGTAATGTTAGGGCTTAACTTCTCAGTCTGAGCTGCTAGGAGAGTGAGATTTAAGGAAACCCATGTTCTGCCTTAGAGACATCTGGTGACTTTGTGCTGGATGGAGTCATTTGTATGTAGAAGGTGTAAAGCCCTTTGGGTTCTCCAGATGAATGGTTCTATATAAGCAATACCACGATTATGCCACAGAAGGAATGTGGTTTTTTGAACCTCCTCTCAAATTAGCTGATACATCTCTGTAATAAAATCATCATGGCATCAGAAATAAAACTTTTTCGAAGCAACACACTCCTCTTCAAAGAGTTTATGCTTTAAAAAACTCCAGTCACCCTTCCAAGGGTGTGAAGCCACTTTCTAAGCCATTTGCCTATATGACCCTGGAAAGAGGAGAGACACCAGGATCCAATGAAGTCCGGCAGAGAGAAGGAAGGGTCCAAAATTAAGGTCTTCTGGAAGCTGAGTCTCAGAAAAAGTGGCTCCTAACAAGGACATAGCTCAGTTAGGAGGGTTTTTTTCTCCCTATTTGGGGAGCTTTAGAGCCAACATTAATGGAAATATTGAGAGTGACAATTATTCTGGGGAAAGTACACGTGCACACGCATGTGCACACACACATGGACATGCTCACAGGCCCGGCCTTGATTTAGCATTCACACAGATGAGGGTCGCAGACAGTCAGTTTGCTCCCATGCGATAGAGAGCCCTCATGTGTGACGATCAGATCTCTAGCATGCTCCTCCTTGTTGTCAGGGAACATGCAGGCTCATTCCCACTGGGGCCAGGAGCTCACTTTTTACTATCCACATGAAGAAGAACAAAGGGGACCCTCACAGTCACTGAAACAAAGTGGGCCTCTGCTGACGCCAGCACAAGACCACGGCTGAGGCCAGCTGGACTGACTCATGGGGTGACAGCTTCTTGTCCCCCGTCAGTGCAGGCTGGGGGAGGGGAGCATGTGTGCTTGTGTGTGCCATCCCTCCCTCGGAGACCTGTGCGGTTCTTCAATGCCAGAGCAGCTTCTCACTGAACACAAGTGCATTTCTGGGCACCAGCTCCATCAAACTCGCTGGTTTTACAGTTTCCACAGCAACATTACAATGGGTTCCATTCTGGTCAAACAACGGCTTCACTAAGTTCTGTTTCACCAGCAATCTATTTCTGGTTTATAAAGACAAAGATGCTCTGGGAGAAGCTTCTCTGAAATGCTTGCGTTGTCCAGCTCCAGCTGATCTGTAGGCCACGGCAGGGATGAGGGGGAGCATTACACTTTACCATGTGTTTCAGCCCTCCTGACTTTGCCCCTCAGAGGGCCTTGGACACATAGTGACTGAGCAGTCACCACACGGGGCCCTGGCTTGCCTTTTCACTCTCCTTCTGAGAAGGGAAGGGAGAGCAAAGGAGCTGAAGATTGAGGCCCCTGACCAGAATTCTGTAACTGCCCTTTTCCAGGGCTGTGTGTGCCAGCAGGCAGAGCACATGACACAAGAAGATTCCCAGGGGCTGCCAAGGAGACTGACCACCAATAAAGGGGTGTGGCTTCCCTTCCCCGAAATCAAGATAGATATGCCCAGAGTCCCCCTGAGCGGAGACAACTGCCTGTCCTCTCTCTTGGCTGGGAAAGGTGGAATCTGACTACACAGTAGGCTGGTGGCCAGCTGAACTGCAGAGTGAGGCCCCATGTGGGACGGGCTGGGCTTTTCCACACCCCCTTGGTTTCCAAATCACTCCAGCCCGACACCCAGCATGACCCTCACGGGGAGAGTGGGTGCCTCACTCCCCTACCACCAAAGCTGCAGTGCCAGTTTGCTGTCCTTCATTTTCATAACATTTCCACTCAAGAGCTTACCAAGGTTCAAAGGGTAACAGAATGAGGTTCTCAACCCCTGTGAGACACCCTGATGTACACATGCATACCAGTGTCCTTTCTGACACCATCCAGCTCTCCAGAAACCTCCCCTAACCACTCTCCATCCCTGCTGCCTGCAAGCCAGGCTCTCCCCTCGCCATCTGCCTCTGCGACCTCACTGTGCTCCGGAGATCCTGCCACTCTGGGAACTGTGAAGGCCCCTTTGTGGTTCACTGCATGACCTACCCAAAGTGTGAAGGATGCCCTATGAGGTCTGGCTCATAAAATCAAAAGTAATTCTATTCTGACAATTATGAAAACATGAGATCATTAGAAATGCCTGGAGAAGTTTTAACCCAAGGCTTGGCAGTCATGTAACTTGGCACCAGTAAGTATTGTTCAGACACAAAACACCTAGTTCATACCTATGCAGAAAGAGGCATGTCTGACTAGCACACAGGCATACACACAAGTACGTCCATGCGTACACACACTCAAACCGTTCCTCAAACATAAACCCCCCACCACATACACAGGTCTACTGTTCTGAAGTCAGAGAGGAGAAAGAGAAGATGAACATCAAATACTAGCCTAGATCAGGAGCTGGCAAACCATGGCCCCAAACCATCCTGCCTGCTGTCTCTGTAAATCAAGCTTTATGGGGATGCAGCCACGCCCACCCATTTATGACAGCCAAGCTGAGGACTTGCAACAGTCTAGATGGGCCACATAACCAAAAGCATTTGCTATCTGGCCCTTCACTGAAAAAAGTCTACTGACTCCTGGAATGGAACGTCAGAGCCAGCAATGGCCCAAGGTCAGAGGCTTGCACAGTTCTCACTCGTTCCTGGCTTAGGGGCAGGGGGGTCGGGTAGCTGCCGCGCCCCTCGGTGTAGGTGGAGTGTGCTACCTTTGAGAAGAGCACTGCCACTTCCACTGTCAAAGCAGCAGTCGGGGAACTGAAGCCAGCCCTGGAGCGGTGGTGGCCTTGCCATGTGCCTTTTGATAAATCACCTCCACACACAGGGCCTCCGTTTTCCCATATGCAGGAGATAATCAAGTCTGTCCTTCCAAATTTTCTAGTAATGTCAAGAGAATAAAATTGATGGCACGTAACGAGCTTTCTGTCTCTTAATGAAGAAGGTGCTATAAAAATGATCACCGTAGACTATTTGCTGAGGCAAACAAATGTTCCAGGACCCTGGATGCCAGTGCTAGAGAAGGCATCAGTAATGACCCCTAAGTGTAGCCTGGAAGTAACATCAGACGGAGGAGGTGAGCACAACGCCCCCGCTCCCCAGCACTGCACACATGGGCTCCAACAGGCACCAGGAGAAAGAAAGATCAGCAAAGGTCTAGCATGTTGTCCTCAGGTGTGACGTCCTCTCCTTCCCCTCTCCCGGGTCTCTGGGTACTGCTCCGGATTTCATCCGGTCTTCATCCGGACTTCTGGCCACACCTTCGTCTTTAGCACTGGCCACTTTCCCCTCAGCTCTTGGACTGTGCCATGTGCCATGTGCTGCTTCCTGCCCTCACCCTGTGTGACCCCTGTACTTCTCATAGCCACCCTGTGGGTTGGTCTTAGGTCACGGACACTCTACAGTTGGAAACAGGCACGATGAAGTTCAGGAACTCACCCAAGTTCCCGGAGGTGATAGGAAACAGCAGAGGTTGGAATCCAGGTGGTCTGACTTCCAAGCCTGCGCACCAACCCATCACTTCCATCGCCTTCTAAAAATAACATGACCATTTATTTAGCTGCTACTTCATGCCACACACTCCAGACAACTCAATTATTGCTCACAGGAACCTTGTGGGAATTACCATTGCCATTTTATAATTGAGGAAAATTAAGAAAGGCAAGGAAATTTCTCAGGGTCATGAGGCTCGTAAGAGGGGACCAACTTCCAGCTCGTAACCCCAGCCCGCCTCCTCACACTCCCAAAGTGGGAGCAGAGCCCTTGGGGGGATGGGGGGCTCTGATAATTACCTGGAAGGAAACATGGAAGGAAAAGGCAAGGTGTGAACTGGTTATCCATTGGGCCAGGAAGGGTCCAGATCTCTGTTTGCATTTAACCGGCATCTGTCCGGCAGCTTACTCCTATGATCCCTCCCAGGGGAAGGGCTCCCTGCCTGCAACCCCAGCCTCTCCATCACAGGCCCTCTTGGCTCCTGAATCCAGGGGTGTCCAGGCCAGTCTTATGTCTAACATCATAACCAAGGTTCCTAAGGGAAGCATGCTCACCAGTCTCCTTTATGGGTCAAAAAGGCCTCACACTGTAATTCCAGGATCTCTAAACACCTCAGAATGTCAGGAGGTCAGGAAGGAAAGCAAAGGCTTCCCATCCTTCAACATCTGTTGTTTTTCAAAAAGGAAAATAGGGGAAGATGGTTCCTTCCAGACCCAACTTTAACTGAAACTAACCAGCAAATGACCTTTAAATTTTTTTCCCAATATTTTATTGTTTTAATGCTACCCTCTACCTCAAAAAGAAAAAGTAATACAAGAGGGCAAGGGGGGAAAGAAGAATTGTAATTGTAAATATCCATGCAAAAACGTAAGTTTCCCTAGGAATCCAGCTTTCTTTAAGAGCAAAGAAAAGAGGCCTGGGTTAGAATCCTGGACCCTCTAGAGGTGGGGGTGGCTGCGTAGCAGTGTGTCTAAGAGCTTGACTTCACCGCATGTTGGATGCCCTGGGCCTCAGTGTTCTCATCTGCAAAATGGGCATCATAAAGTACTTCTCTCCCAGGGAGACTGCAAGCATAAGTGAGGTAACACCTGTCAGTGACTCGTACTGGTGCCCAGAACCTGGTGAGTACCATGGTTCTTCCCAATGATAATACCGTCAGAACACAGTACATCACCTGTGTGCCACAGACGTCCACAACGCACAACACAGAGACAGGTGCATTCTGTAAAAACAAAGACCTTGGCAAAATAAACTTGATCGTGACCCTGTATTAGTCAGTTATAAGACAAAAAGCTGTCTCACTGACAGGCAGGTGCCACATTCCCTGAGACCGCATGCATCGCTCTGGCGGGGTTGAAGGGCAGCAAGGACCATTCCTGTTTTCCTTCTTGACCATCTGTCATCCCCACGTGAGGAGCAGTTTGCCATTTGGGAGGCAGCATGCCACAGGTCAGGCGGGCACGGCTCCTGGCCACAGGGGAGTCACAGGGCAGATGGGGGGCAGGACCAGGAGGGATACAAATAGCACTGAGCTCCCCAAGGTCTCTGAGCTTGGGGTCCCAGGCAGGGTGGGCCTGGTTTTCCCACGAATAGAAGGGGGTCACAGGACTACGGAGGGCCCTTTCACCTACAGACAGGCCCTGAGGTTCTTAGAAATCTTCTTATCATGCTGGGTCAGTCTCAGAAAAAAATCCTATTAGCCCCTTTTCTAGATCTTCTCTGTTTTGTATAAACTGCTTTAGGTCCTTTAGATATATGGTGGAAAAGCATGAAAACTTTTAGTCCTGAATTAACATTTTGAATACTAAATAAGTTTTGTTATTAAGTTTTTTTTTTAAAAATCAAGCATGAATCAAAGGATAGCTAATGGTTTGGGCTTAATTCACACATATGTTGAATTTGTCTGCTTTCCACGGATCCTGCAGTCTGCCACCTACATAGGATGGAGGTCTGGGTGTGCGAGGCTCAGACCACTGTTTGGCATGGGACAGGGGGACACGGGGGCAGAATTCCTCCCCGCAGCCGTCCAGGCTGAGCCTCAGTGAGTGTGGCTGGAGCCAGCCAGGATCCCATGGTGCTTCATTTCCATGTTGATTTACAGAAATCATTAACGCCAGATATTTATTTACAAAATGCTGGGCTCACTTTGTAATGGGAATTGCCGCAAAATTGGACGTCGCAGTCACTTTTATAGACTTCAGGTGAACTTCATAAATCAATGATGAATGCAAATAGTCTCACTAAGGAGAAACAAACAAACGGTCACAAACGGTCTCCAGTCAGTGCCACGGCGCATGTATGAGCACAGTTGACCGCTGCTGGGGCTGGCGTCCTCCCCTCACGCAGGTCATGTGACAGCAGCTTGCAAGCTGCAAGGGAGGTGCACAGCGAGCCCGTGTCCATTAGCCGTGGACTCGAGGGAAACAGCTTCATTCTGAAATGTATTTCATAGGCCAGAGAATCACCCCAATTACTACCTATTTTAGCTATGAGAAATTCCTTCTTGAAGGCTTCAGGCTTTAGTGTGACTTTGTAAGTCCATTTAAAGTGCAAAGGGGGTCTCCAGTTGTCCTTTTACCCACCTAGAAAAACAAGACCCCCTCTCCAGTATGGAACTTCTTCCCCCGCGTAAAGGGGAAGGGTCTTTCTTCCCTTGGCTGGCCTCTGGAGCAAGTAGTGATTTTTGACCTGCCTAAAATATTCAAAGCTTTTGAGTTTACTAAAATATTAAAGAGCTCACTTGGTCTGCCTGAATTCTTAAAAATCAGGAAGAGGAACACCATGTATGCTAAACGTGCTCTGATGGGCAGCGAACCAAACAGTATACATTATAAAGCCCCGCCCCCATGGAGTTAATGTTCCAGCAAATGGATAAGCAGCGAAACCCCAAATAAGCAAAACTGAGAGGTGAGAAAGTATTAAGTGCTAAGGGGCAAACAAACCAGGGAAAAGGACAAGAAATGCTGGGAGGGGATGGGTTGGAATCTTAGAGAGGTGTCGCCAAGAAGGTAATCGGGGCAGTCCCGAGTTGAGTGACCGTGGCTCATGGCTCGGGAGAGTAGGAGGGAGCCGGGGGAGGCCATGCAGTTCCAGGAGTTCTACGGGGCTCTGAATGAGATGGGTGCAGTCAGGGGCTCTGCATTTGCAAACTGAGGCACAGGAAGAGGATAAAGAAGGACACAGAAAGTTCCTCCTTCGGGGGGACACTTTAGGAAGAGGTGAGCTGCTTGCCTGGGGCAGGTGAGAAGCTGCACTGCTGAGTCCCTCCAGCTCTGCCTGCAAGACGGTCAAGTCCAGCATTCTGGCTCAGGCTCAGGACAGAGGCAGCACTCTCCCTGCCAGGATGCGGTAGAATGTCCTGACGCACCTGCACTGAGCACACACCTGTTCTCCTGAAGCAAGCAGTGGTACAACGAGGAGTAGCCTGTGCAGAAACAAAACCATAATGCGAATGCCAAACCAGTATGTGAGCTATCAACGCCATGATATAAACCATGTTCTCTGAGCCCCGAATCGGGAAACATGGCCTGAGAGGGCATAAAGATAAGTAAACACAGAACTTCCAAAGAAAATCCAGCCTAAAACCCAGGGAGGATATCAGGGACCCAGAAACTTCTCAATAAAAATGCTGGGTCCTCCAAACCTGCCGTCAGTCAGTCAGCCTGCCTTCCAGGCACTCTGCCTAGGAAGCAGAACCTAGAAACTGGTGGCACAGAACATTCTGCCCGAGACAGCAAAGAGAAACAGGTAGGAAGGTGGAGATGGAGCAGGGCCTGGCAACCATCATGTGCTGCTCCAACGAGCCGAAGGGAAATAATTTGTCACTTATTCTCTCCTCTGTATTTCCTCTCCTCCCACTTTCCAGCTCATTAAGAAGCTTGCCTTCTTGTTGCCACATCATCTCCCTGCTGGATTTCCTGCCCCTCTCACTGGGATCACACGGCCCATAGGGATGGAGGCTGCCTCACGGGCCCTTGTCATCATGGCGGGGCCAGGGGGGGGCACCCAGAGGGTCCTCAGCTCACTCTCCACACCAAACCCTACCCTTCCAAGTCTTTACCTCTGTTTTCTGGGAGAAGTTAGCCAAGGGCAAAGTCAGGGGAGGGACGTACCAAACAGAGAAGTGGTCCTTAAATGATCAGCGCATAAATGAAGAGTTGGCTCAGATTTGAATGACTTTTTAAAAATCTTGGAGATGTGACCCTATCTTTAAAACTTTTAAACAAATTAACCACCTTTCAGAAGTTATTCTAAGATGCTATAATTATTCATTTATTTTACATAACACTATTAGGTGAGCATTACTATCATCTCCATTTTATAGATGAGGAAACTGAGTCACAGAAAAGTATGAGACTTGTTCATGGTCACACATCCAGGCCTTATCTTCTATGCCAGGGATCAGCAAACTTTTTCTGTAAAGAGCCACAGAGTAGATATTTTAGGTTTGCAGGCCACAGGGCCTCCTGACAAACCTACTCCATTCTGCCATTATAGCATGAAAGCATGGAAGCAGCCATAGAGTTCATATATCTCAATGAATGGGTGTGGCTGTATTCCAATAAAACTTTATTTATAAAAACAGGCAGTGGGGTGGATCTGGCCTTCAGGCTGGGGTTTGCTGCTCAAAGTATGTTGTCTCACTTTGTGTCCTGTAAAATGTGATCAGCCTCAAACGGTCCTCAAGGAGAATCGGGCTCAATCTGTTACTTTGTGTTTTTGAAAGCAAGAAACCAATGGATTGACTTTCTTAAAATCTGATGCCCAAACTGAGGGATCAAATTGGTCATGCATAGTTTCTTATGCAATTTAGTGATATAATATAACATGTCAAACAAGGAGAAGCCACAGAATTTTAAAAGTAAAATTAATCACTCTAACTTGAATTTTCAACTGCAGGCGGGGATCTTTTTCCTCTAGGGTGCGAGCCTGGCACTGGCTGCCAGTGAGACTATGCCCAAAGCAATGTTAAACCCAGGAGATGCGTTCAGAACGAGGTCTGTTCTGGAAAATGCTGCAGGGCCAGTGCCTGGGCTCTGTGGTCTTTCCCCAGTTCCTGGCAGGGCCACACCACCAGGGAATCAGACTGGAGGGGACTGCGTGCAGCTCGAGTCAGGCCAGGCTCTGGGCACACTCTTCCCCAAGGCCCCAAGCCGGGGTGCAGCCTGACCTCACCTGCTGCTGGGGATAAAAGACCACAGGCTGCACTTGTCTTCTGTAAGCTATGATGGCAGGGGCTGCCAAGGTTTTGCTTTCACACTTTATTTCCACCCCATCGGAATAGCTCAAAGGAACCCATCAGTTTCGGATCCTTTATTCTGCATGGCAAGAAATACTTCAGTACATTTGTAAGGACACAATTAGCATACCGTGTGAATTCAAGAGCATGGTCCTGAGTCCGATCCATGCATAGGAGCGCCTGAACGGCTGCACCCTGACCTCCTGGAACGGTAAGAACTGTGCAGCAGAGTGAGGTCAGTGCTCCCACATCCCACCTGCCAGATGCGCACACATCCCGCCCCCCGCGGGCAGCCCCGGCCTCCTCAGCAGCACAAGGAGACAAGGCATGGCACCCCGCGACAGAACTTAACGGCAGGAGAGTCTGGCTGGGAGGGGCGGAGTGGAGGGGGCCTTGGAGCCCAGTATGCGGCGGGCCAGGGAATGCCCTTGTCCCTCCGACCCACACAGGGTCTTGGAGACAGGCACCGGTCAGAGGCAGTGTCACAGAAGTTCATGCCCCTCTGGCCTCACTCAGGCTGCCAGGCTGCCCAGAAGATCCGAATTCAGGGAACCAGCCCTGGGTGCCATCCCACTGTCATAACCTGCTACAAAGATGGGACCAGGAGCACAGGTGGTCGCAGGGGAGAGCTGAGGCAGTTGATGGAAGACGGAAGATGATGGGGCAGAGGTCAGCAAGGCCCCACCTGGTCAGACCCTAGGCGGCCTGAGGGAGGGCCCAAGGCCACAGCGGCTTCCCTCCTGCTGCTTACAGTCAGCCTGGGTGGATATACACGCAAAGGCACTAGACAGACTGGCAATAATCGCGTAGTCTGCTCATGATAGATGAAGTGAAAAGGCAGAGTCCTGGCGGCTACAGTCTTGGTGCTGGACCCGTGTCTGTGATTCCATGTGGGTAGCACATGGAGAAAGACCCACAAGCAGTTCTGGCCCAGTTCTCAGGGCAGGCCAGTCTCCCAGGGTCAGCGCTCCGCCAGGCCCACTGGAGGCCATGAGGAGCTGCGGCCTCTCCCAAAGGGGCCTTCACCAAAGACCTAAGAACTCTCATGACCATAATTCATTCATACATGGCCACCTAACACGGGTCACAGTTCTAGGAACTGCTAATTTGTTAGAAACAAAATAGACAAAAATCATCTACGCCCCCTGTGAGAGCACATATTTTAGAAGGGGAGAGGGACATATGTAATCATTACACCTAGGTAGCTCACTGAAGCCAGGATGTACTGGGGAGGAAATATACCAGGAAGAGGACAGGAAGTGTCAGTGGGGCTGGAGATGGTTTGCAACTTTAAATTCAGTCCAGTTCTGGGGCAGGTGTCCCTGGCATCGAGGACACGAGCAATGCCCGGGTGAGGTGCCAGGCCTTCACGTATTCCTCTGTTCACACGCAGATCAGTGTCTTTATAACAACAAAAGGAAGAGTGAGAAGCAGCAGGGAGGGGAGGAAGCAGGGAACAAGGTTGGGGAGCTGCTAACTGATGACATTTAAGGGACTTTTTTGATGGCCAGTTCTGGGATCGTGCTCGGGTGCACAGCCCTGCAGGGCAGGGGGAGGCTCTGTGTACAGCAGCAAGGGGTGTCACCTTGTGAGCCCAAGCACCCGCACTGCTGAGGTTCAAGGAATCCAGGCACAGAGCATGCAGAGAGGCAGAAAGTGTCCTCCCGTCATCTGGGACAGGGCATCTTCCTGTGCTCAAGAGAAAAGCTGACAAGTCCTTTTCAGATTTTGGTCCAAAGTCAACAACAGATGCTACAAGGATTCCGAATGGCTAGCTCTTCACATGAGGCTAAGAAGCAGCCAATTTGTGGCACAGCCTCCACTTGGCGCATAGTCACTGGGCGCTCCCTTTATGACACACTGCGCAGGTGCCTGTACCCCAGGGAGGAGTGATCGGAGACCCTTGCCAGGGAGTCGCAGTCCCTTCACATGCAGCGTATTTGTTGGTGGGAATCGGGTTGAGAACACACACACACATATCCACACCACCCAATATACACATACACCACCCCA